>NC_133423.1:60485937-60797916 GCF_049350105.2 Macaca mulatta | reverse complement strand
AATCAAGTTTAAATTCCTGTCATTTTCCAAAAATCGATAAAATTAAAAGTCTGACAAATTCTGCTGGCTACTACTCTGTCCGGTGACTTAGACACAGGCTATAATGGAGTCTTTTTCTTTTTTGCATGAGATTGCTGCAGTAGTTCAGAGTTGCCCTTGTATTTTGCAATTCTACTGGGACGGGACATCATTTCTTTTTTTTCTTTTTTTTTTTTTTTAGACAGGTCTCACTCTGTCACCGAGGTTGGAGTGCAGAGGCGTGATTTTGGCTCACTGCAACTTACACGTCCCGGGTTCAAGCAATTCTCCTGCCTCAGCCTCCCGAGTAGCTGGGATTACAGGTGCCCACCACCACGCCCAGCTAATTTTTGTATTTTTGGTGGAGGCGGGCTTTTACCATGTTGGCCAGGCTTGTCTCGAACTCCTGATCTGCCTGCCTGATCCACCTGCCTCAGCCTCCCAAAGTGCTGGGATTACAGGTGTGAGCCACCATGCCTGTCCAGTCACTTCTACATCTTTCCTTTTGCTTTGCTCACATAGTATCGTTTAGGAAGAACACTTTCATCTCTTCTTTCCTAATCCTTTGGGTGTGCTCACATTTACATTCATTGCCCTATTTTTCAGGGCTTTTGGTGATGTTATGCTCCTTCTGAATTTGATTTCTTTTTCCATTTCTGGTTCCTTTCCAATTCCAAATTAAGAACGCCGCTAAGCAGCGAACATCATCTTGACAAGCTCAAAATGCAGTTACGTTTTTGCATGGTGTATTAGATTGTGACCCATGAGATTAACTCAGAAATCATATAAAAACAGTATTTTATTTTATTCCTTGTATATAGGCTGCAGCAATTTATTTTTGATATATTAACAAAAAAATGTCGTTTTCCTTGCACTGTTTGGTTCTTACCAGTTTCTTTCCAAAAGTGACATTCTTATCTAAATATAAAAATTATAAATGGGCCAGGCACAATGGCCCATGCTTGTAATCCCAGCACTTTGGGAGACCAAGGCGGGTGGATTACTTGAGCCTGGGAGTTCAAGACCAGCCTGGAAAACATGGTGAAACCCTGTCTCTACAAAACACAAAATTAGCCAAGCATGGTGGCACATGCCTGTAGTCCCAGCTACTCAGGAGGCCGACGTGGGAGGATGGCTTGAGAACAGGATGTAGAGGCTGCAGTGAGCCAGGATCATGCAACTGCACTCTAGCCTGGGCAATAGCGTGAGACTCAGTCTTTAAATATATATAAAAATAAGTTACTTTCTAAATTTTAAGTTTATTACTGAGCACAGACCTGAAGCACTGTATACACCTCATTTCATTAGGGCTTCATAATAGCAATACAAGGTCCCTACCATTACAGGTTTGATGCTGCACATGGAGAAACTGAGTTTCTGAGAGGTGAAGGGACTTGCCCAAAGTTGTCTGTTTAGAATGCGATGGATGCAGCATGCAAGCCTGCTCAGACAGTTTGAAGCCTCTGCCTTCCTGTACTTGGCCTTTTCTTAGTTAGTCTGGGAGAGGCATCTTCTAATTGACATCTATCTCAGACCCCTCCTAAGGTCCAAATTCCTAAAGCAAAGTTAGGAGTTTAATGTTTTCCATAAAGGTGAAACCGAATTTTTTTCAAACGAGGGTTCCTCAAACCAAACGCCTGTGGCAGCCAGGCAGGTAAAATAAATGGGAAAGCAGGCAGAGTGCAAAGCAAAACAAAAGCAAAATAACCGCTGACAAGCTCGAGTTAATTGGTGCATCAAAGAATCGTTGGCCAGGCGTTGCCAGGTAGCCTATTATTTTCAAAAGAAAACAGAAACGCAAGTTTTCATTTGAAATCTCTCAATTATTAAATGTCAGCATCTAAATCAGATTTGTTTGTTTTACTAACTGTACAAACTAAATGTCTATGAAGCCCACAAATTGCCAGCCAGTGAGTGGTTCAAGTATGGACTTGACCTTGGCCCATAAAGCACATGTCCAATATGGTAGCCATAGGCCACATCATGCAACTATTTAAATTTACATTTAATTAAGTGTAAATAAAATTAAAAATTCAATTCTTCAGTTGCACTAGCCACATTTCTGGTGTTCAGTAGTCACACGTGATATGTGGCTACTATAACGGACGATACAGAACATTTCCATCTTTGCAGAAAGTTCTATCAGACAGCACTGAACTGGAGCAAAAAGAAAATCAGAGCTGCTTTTTTGTCCTCCATCGTGATAACCAACTTGTACCAGAATGCTAAAGTTACTGCTCCCCCAGGACCACTCCGGACCCTTCTCTTTCATCTGAACAGACAGAGGTTGCACAGACAATCCCACCTACCTCCCCTGGGTCTGACATGAAGCCGGCTGGGGTTGCACAGACTGGCAAGCCTGGGAAGAAGGCAAAGTGTGTCTTTAGCATCTCCCAGTCCCAGCTCTGAGACTCTGGGACTTACAGTCAGGCCACCACCCTCCCCTCTCAACAGAGACCAGGGCCTAATAATCTCTGCCCACTCTGGAAAACTTATGTCTAGGTCATTCAACTACAGTAAAGCATTCATAATGGATATGTACCTGAAGTTTCTACCCCTGCCTTGGAAGTTGATATTTACAATGTAGAAAATTCCAAGAGTAAGATGTCAAGCCTAGGGGAGATGGTGAAGCAGGATTTTATATTCTCATAGCAGAAGACCACAATCATCTCCCTGAAGCATCTGAACTCTTACCTTGTAGGCTCTCAGCTCATTTCCCTGGCTCCTTGGCAGGCCCTACTCAGGATCTGGGTCAGTAGTCTCAAAAGTAGGCTGGCCATGAGGATCACCTCCATAGGCTTGCCAGCTTTAACCAGTGAAAATACAAGATTCCCAGTTAAATTTGAGTTTCAGATAAACAATGAATTTTTTTTAGCACAAGTATGTCCAGTATGCTATGCAATGTGTGTTTTATCTGGAAATTTTACACCAATGGCCCTTTTTATAAAAATACTTTCTTGCTGGACCCACAAATTCTCAAGCTTGCTCAGGTTTAGGAACTTTGATTATATTTTACTTACCTGCCTCTGGGAAGTGTTTCATTTCTTAGTCAATTTCTGTCTCCTTAGAACTGTCTTTTTATTTTCTTATTTATTCATTCATTTAGTTTTAGAGATGGGGTCTCACTCTGTCACCCGGGCTGAAGTGCTGTGGCATGATCACAGCTCACTGGAGCCTCAAACTCCTGGGCTCAAACAATTCTTCTGCCTCAGCTTCCCAAGCAGCTGGGACTACAGGCATGTACCAGCACACCTGGCTAATTTTTTAAAAACTTTTTTGTAGAGATGGGGTCTCACTATATGGACCCATCTGGGCTTGATCTCCTGGTCTCAAGCAATTCTCCGGCCTCAGCCTCCCAGAGTGCTGGGATTACAGGCATGACCCACAGCACCTGGTCTGGAACTGTCTTTTTTTTTTTTTTTTTTTTTGAGATGGAGTTTCACTCTTGTTGCTCAAGCTGGAGTGCAATGGCACAATCTCGGCTCACTGCAACCTCTGCCTCCTGGGTTCAAGCAATTCTCCTGCCTTAGCCTCCCAAGTAGCTGGGATTACAAGCATGTGCCACCATGCCTGGCTAATTTTTTTTTTTTGGTAGAAACAGTGTAACCATGTTAGCCAGGCTGGTCTTGAACTCCTGACCTCAGGTGATCTGCCCGCCTCAGCCTCCCAAAGTGCTGGGATTACAGGCATAAGTCACCACGCCCGGACAGGAACTGTCTTTTTTAATGGAATCACAGTTTCCTGTAGTGGAACATCAAGCTACTCATGACTATTACCTTCATTATGTCATCTGATCATCACAACAACCTTGTAGAGTAAAAGAGACAAAAAATATCCTTACCTTGTCAATGAGCGAACTGAGGTTCAGATACTTAAATTTTTCAGGCAAAGCTACCAATAAATGGCATACCTAGGACCCAAACTCAAGTCTTCTGGCTTCCCATTTCAATATTTATCGATCTATTCAGGGCTGTGAGTGAAAGGGGATGGCAATAATGAGTGAGAGAAAAAGAGAATTTTTTGTTAAAAGTATGGCCACATCACCAGTTACCACTCTTTTGAGTCACACCTTTCCAGCCCACCAATCAATTCTGAAGCAGAAGGAGAAGACCAGGGACTCAGAATGTAAAAAGTCCCACATCGCCAGGAATCAAGGCGTCTGAGAGAGAGAAAGTTCAAACTGGATAATGCAATCAAAATAATATGGAAATTGGCTTTTGGACTGGTTATGGCAGTGACAACAGTGAATGTCTGAAAAAACTGTTGTTAAACTATGTAATGAGATACTACACCTGTAATTTACCTCCACCACCTAGTTCATACCCTGGAATTTTCTTACAGTAACGTAATGAGTAAGCTCTGTGCCTCGTCTGACTCCGAGTGCTACACTGCAGTGAACAGGGTCAGAGAAAGGTAACCACTATAAAAGGAGTGGAAGTAGAGGGAAACCATAAACCTAGGCTCTAAGCTCCAGAGGGCAGATAACTAACTACTCTGCCCCACTTGAATGCCTGGGGGTGATGGCAGAAGTTGACCTGCCCTGGAACTCATCTCCATAAGCTCTTTGTTGTTGAGAGCAATCTCTTGGAGGTACCCCAAGTCATCACACATCCACAATTACATGGGGCATTAATGTGCTAGAAAAGATTCATTCAACTCTAAGAAATAAAATTAGTAGGCCAGGCACCACTCACGCCTGTAATCCCAGCACTTTGTGAGGCCGAGGCAGGTGGATCACTTGAGGTCAGGAGTTAGAGACCAGCCCAACCAACATGGTGAAACCCTGCCTCCACTAAACACACAAAAATTAGCTGGGCGTGGTGATGGGCACCTGTAATCCCAGCTACTTGGGAGGCTGAGGCAGGAGAATCACTTGAACCTGGGGGTGGGGCAGAAGTTGCAGTGAGCGAATATCGTGCCACTACACTCCAGCCTGGATGACAGAGTTAGACTCCATCAAAGAAAGAAAGAAAGAAAGAAAGAGAGAAAGAGAGAGAGAGAGAGAAAGAGAGAGAGAGAGAGGGAAGGAAGGAAGGAAGGAAGGAAGGAAGGAAGGAAGGAAGGAAGGAAGGAAGGAAGGAAGGAAGGAAGGAGAAAGAAAAAGAAAGAGAGAGAGAGAAGAAGGAAGGAAGAAAGGAGAAAGAAAGAAATGTTTATAGCAGTTTTATTCAAAATAAGCAAAAAATGGAAATAATCCAAATGTTCAACATAGGAGAAAGGATAAATTATGATATTTATACACAAAAGAATACTATTTAATCAATTATACCTTAAGGCTGTTAAAAATGAAGAATAAACAAAAGAATACTATTTAGCAATAAAGTCAAAAAATTAAAATAGCAGTGGTCTCTTTGAATAAGAGGTACCTCATGGAATTGACTGAAAAGAGGCACAAGGGAAGCTTCTGGGTGCTGCAAATGTCTATATTTTTATTTGGGTGATGGTAACTTGAGTACCATCTTATCAAATTGCATTTTCTGCATGTAAAACACGTACCTCAATAAAGGAAATAAATGGCTAGTTAAAAAATAATAAAATTACAATATATTCATACAATGAAATAGTATGCATTTAAAATTATGATGTAGATCTGTATTTATTGACATAGAAAAATGCCTACAATATATTAATAAATATAAAAGCAGAATCCAAAACAGAATGGAGAATACCATTTTTGTAAAAAATATGATATTAAATATTGATATGGGTACGGACAGGAAAAGGGAGTCATGCACAAATGAAACTGCCAAGATATTAAAACTGGTTACTAACATTTTATGATGAGTTTTACTGCTTCAAACAGAAATCATTAAGATAGTTCCACATTTTTTAAAAGCACAAAATGAAAGCATTGCAGCAACATCAAAATAAGACCAAGGTCTAAATTCGTGTTTCTCAGTAGAGGTGATTTGTCCCCCAGGGGACATTTGGCAATGTATGGAGATATTTTTGTAGTCTCAACTAGGAAGGAGTGACAGCAACATTTAGGGTAGAGGCCAGGGATGCTGCTGGACATCTTACAATGCACAGGACAGCTCCAACAACAGCCATCTGTACTAAAATGTTTATAGTGCCAAGGTTAAGAAACCCAGGTCTGTCTAAATGGACATAAGATAGGGCCTGTTTATAAGACAGAAGTAGTACAGTGTTGACTTATTTCTTTTATTGCAAACAGTTCAGAAGTTGCCTCTCATTCAGAATCTCCATAAATCCCAGTGGCAACCAGCCTTCTCCTGCACCTAACACAATGCTCTCCGCATATCTGGAGGGATGGCTCTTGGAGAATCAGTTGTGCAAGGTCACTAAGAGCCAGCCCTGACTTCCATATCAGAAAAGAATACTTATAGAGGCAGAAACCTCTGAACTGGCCATGAATGGCCAAAAGGAAGGGTGTGATATTCCACTCCCTGCCTCCTCTCCACTCCTTCCGCTACCAGGAAGGGCACTGATTCCTGGAAGGACCAACTCCATCACATTAACCTCCTCATGGGCCCTCATAACCACTGCTTCCCAGAAGAGAGATTGAGATGTTGGGTTTTTGATAGCATAAGTAGCATTTGCATAAGTAGCATTTTTTGAATCCTCAGGAAGACGTTACCAAGATAGATAAGAGTTTTTTGGGGAATGTGAGGGTGATCCGGCTGTGACATATGTCATCCCATTAATGGCCAGGATTGATTTAGCTGATCTGGTTGGCTAGGCGGGTGTCCCCTTCCTCCCTCACCCCTCCATGTGCATCCCTCCTGAAGCTGCATGCTCGGTCCGGGAGGATGACCATCCCTGATAGAGGAGAACTGGTCTTTGGTCAAGGATATACAAGTAGCTGCACTCCCCTGCTAGAACCTCCAAACAAGCTCTCAAGGTAAGAGTTTTTTGGAGAGATACATAGTTTTCTGCATTCTTTAAATTCCAATCAGTATATCAAGACTTAGACCTTGCTGACTTCACCATTAAGCCTGGAATAGGGAGAACTCAGGCTATGCTCTAAGGGAGACCTCTGCCACGTGGGAAGGGTAGGGCTGACATACTCCATTCCCAGAGCAGGGGGCAAGGAGAAAAGAGATGCGGGAGCAAAAAGAGGCAACTCATCCAGCAACCTGCCCTGGACCAAATTCCCAGAGGGGAAAAATCAATGGACACATCTAGGCAAATATGAGGGAAGCTTGGGGCTAGTTGTTTTCTTCACCCTGTATAACCTAAGGGAGCTGAGAGCCTCCAGAAAAAGATCATGTCCTGTCTGAGGGTGTAACCACCCAATCTGTTCACCTTGCCTGCTGCCTAGACAGAGCCAATTTACTAAGACAGAGGAATTTCAATAGAGAAAGAGTAATTCATGCAGAGCCAGCCATGCGGGAGACCAGAGTTTTATTATTACTGAAATTAGTCTCCCTGAGCGTTCTGGGATTAGAGTTTTTAAAGATAATTTGCCGAGTAGGGGCAGGGGAAGTGGAGAGTGCTGATTGGTCAGGTTGGAGATGGAATTATCGCTGGTCAAAGTGAGTTTTTCTTGCTGTCCTCTGCTTCTGGGTAGATATGGCAGAACTGGTTGAGCCAGATTACCAGTCTGGGTGGTGTCAGCTGATCCATCAAGCGCAGGGTCTGCAAAATATCTCAAGCACTCATCTTTGGTTTTACAATAGTGATGTTATCCCCAGAAGCAATTTGGGGAGGTTCAGACTCTTGGAACCAGAGGCTGCATGACCCCTAAACTGTAATTCCTAAATGTGTAGCTAATTTGTTAGTCCTGCAAAGGCAGACTGGTCCCCTGGCAAGAAGGGGGTCTTTTCAGAAAAGGGCTGTTATTAATTTTGTTTTAAAGTCAAACCATGAACTGAATTTCTTCTTAAAGTTAGTTTGGCCTATGCCCAGGAATGAACAAGGACAGCTTAAAGGTTAGAAGCAAGATGGAGTTGCTTAGGTCTAATTTCTTTCACTGTCATAATTTCCTCAGTTATAATTTTGCAAAGGTGGTTTCAATACAAAGAAAGCCAGGTGGATGAACCTGAAATACAGCCCCTAGTCCCTCACTTCTGAGCAGAGTGCGCTGTGGATCCAGACACTGCTGTGTTCCCTGGGAACAGGTAAAGAGGTGCTGAGATAACCAGTGGGCTCCCTGAGGCCTGGGCTGGAGAGATGTCAAGGACTGCAAAATTATGGGCAAATGGCAGGACTTCAGCTATGGGTGCCATTGTGATATCCAACACCACAAGGTACAACTAATCAGCAGCACTTCAAAGGACACCAGACCTGGAGCAGGAACAAGGGAAGTCCCAAAAGGACTGACCCCCACTACGTGGATTAGAGGTCCCCTGAATCTTTCCTTAACCCTGACTGTATCCACATGCCAATTTAGAGAAGAGAAAGGGGGTTGGTGCAGGGGTGGGGGGCGTGGGGGAAAGAAATTTGAAGATGGAACATTGACCTGAAATAGACTGTGTGGATTGAAATGGACTGAAATAATGTGAATTGTCATGTGTGTCACCGTGCTCACCTTCACTACCCATGCCACAGGGTCCTCATGACCAAGGTTAGGCCTGTCAACCTAAATAACAAACCAAAAGACTCTCAAAAGATAATGAGCTTATTTGGGAGTGCACAGAGAATTTGCAAATCTGGGATATGCAGGCTTTGGAGACCGGAGGCACATCCAAAGTGGCTGAGGCAGCGGGAAGTGTTTAAAGGCAAAAGGGAGAAGTATACACCATTTGTTTTAAATCAGAGAATGTTGGCTACAGGGGCTCATCACAGGAGTTGACATCGGTTCATTCGTGGAGACAGTGTGTCAAGCAAGTGTTCTTGTACATCCTGCTAGCTGTCCTTGTGACTCATGTAGCAAGCTGCAGTTTAGGAAGTTCTTGGCAGAAGTTTTTACTACAGGCATATGTGCATGAGAGTCCTTCAGAAAGTCTTTGTAATAGTGTGTGTCAACTTGGCTAGGCAAGGGTGTGCAGTTGTCTGGTTAAACAATAGTCTAGGCATTGCCATGAAGATATTTTGTAGATGTGGTTAACATCTATAAGCAGCTGACTCTAAGTAAAGCAGGCTACCCTTGATAATGTGGATGGGTCTTATCCAATCAATTGAAGGTCTCAGAACAAAGACTAAGATTTCCCAGAGTAGGAGGAATTTACCTCCAGGCTAAAATATAGCCATCTTTCCTGACTTCCAGCCTGCTGGCCTGCTCTACAAATTTCAGACTCAAGACTACAACATTAACTCTTGCCTGAGTTTCTAACGTGGCAGCCTGACTTACAGATTTCAGATTTATCAGCCCTCACAACTGTGTGAGCCAATTCTCTCTCTCTCTCTCTCTGTCTCTGTGTGTGTGTGTCCTATTGGTTCTGTTTCTCTGGAGAGCCCTGATTGATGCACTTGGCAATATATATCAGGTTGCAAAAGCACATACCCTTTGAACTAGGAATTCTACACTAGGAATTCCACCCTCAGCTGTACTCATGCATAAGTGAAATTATGCATACACAAGATTCTGTAAGTACTGAATAAATAATTAAATGCCCTTTACTGAAGTATTTTAAAATTATAGTACACACATAGCTAGAATAATTTGCAACCATAAACAAAAAAAGCTTTCTGTATTCTTTTATTGAATTTCATCCAAGATAATGTTAAGTGAAACCAAGATACAGAATTGAATATATGGTTACTACCATTCACATAGAAGGAGGAAGGAGCGAGGGTATTGTATACACCACACACACACACACACACACACACACACACACACACACACACACAAACATATTCTCTGGAAGAATATATAAGGAATTGCTAATATTGGGTAATATTGATTCTGGAGAATAAGAATATCTTTTTGTAACTTTAGAGCTTGGTACCACATATCATGAAAACAAATCAATTGTGAGTGGAATTAAAAGGCACACCACATAACATTTATAAAGAAAGGATGCAGAATCCTGGGTGGCTGCTCCTATTACAATGAGTCTTTCTCAGTAGTGCTCTCGGGTTTGTGATTGCTCTGCCCTCTAGAGGCGGCTTTGAGAAGTGCTTGAGATGAACGTCTCTGTGACCCACCTCATCAGCAGGCTCCGCTTAGTCTAGGAGCACAGGCCTGAAGTGGGTGCTTACAGGATGGTTTTCCTCTGGCTACCTGCCTTCGTTTCATCTAGCAACAGTAGTTCCGGTAATGTTGGCAGTCAGTAGCTATTACGGTGGGAAGAATCGGAACTTGAATAAACCGCAGCGCTACTAAGATCCCGTTCTTAAAGGCAGAATCACACACAGTAAAAGAGAATTTGAGGTCTTCAGTTACTAATGAAATACCAAGACTTCTTTATTACTCAATTTGGATCAAAAAATATCAACTAGAAAAGAAAGTTGGGAATGATTATCCACGTATATTTATGAGTGTAACCTCTGACGTATAAATGAATTACATACTAATCATGAGGTTGGATTTTAAATCTTGACATACTCAAAATGTACAGAAAGGACTTTGTAATCACATGTTTTCACTGCAGGCTGCAGCTGAATAGTGAAATATGAAAAATACATGTTTGAACTATTTAATTTTTTGAAATTTAAACATATAATTTAGCAATATAGCATATATATAGCAATATAGCATATGTATGTATACAATATAGCATACATACAAATACATATTTCACTATCAGGCAATGTTAATATTTTTTATTGGCTTCTAATTTCTTTAATTATTATTTTATAATAGATGCCTTTTATTGAAAGCTCACTGTTTGCAAAGCAGTCTACATTTATTATCCCATGAAATCCTCAAACAACAAAAGGTAGGTGTCAATACCACTGTCAGTAGGTGATTCTGCCAGACAATGAGTAATAAGATAGGTAAGAATGGCTACGGGGGAAGTCAGCTGGGTTCTAGTTATAGTCGCATTTCAGAAAATCATGTAACATGCTGACTTTAACAACCTAAGCTTCTTCTCTGAAGGGGTGGCCTGCCCCTCCACACCTGTGGGCGTTTCTCGTTAGGTGGAACGAGAGACTTGAGAAAAGAAATGAGACACAGAGACAAAGAATAGAGAAAGAAAAAGTGGGCCCAGGGGACCAGCGCTCAGCATACAGAGGACCCACGCCGGCACCGGCACCGGTCTCTGAGTTCCCTTAGTATTTATTGATAATTATCTTTACCATCTTAAAGATAAGGGAGTGGCAGGATAATAGGATCATTGTAGGGAGAAAATCAGCAGTAAGACATATGAACAAAGATCCCTGTGACATGAATAAGTTTAAAGAAAAATGCTGTGCCTTGATATGCATATGCAAACATCTCCATAAACCTTTTAGCAGCATTGCACCAGCAAGTCCCACCTTTTGCTGTAAGGCGGTTTTCTCCTATCTCAATAAACAGAGCATACAATCGGGTCTCACACCGAGATGTTCCATTGCCCAGGGACGGGCAGGAGACAGATGCTTTTCTCTATCTTAACTGCCAACATCCGCCAAAAGGCCTTCTTCCCTCTTGTACTAGTCCTCCTCAGCACAGATCCTTCACCGGTGTCGGACTGGGGGATGATCAGGTCTTTCTCTTCCCACGAGGCCATATTTCAGACTATCACATGGGGAGAAACCTTTGACAATACCTAGCTTTCTTAGGCAGAGGTCCCTGCGACCTTTGGCCGTGTACGTGTCCCTGGGTACTTGAGATTAAGAGAAAGCTGATGACCTTTAACCAGCAAGCTGCCTTCAGGCACTTGTTTAACAAAGACACATCCTGCACAGCCCAAAATCCATTAAGCCTTGAGTCACCACAGCACATGTCTCTTGCAAGGACAAGGTTGGGGGTAGGGTCACAGATCAACAGCATCTCAAATACAGAACAAAATGGAGTCTCTTATGTCTACTCCTTTCTATATAGACACAGTAACAGGCTGATCTCTCTTTCTTTTCCCCACATTCTCCATGTGTGCACACAGGGTAGACCTTTGAAGAGTGGCGCTGTAGCTTCTAGGGTAAAGGCTGTGTTAAGTCAAGGCAGGATGACAGTTCTGCTTCCTCCCAGGCTAGTGCAAAGGGCTATTCACTAGGATTAAAGCCTTCTCTCTCAGTCTGAATTGCCCACTCCCCTAAATCCCTCCGACAGAAAATTTGGAGTCCTCGTTTATACCCTGGTAGCCCCTACCTAATAGGGTGGTAAATTAATTACCAAACAGGCAACAAAGGATATGGAAGGTTTAGCAGAAATGGCAACATTTTGAAATAAATGACCGTAATGTGTGCTCTGCCTGCCACCCTAACTGGCACACATTTTGCAGGTCAGTTGCTTTCCCTATGGCCAAGAGGAGGAAAAGCATCTCTGGGATTTTAGCTTGGAGGAGGAAGAGTTCAGGCTGCCCGAACTGGACTGGCACTTCTGAATATCCCGAGGCGAGGTCCGAAACTTCCTCGGGAAGCTCTGCCGCGCCCCCACCCACCCCACCCATTCCACCAGGCTGCTGGAATCTTGGGACCGCAGACCCCACGGCCCACATCCTTCCTTGCTGAGGGGAGAGGAGGGGTGCTCCGGCAGGGCGGGGCGGGGCGGAAGGGAGGTTGGGGCTGGATTGTGGGATAAGATCGCCCTGGTGATGGGGAGCGGATCTGGACCCCAGCCTAATAAAGGCTGCGTAAATAAAGGTGACGTTAATAAAGGACGGGACGGGGCGCGCGGTTGCCAGGGGCGCCAGCGTCTCGGGGCTGCCCTAATGCCTCCGGCTCAGTGCGCGGCGCCAGCGCGTGTCTTGTCCCGGCTGCGTCTCTGGCCCCCACGGGCCCCTCCTCACATGGCAACTATTGTGGCTACTAGTCCAGGCGGCTTAGCCTCTGCAGTGGGTCCAGGACCCGCTCCAGCTGACTTCTGACTCCCTGGGGCCAAGTGAGCCCTGGTCTTCCCGCTCCTCCGATCTCCCACGCGAATCGAATCGCAGCCTGCGCTAACTCCCCACCCCCGGGCAGACCCGGGAGGGGCTTTGATTACCTGGGGTCTTCTGCTTCCTCCAAGATGTCAGCCCCGCTTCAGGAACCGACTGAGACTTTGGCTCAGACTTTGGTTCCATTCCTGGACACCAGTTCGGCTGGAGAGCTCTCCCGGGGCCACAGCAGTTCGCTGCTGCACACCGGGATCTGAATGACAAGCTCACTCGGCAAAGAAGGCTCCCAGAGGTGGTTGCAACGCTAGACTGGGATCAGAACCAGGCCTCAGCTCGGCCTCTTCGCCTCAAAAGTAAGTTTCTAACTGTAGATCTAGATCAGGCTGCAGATCATCAGGCATGTGAAATACTTGTTCCACCTCTAGATAGAAATCAAACGCAACGAACTTGACTGTTCTGCCCAAGAACCCGAAGAAAGATCTAGCTCAGCCTCAAAGGCTTGCCAGGGTTGTTGTTGGAACTCCATACCGATTTGTATCAAAACCTCAGCGTCAGAAACAAACTGCAGAATGAGTATTTAGATTCAAATATGGATATACTGTATCCGGGCAGCCTGCCTCCAGAACTCCAGGTGAACTCAGATGAGCCTCCAGGGCCTCCTAAGCAAGTTGGACTTGCTCAGTTCCATCTAGAGCCTGAAACTCAAAATCCAGAAACCGTTAAAGAGATCCAGTCCTCTACTCCAGCAAGAAGCCGCAGCGCAGCTTCCATAGCTCCCTGAGGTGGTAGCACCTTCTTCAACCAAAGCAGGAGGCCCCAGCTCTTCCTTCACAGTCCCTTGAGGGGGTCCCCTCTTCAACAGAGCAGGAGGCCCCAGCAAAGCAGCTGCCTGCCTCTGAAGAGATCGTAGCTCTGCCATCGATACATCATGAGGTAAATGTTCCATTGAAAAGCTGAAGTGAAGCTCAGCACTCACACTTGCCCAGTGTCACAGTCAAACCTGTGCATGTGGAGCTTACGGTAACTCCAGAGCCAGGTAAGGAACAGGCCCCAGCTCAGCCTCCAGAACACCCCAAGGAGGTGGGCTCTTCCTCAACCCAGTTAGAGGCCCCAGCTCAGACACCAGAGCACCCTGAGGAGATGAAACCTTCTGCAACCCAGCAAGGGACCCCAGCTGAGCCTCCAGGTCCTCCTGTGGAGCCTGAACTTTCCTCCAGTCAACAGGAGAAGCCGCCTGAGTTTCCCAGGGAGGTTGAACCTTCTGAGACCCAGCAGGAGGTCCCAGCTCAGCCTCCAGAGTCCTCTATGGAGAGTGCAGCTCAAACTCCACCGAATCGTGAGGTGACAATTCACCCTCCAGGTGAAGATCAAGCTCATTATAACTTGCCCAACATTACAGTTAAACCTGCGGATGTGGAGGTTACCACAACTTCAGAGCCTACCAAAGAGACGGAATCTTCTCCACCCCAGCAGGAGGCCCCAACCCAGCCTCCAGAGGAGGTGGAAACTTCTGCAACCCAAGAGGAGGCCCCAGCTGGGTCTCCAGGTCCCCCTGTGGAGCCTGAACTTTCCCCGCAGTGAGCAGGAGCAGCCAGATGAGCCTTCTGGGTTTTCCAGGGAGGCTAAACCTTCTGAGACCCAGCAGGAAGCCCTAGCTCAGCCTCCGTAACATCATGAAGTCACAGTTTCACCTCCAGGTCACCAGCAAGCTCAGCATTCAGATGTGCCCAATGTCGCTATTAAGCCTCCAGATACTCAGCTCACCATAGCAACAGAGCCTACTGCACAGGTGGGAACGTCTCCAACCCACCAGGAGGCCACAGCTCAGCTCTCAGGGCCAGTTAATGATGTAGAACCATCTGCCACCCAGCACAGGGCCCACCTCTGCCTCCAGAGTCATCGGAAGAGGCTGGACCTTTACCAGTTCAACAGGAGACATCAGTCCAATCTCCAGAACCTGCTAAGGAGGAGAACCCCTCTCCAACCCAGCAGGAGGCTGCAGCTAAGCATCCGCAGACCTCCGAGGAGGCTGAATCTTCTTCAACCCAGCAAGAGGCCCCAGCTCAGCTTTCAGAGCTCCCTGATGAATTTGTAGTTCAACCTCCAGAGCATCACGAGGTAACAGTTTCTCCTCTAAGTCATGATTAAGTTCCGCCGCCAATATTACACCATGTCACTGTTAAACCTGTGGATCACATGGTTACCATGACTCGAGTTCACTAATCAGGTTGAAATTTTAACCCAACAGGGGGCCCCAGCTCAGTCCTTAATGTCCCCTGAGCAGTTTCAACATTTGAAAGACCAGCAAGAGATTATAATTCAGCAGCTAAATACCCCTGAAAATGATGAACTTCCTTCAGGCCATCAAGAGCCCACAACTCAGCCTCCAATTCAGCTCTCCTCAGCCTTTGGAAGTTCACTGAATGATGAGATGGTATTTTCACCCCTAGATCTGTCTTCAATATTCAGAAGTAATTCAACTTTGCCTGATACCACAGTAAAAAATGTGGATATAGACGTTACCATACCTACAACAGTCACTATGGAGGTTGAACCTTCTCCAGTCCAGCAGGACAACCCTCTTATTCCCACTGAGCAGGCTGACTTTCCTCTAACCCAGCCTGATCCCTGTTCTAAAAAACAGAACAAAACAAAACAACAAACTCCATGTGTCTAAAAGTGAAATCACTGTCATTCCCCCAAGACTGTTCCTTCATTCACTATCACCCACTTAGTCAACCAGGTACTGGGTTCTATGCTATTCTCCTTCCTTGCTTTCATATCAAATTCTACAAACCTGTCCAATTTTATCTACCTAAAATGTTAAATTATCCTGTTCTAGATCAGACCCTAGACACCCCTTACCTGCGCTATTTCAATCATTTCTTGATTACTTAACTCTTCTTCCTGTCTCCAGTCTTTCCTCCCTCTACATTCATCCACAACATAACCAGAATGATGGATCCAAAATGCAGTTCAGAGACAAACTATCACTTTTGGTCAAAAACTGGGTCTGTGAAAAAGCATGAAGCCAAATAACCCTACTATATCTTCTGATTTATTAAATATACATGTATTTCAATATATGGAGAAGTTTGTAATATGTAAGCAGAAGTTTCTGAGACAGTTTTCTACATAACCATTACCTGATGTATAAACGTCTCTCACCCAGACAGAAATGTCTTATTCAGGAGTTCACCTCCACATTGAATAACTCCAGAGACACTGAATTCTGAGGGGTGCCCCTCTAATGAGAACAGTTTCCCCTAGAATCGGCAGCAGGGCTGTATTGCTTGGAGGCCCCCTCTCCTCTGTGCCAGAATTGCCCCTTCCCATCACGTTTACTTTCCTTTTCCTTCCACTGCTGAGAACAGTGGGGCTCTCTGCCCGCTCCTGATATTCTGGGGATTCCCTACTACCACCTAGGTCACCAGGACCCTCTTTAACTGCACAGGGCTCCCTCTGATGCCACAAGAACTCTAGGAACCTCACTGCTGCTGTGGATTCCCAATAAAAACAGCAGAACCAGAATGGGCTTTGAAGGAGCTGTGAGTTGGTCCCACTTAGTGGAACCCAGAGTTAATTTCCTCCCAGAAATAATGCGGTCATCCTGGTTATGGTTTGCACTATTGCTACTACCATCATTAAATTCAGAGGTGCTGGCCGGGCGCAGTGGCTCATGCCTGTAATCCCAGCACTTTGGGAGGCCGAGGCAGGTGGATCACCTGAAATCAGGAGTTCGAGACCAGTCTAGCCAATGTAGTGAAACCCCATCTCCAGTAAAAAATACAAAAATTAGCCGGGCATGGTGGTGCATGCCTGTAGTTCCAGCTACTCGGGAGACTGAGGCAGGAGAATTGCTTGAACCAAAGAGGTGGAGTTTGTAGTGAACCAAGATTACGCCATTGCACTCACTCCAGCCTGGGTGACAAGAGTAAGACTCCATCTCAAAAAATAATAAATAAATAAATAAATAAATAAATAAATAAATTCAGAGGTGCTAAATAGGACTTTGGGTTCATTCTAAAAAATTAAACTACTACAGAAGCACTATAGCTGTGGGAAAATGTGTGCTGAACTGACTTACCAGGGACCATTTGGAGTGCAGTCGACCGATATTTGAGCCCAAATAAATGAATCTTAGAATGATGTTAATGTTAACTTGATTTTTAAAAAAAGTCATTGGAGATACTGTATACATGAACTATAATACCCATCTTTTTTGCATTATTCATTTTATTTTACTTTAATTTTCAAGTTCAGGGATACAAGTGCAGGTGTGTTACTGTCTAAAGTTCAGGTATTTTACTATCTAAAATGTCAAATTTTCCTGTCCTAGATCAGACCCTAGACACCTCTTACCTGCACTATTTCAATCATTTCCTGATTTCTTAACTCTTCTTCCTGTCTCCAGTCTTTCCTCCACAAAGGTAAAGTTGTGTCATGGGGGTTTACTGTACAGATTATTTCATCACCCAGGTATTAAGCCTAGTACCCATTGGTTGTTTTTCCTGTTCCTCTCCCTCCTTTCACCCTCCAACCTCCAGTAGGCCCCATCCATCTATGTGCCCATGAGTTCTTATCATTTAGCTCCCACTTATAAGTGAGAATGTGCAGCATTTGGTTTTCTGTTCCTGCGTTAGTTTGCTAAGGGTATTGGCCTCCAGCTCCATTCATGTCTCTGCAAAGGACATGATCTTGTTCTTTTTTATGGCTGCATAGTATTCCACAGTGTATATGTAACACATTTTCATTTGTCCAGTCTATCTTTGGTGGACATTTAGGTTGATTCCAGGTCTTTGCTATATAATATCCATCTTTACCAGTACATGTATTCTCAGATGTTTTCTCTAGCACTCCAGAACAATGGACATGGCTTGCTTGTGTAGGTCATCGTATCCGTGTAACAGAATACACCCTGAGGTGGAGCTTCCAATATTTTGAGGGAGTAGTATAAATAAAGCTGACTATCTGAAGTCATTTGGTAATGTTATTGCTCTTGCACCTTTACTCCAGCCTCACTGACTTTCTTGCCATTGCTTGAAAACACCAAGGTTATGCCCACCTTAGTGTACTCCTATTGTCTGGCATGCACATCTCAAGATTTTGCTTGACTCTCCCATAGCTCCTTTTGTTCTGTTTGCAGAAAAAGCACAGCTGAGTGCTCGATTTAAAATAGCCTCATCCTGCCCAACCCATCTCATCCCTTTGTTCTGCTTCATTTTTCTTTAAAACTTATATTTATTGTAAATATATAGGTTATTTGTTTGTTTTCTGCTCCTTCAACTGTTATGTAAGGCCTATGAGGATAAAGAATTTCTCCGTCACCTTCACTGCTGAAAGTGTCCAGTATGGCATATAGTAGACATGCAATGGATATATATTTTGAAGGAATGAATGAATAAATTAGTCAGTCTTAATATTTCATCTTTTCTCTTTTCCCGGTCAGAATAGTTACACTCTCTAATTAATCTCTTCCAAGTGCAGTGTGTTGCAAAGAATAGTGCAGTGGTTAGAACAGACCCCTAAATTTGGCTAGAATTCTGGCCTCAGCACTTACTTTACTTTATGGTCTTGGACAAACTATCTCACCTCTCCAAGTCTCCATTCCTCTTCTATTGTATAGAGCTAACCAAAGAATTTTCCTCCCAGGATGTGATCATTTTTAAATGAATTCATACACATAATGTTCCTAGCGTGGTACCTACATATTGTTTAAATATTATTAAACTCATGGTTTCATTGGTTCTAGTGTACATTTGTGTGTGTGTGTGCACATGCGCTCACGCACACACTAGTTTGCTCCTTAAATAATAAATTGCTACTCCTCTTTTAAAATGCACTTGTTGGTATGCTGGGGTGGTTGTTAACATTCTAGATTCTATATTTATAGGTGGCCATTTGCTCTACATTTTCAGCTTTATCCCCTCTGATTGCTAGTCTTGCTCAAATGTCTCATTATTTTCCATTTATTGCCTATTTTAATAAATAAAAGGTCAGGCATTTTCCCAAGTGTTGTTGGTAGAATATCAGTTGCTTTTTTTTTTTTTTTTTTGAGACGGAGACTCGCTCTGTCGCCCAGGCTGGAGTGCAGTGGCCGGATCTCAGCTCACTGCAAGCTCCGCCTCCCGGGTTCACGCCATTCTCCTGCCTCAGCCTCCCGAGTAGCTGGGACTACAGGCGCCCACCACCGCGCCCGGCTAGTTTTTTGTATTTTTTAGTAGAGACGGGGTTTCACCGTGTTAGCCAGGATGGTCTCGATCTCCTGACCTCGTGATCCGCCCGTCTTGGCCTCCCAAAGTGCTGGGATTACAGGCGTGAGCCACCGCGCCCGGCTTGCTTTTTTTTAAAAGAGGGGGAAAAAACCATTCCTAGGGCCTCACTATTGAACAAGAGCCTCCTGGGGTGGGGCTCGGGAGCATGCATTTTAAACAATGTCTAGAGGAGTCTTGTATGCCCTAGAATTTGAGGAGCACCAAAGGAGGCTTCTGGATATTGGCTGCGGGTGCAGGTTTGCTTAGCTTTTGTAGGTTAGTGCACCACTGAATGAAGCCCTATTCTCCTCCCCCTCCTCATGCCACCTTTCCTCTGCAGAGGGCTGCCTGCAAGAGTTATCTGTGCTGTTTGCACCAGGTGAGCCCAGGGGACAATGCCACAACTTGCTTCACTACATGTTGGCCTTGATTGGTATTCCTGAAGTCTTTTGGGCATTACTCTCTCACTGCTCCCTTGGTTTAGAGGAGGAAAAACTGGCTCCTTTGGTTAAAGGAGAAGAAAAAATTGTTTGGCTGAGGAGCTCCTTTTACTTCCAACACTATTTGGTGGATGAATCTACCCTCCAGGTCTGCCAGTCTTGGCATCTTTCATGAAGAAAATAACTCCAGGGAATTTCCTATCTTTGCCAAAGCTGTGCATCTAGCCCTTGTGCCTCTTAGGTGAGAGGAATTAGCAGGAGACCTCAGTATTACCCCCACTTGCCTTCTACCATCCAGCAATGTACTAAACGTCTGTCCGGCTGTCAGTTGACTGCTGAAGTCTTTCATTTTTGTTCAAATTGTGCTTTACTCCTTGTAGTTTATTGTCCACTCTTCAGCACTTTGTTAGCTTCATCCCAGGTATAATTTTCTCCTTTGTTACTGCTTCTTTGGAGAATTTTCAGTGGCTATAGGGAAATTATGTATTTGATCTCCATTAACACTACCATCTTTCTCCAGAGAGCAGTTTTTAGAAGATAAATCTCCTGATGGAATCATTTCATTGCTGTTTATTTGTTCTCATCTCAAAGAACTAGTTACTGACCAGAAGAGGAAAGAGCTATGCAGCCTCCACTGCAGCCTCCAGAGACCTTGGGAGTCTCTGGAAGGAGTTGTTGCTGCCTGGAAGGAGCAGGAGGCCTCAGGTCAGAAGGCATGCTGCAGAGCACTCGTGAGTGATTCACATCCAAAAAACTTCGTATCTCCGAACCTGAAACTCACATGGAAGGGCTTTTGCCTGCAAAGACCATCTGAGAGCAGCCCTGCTAGTTAGTGAAAGGTTGTGGGACAGGCAGATTTAGAACTGTTAGTAAATTTGGGAGAGTCTTAGACTCTGGTCAATACTGACATCAGGTAGTCTTATTCATAACATAACTATTACCCTTTTGAGAAATAAAAAAAATCTTGAAACAAATGAAAATGGAAATACAACATACCAAAACTTAAGCGATACGGCAAAAGCAGTTCTAAGAAGGAAGTTTATAGCAATAAAAGCCTACATTAAGAAGCAATGAGAGAGATCTCAAATAAACAACCTAACTTTACACATCAAAGAACTGGAAAAAAAGAACAGACTAATCCCAAAGTCAGCAGAAGGAAGGAAATAATATCAAAGCAGAAATAAATGAAAGACAGAGTAGAAAAACAATAGAAAAGATCAATGAAAATAAGAGTTAATTTTTTAAAAAAGATAAGCACAATGGACAAACTTTCAGCTAGACTAAGAAAAAAGAGAGAAGGTACAAATAAATAAAATGATAAATGGAAGAAGATACATTTACAACTGATATCACAAAAATAAAAAAGGATCATAAAGACCAGGCACAGTGACTCACACCGAAAATCTCAGCACTTTGGGAAGCCAAGGTGGGCAGATCACTTGAACTCAGGAGTTCGAGACCAGCCTGGGCAACATGGCAAAACCTTGTCTCTATAAAAACTATAAAAAAGTTAGTCAGGCATGGTGGTGCTCCCCTGTGGTCCCAGCTACTCGGGAGGCTGAAGTGGGAGGATCAGGTGAGCCCAGGAAGCGGAGGTTGCAGTGAGCTGAGATCATACCACTGCACTCTAGCCCCTATACAAAAAAAAAGGAAAGAAAAAAGAAAAAAAAAGGAGCATAAGTGACTACTGTCAACAATTATATGCCAACAGTTGGATAACCTAGAAGAAATGGATAGATTCCTAGAAACATAAAACCTAGCAAGTCTGAATCATGAAGAAATAGAAAATCTGAACAGATCTATAATGAGCTAAGAAATTGAATCAGTAGGCCGGGCGTGGTGGCTGATGCCTGTAATCCGAGCACTTTGGGAGGCTGAGGTGGGCAGATCACAAGGTCAGGAGATCGAGACCATACTGGCTAACATGGTGAAACCCCGTCTCTATTAAAAATACAAAAAAAAATTAGCCGGGCATGGTGGCGGGGGCTTGTAGTCCCAGCTACTCAGGAGGCTGAGGCAGGAGAATGGCGTGAACCCGGGAGGCGGAGCTTGCAGTGAGCCGAGATCGCACCGCTGCACTCCAGCCTGAGCGACTGAGCCAGACTCCATCACAAAAAAAAAAAAAAAAAAGAAATTGAATCAGTAATCAAAGACTTCTCAACAAAGAGAAGCCCAGGACCCAACAGCTTCACTGGTGAATTCTACCAAACATTTAAGGAAGAATTAATGTTAATCTTTCTCACACTCTTCCAGAAAATTGAAGGAAAGAGAAAACTTCCAAACTCACTTTAGAAGGCTATTGTTACTCTGACACCAAAATCAATAAGGACACTGCAAAAAAATTACAGACCAATATTCCTGATAAACATAGATATAAAAATCCCCAACAAAATACTAACCAAATTCAACAACACATTAAAAGAATCATACGCCATAATCAAGTGAGATTTATCCCAGAGAAAGGGTGGTTTAACATATGCAAATATGTAAGATCACATGAACAGAATAAAGAAAAAAATTATATGACCATTTCAAAGATACAGAAAAAGCATTTGACAAAGTTTAATATCCTTCCATAATAAAAACTCTCAACAGATCAACTATAAAGGAATATACCTCAACATAATCAAGGCCATATATGACAAGCCCACAGCTAGTATCTTCCTCAATGGTGAAAAATTGAAAGCTTTTCTTCTAAGATTAGGAATCCATTGAGAATGCCCACTGTTACCACTTCAGTTTAATATAGTACTGGAAGTCCTGGTAAGAACAATTAGGCAAGAAAAAGAAATAAAAGGAATCCAAGTTGGAAAAACAGAAGTAAAATTGTCTCTATTTATAGATGATATGATCACATTTCATCTATAAATCTTTAGGATTTTAGAAAATCTTAAAGACTCCACCAAAAAAAACCTGTTAGAATAGACAAATTTAGTAAAGTTAAAGGATACAAAATCAACATAGAAAAATTACAGTATTCCTAAATAGTAACAACAGACTATCCAAAAACGAAATCAAGAAAACAATCTCATTTACACTATATCCAAAAAAAAAAAAAAAATACTTAGGAATAAATTTAACCAAGGAGATGAAAGACCTGTACATTGAAAACTATAAAACACTGATGAAAGGATGAAGAAGACACAAATAAACGGAAAGATATCCCACATACATGAACTGGAAGAATTAATATCGCTAAAATGATCAGTGGCACCAAAACAGTCTACAGATTCAATGCAATGCCTATCAAAATTCAATGACATTTTTCCCAGAAATAGAAAAAGAATCCTAAAATTTGTATGAAAACACAAAAGACTCCAAATAGTCAAAGAAATGTTGAGCAAAAGGAAGAAAGCTGGAGGTCTCAAACTACCTGATTTCAAATTGTATACAAAGCTATAGTAATCAAAACGGCGTAGTACTGGCATAAAAACAGATGCATAGACTAAAGGAACATATTAGAGACCCCAGAAGTAAGTTTATGCATTTATGTTCAATTGATCTTCAAGAAAGGTACCAAGAACATACAATGTTCAAGAAAGCACAGTCTCTTCAATTATTGGTACTGGGAAAACTGGATATCCACATGCAAAAGAATGAACTTAGACCCTTCTCTCACCTACAAAGAAAAATCAACTTAAAATGAAATAAAGACTTAAATGTAAGACCTGACATTATAAAACTACTCAAAGAAAACCTAAGGGAAAAGCTCCAAGATATTGGTCTGGGAGATGATATTTTGGTCATATATGACCCTCAATGCACAGGCAACATAGTGAAAAGACAGAAATGGGATTGCATCAAAATTAAGAGCTTCTGTACAGAATAGGAAACAATCAACAGAGTGAAAAGGCAACTTATGAAAGGGGAGGAAATATTTACAAACTGTACACCTGACAAGAGGTTAATATCCAAAATGTATAAGGAACTGAAACAACTCAATATTAAAAAGACAAATAATTCAATGTTAAAACAGGCAAAATACCTGAATAGATATTTCTCAAAAGAAGATATTTACAAATGGCCAACAGGTATATGAAAAAATGTTCAACATCACTAATGATCAGAGAAATGTAAATTAAAACCACAGAGAGATATCACCTCACACCTGTTAGGATAGCTATCATCAAAAAGACAAAAAATAGTAAGTGTGGGGAGGGGTGTGGAGAAGACAGGACCCATGCACACTATTGGTGGGAATGTAACTTGGCACAGCCATTATGGAAGACAGTATGGAGATTCCTCAAAACAGTAAAAACTGAACTACCATATGGTCCAGCAATTCCATTTCTGGGTATATATTCAAAGTAAATGAAATCATTATGTGAAAGAGATATCTTCA
The DNA here is from genome assembly GCF_049350105.2 of Macaca mulatta. Taxonomy (NCBI): domain Eukaryota; kingdom Metazoa; phylum Chordata; class Mammalia; order Primates; family Cercopithecidae; genus Macaca; species Macaca mulatta. The sequence continues at coordinate 60,773,996 of NC_133423.1, read as the reverse complement.
TTCCCATGTTCATTGGAGCATTATTCACAATAGCCAAGATACAGAATCAACCTAAGTATCTGTCAAGAGATAAATGGATAAAGAAAACAGGACATATCTATGCAATGGAATACCATTCAGCCTTAAAAAAGAAGGAATTCCTGTTATTTGCAACAACACGGATGAGCCTGGAGGACATTATGCTAAGTCAAATAAGCCAGGCACAGAAAGACAAATACTGCATGATCTTACTTATATGTAGAATCTAAGAAAGTTGAAATCATGGAAGTGGAGAGTAGAATGCTGGTGGCCAGGTGCTGGGGCAGAGTGGGGCTGGGATGGGAATGAGGAAATGGTTGGTCAAAGAGTACAAATTTTCAGTTAGACAGAAGGAATAAGTTCTGGAGATCTCTTGTACAGCATGGTGACTATAGTTAATAATAATGTATTGTCTACTTGAAAATTGCTAAGAGAATAGATTTTATAATGTTCTCACCACAGAGTAAGTATGTGAATTGATAGATATGTTAATTAGCTTGGTTTAATGGTGTCACAATGTATACATATATCAAAAAATCACATTGTACACCTTGAATATATATAACTTTATTTGTCAACTATATCTTATAAAGCTGGTGAAAAGATAAAAAGAAAAAGTAAACACACACACAGGACAACTGAAGATCACTTTTTATTTTGTAGAGACAAGAGTCTGGTTGTGTTGCCCAGGTTGGTTTCAATCTCCTGGCCTAAGTGATCTTCCTGCCTTGGCCTCCCAAAGTGCTAGGATTACAGGTGTGTGCCACCATGCCCAGCGGAATATCACTTTTACTTAGGAATATAGGTCAGAAATATTTTTTTAACTAGCAAATCAAATCTAACAATATATTAAAGAATGAATTTAACAAAATAGGATTTAATTTAGGAATTCAAGAATAGTTCGATCACTGGAAGAACATGATTTAATATGTTAAGAAATGGAAAGAGAATAAAAACATGATCATAATAACCGAAGCTACAAATTCAACCAGACACTTTTCATTCTTTAAAACTCATTTAAGATAAAGAGAAGCTTCCAAACATGTTGAAGTTTATTTCCTAGAAATCAATTACAAACATTTCAAATAAACGCAAATGATTTTCATTAAAATAGAAAAAAGAAGAATGCTGTCTACTGCCCCTAATGGTCAATAGTCATTGCAGGGAGCATAATAGATAATGTGGTAAAGCAAGAGAAATAAATACGTAGCTTAAATATGGGGGAAAACCTTTTTGATATCCTTTTCTATTTTGATTATAAATGTGCTCAGGTCCTTCAAAAGATATAATCTGAAGATAGCACATATTAGGATCATGTCTTATTACTACAAGCTGTCCCAGAAAGGCCATGGGGCTTTCTCTGTTTATGGGAACAACTGAATGTGATCAAAACTGGATGGGCCAAGTGTGTAGGGCCTGTGTTGCCGAAACATGCCTTCAAAAATAGGAGTGAAAATCCAGTCCCATGCTTACGTATCAAACATAGCATTGGCCCTCAAATTCAAACTGCTAGAGTATACTCAAATTGCTTCATTCAGCTAATTTTGGGAGTGTACTAATGACCAAAGGATGTTTTACTATCAAGTGACATTTGTTAATAGAGTTCCAGACTCCAAAATGCAGTTTCCAGGATACTTGTAACAGAACGTAGGGTAACCTAATAATTCTACCATTTAGTCACAAACCTATTTAATCCAACATTTTTTCAAATTCATTTACTTAAGAAATTAGATCATTCATTACAATTAATTTGGCAAGCAAAGACAGTCAGCTGCTCAAGTGAGACCCCAAATTTTCTAACAAACTGAATAAACACTAATTTGTTTATTTATTGATATGATTATGGAATTAGCAAAATGGCCTATTCCTCAGCATGAAAAATTCAGGTCCAAATTGCTTCATTGGGGCTTATTTCTGTTACAAGTTAAATGAAAAGAGAATATATTATTCACAAATTTTTAAAAAATCGTTATTAAAAATGAAGACCATCTGAGCATAGTTTGAAACTTCTAACTGCAGGTTTTCATCTCCATATGGCCCTTACTTTTTCTCTAATGTGGAGCCCACAGCATACTTTTAATGGCACTCGTCATTCTGAGACCTTTAGTCTCAAAGTGCTTTCCCCAGATTATAGGAATATTTATTATTTATTTATTTTATTTAAAGAGACAGAGTCTTGCTCTGTTGGCCAGGCTGGAGTGTAGTAGTACAATCATAGCTCACTGCAGCCTCAAACACCGGGTCTCAAGTGATCCTCCTGCCTCAGCTTCCCGAGTAGCTGAGACTATAGGTAGGCACCACCATGCTCAGCTAAGTATTTTGTTTTTTTTAGAGATGGGGTCTTGCTGTATTGCCCAGGCTGGTCTCAAACTGCTAGGCTCAAGAGATCCTCCTACCTAGGCCTCCCAAAGCGCTGGGATTAGAGGCATGAGCCACTGTACCCAGTCAGAATCTTATTTTTATTTATTTATTTTATTTATTTATTTTGAGACAGAGTTTCACTCTGTTGCCCAGGCTGGAGTGCAGTGGTGCAATCTCGGCTCACTGCAAACTCTGCCTCCTGGGTTCAATTGATTCTCCTTCCTCAGCCTCCCAAGTAGCTGGGATTATAGGCACACACCACCACACCTGGCTAATTTTTGCATTTTTAGTAGAGATGGGGTTTCACCATGTTGGCCAGGCTGGTCTCAAACGCCTGGCCTCAGATGATCCACCCGCCTTGGCCCCCCAAAGTGCTGGGATTATAGATGTGAGCCACCTCACCTAGCCTTTGTTTTTAATAGGATAAATTTTCATGAAGACTTTATATTGTATACCCTCTATACACATTTCCACTATTTGCTATAGCTTTTCAGAATTTCAGGAGAATGCTAAATAAGTTAAGCTTTATTGTTTTCTTATCATTTACATTTAAAGCACATTAATTTACAGAAATGACACACTTTGCTCCAAAAAATATTTTTTGTGCCTCTGAGGAAAGGGAAATGCTTATTTTTATAAAGAGAAGGCACAGTACTAAAGAATATTTCAAACTTCTTTTCAATGCTTCTAACTCCCTGCTTTCCTTGAGACAAAGACAGACTTACCTGTTCAGAGATAGAGGGGGCAAATAATAGGTTCACGTTTGGTTCTTTCTCACTCTTGCTGCAGATTCATTTCTCTTCTAGCTCACTGCCAAGCCACGAACAGTGAGCTACACAGTGAGTGTACCAGGGAAGGGCCTAGGGCTGCTGCTAGGAGCCCAAAGCACTGTGCAGTGGATAGGTCTTGAGGAAAGCTAGGATTCTCCATATGACTGGAGAGACAAGTATCTTAATCTCAAATCAGAGCAAATGGGTGCAAAAGCTCTAGATTTGTGGTAGGACAGGAATATAGGAAGATCTAATCCAACTCAGCACACTACAGGCCTTATGTTTGGGGATAACTATTTGATGTTGTTCTTTCAGCCTGTTAAATATAGTATTCCCCTTCAAAGAATCAGTATGTCAGTATGTTCAGCTTTCTTATTCTTTGTTCTCCATTTTAAAGTTTAACTTCCTGGTTCTCTTTGTCCCCTTGCCTTTGGTTTCAGTAAACAACTTTCCTGCCAGTTCTAATCAGTAGTTCACATCTATTCCCCTGGTCACCAGCTTTAACTTGAGTCACCCCTGGTCACCTGCTTCGTCCTGACTCATCCTGAGTCACGTGTTCTGTAACCACCTTTCCCACCAAACCGCTCACCCTGACACTCCGGCTCGTACCCCTGCTCTCTTTAAAATAGACAATGGGAATTACCTTAGACTATGCGGTCTAACCCTAGCCAATAGGGGAACAACACAGCAGTAGGAGCTAACTGTGTTAGGAATAAAAACCCCTTCCCCTCCCTTGTTCAGGTGTGCTCTTACCATTGCTCCATCCACAAGTTGTGTCCTTCTATAGAAGTAAAAATTGCCTTGCTGAGAAAATTAACTTTATGTTTGCGTGCTATTTCTTTGGCAGTACTGAAAATTTATTTATAACAAGTCTCATATGGCTCTTATGTCATTTCTTTCCCAAATTTATTAGAAGGCCAGAAGAAGTATATTTATGTTGGCACAGGCCCACCCCAACCCCCACACAATCACCAAATCATCCACTTTGTCGTCCTGAAGACTCCAAATTAAAAGACTACTGGAAATTATATCTCTGCATTTAACCTTAAATAACACTGGCCAAGTGGGGCGGCCAGGGGGAATAGATTATTGAAATTCTGAGTAAGCATCTAAATTCAACACTAGATGTCTCTATCCTGACATTTTGAATTATACATTAAACCTTTTTTTTCTGTTTTATATTCTTCCTAAAAATATAGGAATAAATGCCAAATATTTCACCCTAGATTATCGTTAGCCAGGTGACTTTTTTTTTTGGAATGCTTCTCCTTGCCATTCGTCTCATCTCTGAGAACATAAAGTCTGAATCACTGCAACCATGTAATGTTCTAGAGCAAGGGTTCTCAATCTTGGTTACACATTAAAATAGCTTGGCAAACTTTTAAGAAATACTGTGCCTGAATCTCCCCCAAAGATCAGATTTAAATGGTAGATGATAGAGTCTGGACAGAAGTATTTGTTTAAAGTTCTGTAAACCAAAATTAAAATTCTAAGACCCCTCCTCCACCCCCAACTATCTGAATGTGATATGGCTCCTTCACATCGTGGGATGTGAGAGACCAAGAAAATTAGTGACACGGACACACATGGAGTGGTTTCAAGAGGTCGAAAGTTTAATAGGCAAGAAAGAAGAAAACAGCTGCCCTGTACAGAAGGAGGGGGGCTCCAAATGCAAAAACCCCACGTGCAGCGGAAAGCAGTCAGTTATATCGGGAGGCTGGAGGAGGCGGTGTCTGATTTACATAGGGCCCAGGGGATTGGTTTGACCAGGTGTGTCATTCACGTAGCCAGCAAAAAAACTGGCCCTACCACCCCAGCCTTTTAATATGCAAATGCGGGTTGCGATGATGTCCTGCACATGTGGCTTTATCTGGAAGTTACCATGACACCTGGCACACATGGTGACAAGGGAAAGAGGGCAGGAGACACCACATTGAATGTACCTGGCTTCCAGCTGCCAGCATTTGCATATCAGTGTTTGTCAGTCTGGTTTTTCAAGTCGCTTTCTGTTAGAAAAGAAATGCTTTTGGGGTTGCTTTTCATTAAAGGGAAATTCCACTGAGAACTTTCACCCTTTCTAGCTGCCTAAAAATTATTTCTAAATAACTCTCATACTATTTTCTCCATCAGGGGAAGGAAACTTAACTGCTGTTAGAGGGTGTTGGATGACAATTCTTTCTGGCTATTTTCTGCTGAAAAAGGGGCATCATGTTAGGGACAGCAGTTGGGCCTCCTCCTGAGGTTGATCTAAGAGTTCTCAGAAGAATGGTGTGTCCATGTGTGGTTCTGTCTGCAGCACCATTTGGAGTTTGATTGCTTCTAGATGAAAAGAGATAAATTTTACAAGAAGGTTTAAAATGTAGAGTTAGGACATGAATATTAATATAACCACTGTTGGCTGGGTACGGTGGCTCACACCTGTAATCCCAGCACTTTTGGGAGGCCAACGCGGGCAGATCACCTGAGGTCAGGAGTTCGAGACCACCCTAGCCAACATGGAGAAACCCCGTCTCTACCAAAAATACAAAAAAAAAAAAATAATAAAAATAAATTAGCCAGGCATGGTGGTATGCACCTGAAGTCCCAGCTACTTGGGAGAATTGCTTGATCCCAGAAGGCAGAGGTTGCAGTGAGCCAAGATCATGCAACTGCACTCCAACCTGGGTGACAGGGCAAGAATCTGTCTTTGAAGAAAAAAAAAAAAAAAATTACCACTGTTAGTGGAAGTCTTATAGACCCTAACAATGACAATAGAGTTTGATACCTGTTACAGCAATGGATTGTAATACTGGTTTGTCTCCACTAGATGTCGCTGTACATTACCAGAAACGTTAATATAAAAGTAATTTTTTCCTTGAGAAAAGCATGTACTTCCCCCTTGACTTGCCAGTAGAGAATAATTTTAGGCTTAGGCCATTTTGTAACTTGCAATATGATTGGAAGAAATACATTATTGGGTGGCTACAATAACTTTAGTGTTAATCTTGATAATTCCTTTCCTTTAATTACTAAACTCTTTCATGACTGAATTTCACAGACCCTCTTACAACATACTCAAACTTTCTGACCTGTTCTAAACACCCTTCCTTTAAACAAGCAGTTATTTTCAGCTGCAGTGAGGATCTGACTTAGGAGCAACATAACACCCCTCCATGTGAGGTCAAATCCTGAGTTAAATTTTGGAAAATTTCTGTATACCTGTCAGGGTCTTTAGAAAGTCGGCCTAAGTCTCCCTTTATTTACCTAAGGTCCTGTGATAAGAAGGGAACTTCAAGGGGCCCCAAATAAGGGGGATCCTCAGATGGTTCCCCTGGAAGTTGCTTCTCTAATTTGGGGGAATTAATCTCTTTGGGCCTGCCCAATGTGATTGCTAAAAGAGCTGGGTTGATCTTACAACACTTGAAAAGGTTTAGTAAAAATGCCATGCCCTTGTGCAAAAAAAAAAAAAAAAAAAAAAAAAGCCGCTTTTCAAAGTTCTGAGATTAAAGAAGTTCCAGTGTTTAAGAGTGCAACTCCAGAGGGGTCAAGCTGAAGATAATCTGCTACCCATCTAGAAAAAGAAGTGAGAGAAGGCATCCCTCTAGTCTCCTTCCTTTCTGTAAGTGACCCAGGGTGGAGAAGAAGACAGTGGGAGCATCCCCTCAACTGTTTTCCCTCCCTGGTTCCTGGTTCCCGGCACCCTGTTAAATGTGCCACCCATGGTTGTAGGCATGACCCTCCAAGCCATGGCACCAGAGAAACTAAGCGTTGGGGGCTAGTCATGCTCACCCAAGTAGCTCTAGTCCTCTGCTTATGATTTCCCTTTGACTTCCTAGACTTGGTGACCTGTGTACCTCCCTAAAAAAAAATGGATCTTGGGAAAGACTACATGAAAGGTAAGGCCCCTTGAACGGAGGGAATGTGGTAGATTGCCTGCTATTATAGCCCGTGCTAAAGCATTTACCTTGAGAAAAATGGTTCCGGTTAACTTCCGGACTTAAAATCCCTTTACTAATTAAGTACTGTCTTAATCAGAGACAGAGTAGGGGCCGTGGGGGCCTAATGGTGATTTTCCTGCTGATGGGAGAGTATTGGGACCAAAATTTGGCTGCGGAGGACATATTAATCCTAACTGTTGAAGGCAGAATTTTCTCATTCACAGGAGCAGCATGAAGCCTGGTTTCCAGTAGAAAGGTGCAAAAAGGAAAAATTGGGAAGCTGCAGTGTACCACACAGCACCAGCAGTGTGTCTTACAAAGAGGATCTCTATTTCCACTATGTAATGCTGCTGGCTTAGAAATACCATGTGCTGGACTGGGCATGGTGGCTCACACCTGTAATCCCAGCACTTTGGAAGACCAAGGTAGGCGATACCTGAGGTCGGGAGTACAAGACCAGCCTGGCCAACGTGGAGAAACCTCATCTCTATTAAAAATCCAAAATTAGCCAGGCATGGTGGCACCTGCCTGTAATCCCAGCTACTTGGGAGGCTGAGGCAGGAGAATTGCTTGAACTCGGGTGGCGGAGGTTGTGGTGAGCTGAGATTGCGCCAATGCACTCCAGCCTTGGCAACAAAAGTGAAACTCCATCTCCAAAGGAAAAAAAAGAGAGAAAGAAAAACAGGAATACCATGAGGAATATTAGCAAAAAAAAAATATTAGCAAGGAATATTAGTGATAAAAAAGAAATATCAAGAGGAATATTCGTGAGTGACCTCACTGTGAGGGGAGGGGAGACCTCTGTTCCTAGATTACAACAGCATTTCCCTGAGCTATATCCATGGTTACTATAGCATTTCCTGATTTTGCCTGACGGATTACTTCTTCCCTAGGCTGTAAAAATTCCCACACATTTGACACACAGAGAGAATAAGAGACATAACGACCACTGATAGAAAAAGAAGGCAAGTTTTGGCCTGGCATGGTGGCTCACACCTGTAATCCCAGCACTTTGGGAGGCCGAGGTAGGTGGATCACCTGAGGTTAGGAGTACAACACTAGCCTGGCCAACATGGAGAAGCCCTGTCTCTACTAAAAATACAAACATTAGCCAGGCATGGTGGCCGGCGCCTGTACTCCCAGCTAGGCTGAGGCAGAAGAATCACTCGAACCTGAGAGGCGGAGGTTGCGGTGAGCTGAGATCGTGCCATTGCACTCCAGCCTGGGCAACAGGAATGAAACTCTGTCTCAAAAAAATAAATAAATAAATAAAATAAAATAAAAAGAAGTAAAGTTTTGCAACAGGATAGCTGGGGATCTTTTACCAACACCCAGAGCAGGCTGTCAGAGGCTGGGTCCAGTCCAGAAGCCTTTGAATAACACCAGGGTGTGCCCCAGCCAGAAACTCTCAGTTATTTCAGAACCTTTCCTGGCCTTGCACAATGGAAATGTGTGTTCCCCTGATGTCCTGCACATGTGACTTTACCTGGAGGCTGCCATGACACCTGGCACACATGGCGACAAGGAAAAGAGGGCAGGAGACACCATATTGAACGTACCCAGCTTCCAGCCAACAGCATGTGCGTATCAATGCTTGCTGGCCTGGTTTTTCAAGCCACTTTCTGTTAGAAAAGAAATGTATTGGGGGTTGCTTTTCATTAAAGAAAAATTCCACTGAGAACTTTCACCCTTTCTAGTTGCCTAAATATTACTTCTTAATAACTCCTGTATTGGATGGACCCCTCCTCTCTGCCAAGGACATTCCAAAGTTAACCTGAAGTACTAATTTAGACCATGATGAGAAGGGGGTAGTCAAACGTGCCTCGTTATACACTCTTCCCTTTTGGAATTCAAGAAAAGCTGACCAGCATTAACATCAACACAGACCTTAAGTCCGATAAGAAACATTTACAATGTATTTGCCCTGGAGCCTGCTACCAGAGGCTTCATCTGCATGATAAAACTTTGGTCTCCACAAATCTTTGTCATCACAACTTAGACATTCCTTTCTATTGATTCTAGGTTGTTAGAAAATAATGAACTGTTTCAAACAATCGCCAACCAGAAAATTTTTAAATCTACCTATAATCTGGAAGGCCCCCACTACCTTGCTTCAAGTTGCCCCGCCTTTCCAGATTGAACCAATGTACATATTCCATTGTAATATTACAGGTTGTATTGATGTGCATGTCTCCCTAAAAAGTATAAAAGCAAGCTGTACCCCAACCACCTTGGGCACATGTCATCGAGACCTCTTGAGGCCTTGTCATGGGCGTATCCTTAACCTTGGCAAAATAAACTTTCTAAATTGGTTGAGACCTGTCTCAGATACTTTTGAGTTTGCAGTTCATTGGGTGGTTCTGATGTGACGCAATGACTGAAACCCTCAATATTGGTGGTAAATGGCTGCTAAACTTAAGTATACATTCTAGTCATTAATGAGGTCCTCAACAGACCTACTGTCGGATTGGAAAAACAAACACTGTTTTTCCTTGTACTATACTCACACTCAGTACACTTCTGTGACCAGGTGTGTGGGGCTTTCCCACACTGATCACTTCTCTGACACCAGCTGGGTGTCCTACAATGCAATTCAATTCTGACACTAACTGGAGTCTGTGCAGCCCCCACAGGTTTAGGGTCCAGTCCCACACAACTGTCGCCCAGTTCAGATGACAATTCCAAGTAGTAGGTCCCTGGATTACCCATAATTTCTCTCTGATTTGGCTACAAATCAGAGGTTCCCACCGCCCCCTTCTTGGGTTCAATAATTTGCTAGAGCAGCTCACAGAACCCATGAAAATAGTTTATCTACGACTGCCAATTTATTACCAAGGAAATTTTGTTTGTTTGTTTGTTCGTTATTTACTTATTTTTGGGAGACAGGGTCTTGCTCTGTCACCCAGGCTGGAGTTCACTGGTGTGACTATAACTCACTGCAGCCTTGAATTCCCAGGCTTAAGCAATCCTCTTACCTCAGCCTCCTGAGTGGCTAGGATTACAGTGCATGCCGCTGTGCCCAGCTAATTTTTTATTTTATTTTTGTAGTGACGCAGTCTCACAATGTTGCCCAGGCTAGTCTAGAACTCCTGGGATCAAGTGATCCTCCCACTTTGCTCTTCCAAAGTGCTGAGATTACAGGTATGAGCCACCACACCCAGCCACAGAGGACATTTTAAATGATATAAATCAACAGCCAGAAAAAGAGACACAAAGAGTCCAATCTAGAAGGGTCCCAAGCACAAGAGCTTTTGTCCCAGCAATGTCAGGGTGTGCCACCTTCTGAGCATATTGACATGTTTGCCAACCACATAAAACTCTCCAAACCCCATGGTTCAGGAAGTTTTATGGGAAGCTTCATCACATAGGCAGAATCAATTACTACCTCAAATCTCCAGCCACCCTCCCTTTCCCGGAGGATGGGGTTGGGACTGAAAGTTTCAAGCCTCTAACCATGGCTTGGTCTTTCTGGAGACCAGCCCCCATCCAGGAGCCTACCAAGAGGCACCTCATTCGAACAAAGACACTCCTATCACCCAAGAAATTCCAAGGGATTAGAAGCTCTATGCCAGGAACTGGGTCAAAGACTTATTAGAACAAAAGATACACTTAGCACCCTTATTGCTCAGGAAATTACAAGTGCTTTAGGAGCTCTGTGACAGTAACTGGGGCAGAGAACAAATTTATACATTTTTCATTATGTCATACCTACTCAATAAAAATTTCTGGTATGAACCCCGAAATCCATATTTTTAAGTGATCGAACTGAGACATGCCCCAGCATTTAAGAGTCACCAGACTGATTTCCACTTTAATCTATCCTCCATGATCTTTTCAGACATGCTGCATCACACCTTCTCTTGGATCTCTAATTTAAGTCCCAATCTCTTCATATCTAGATTATTCTAATAAGACAGTGTTTTCCCTCCTTCAACTCCTCTTGAATGCTGCCACAAGATTTGCTCCAAAAATATGACTTTACTGCAGATATTTTGACAGAGGATACATTTTGCCACTGTGCGACATAAAAGGATCCTATCAAAGTCACTTTTTATAAAACAGTTTAATACTAAGTACAGAACTTTACCAGGCAGTCCTGCCCCAGTCCATTTCTAACCTTCAACAAATTGGCTCAGAGTCTTCTCCCAGCTGTCCCTTATTCCTCACTCAGACCCATCACTCCTTCCCTAATTCCATTTGGAGCCACCTCATTCCCCACTCTTGCCCCTGACCACCACCCCAGGGATACAAATCAGCAATCATGTGAGGCTCAGGGATGGAGTGAGGATTGACATTTTGTAGATTATCAGTGACCTAAAACCCTAACATTTGTGATTTTTCCCCCTAGATTATACCAACGGCCCCCCTTCCACCAATATCCAAGGTTCAGACTCCACATGTCCTATCAAAGTCACCTGTGGTCCAAGGAATAATTCCAGGGGAACATCTGCCATTGTTTGAGGGGTAAAACAAGTCATAGTATGAGGGATATCTGGTCACAGAAATAGAAAGGGCCATTTTCCAAAGGGAGAAGCTCGGGGAGCATGTGAACTCAAGCCAATGACAACGCCAACCATTGCTGCAGAAAGCTGTATAAGTGATAGCTTAGTTCAACTGCTTGCACAGGATTCACTCAGGTTTCTCACTGCAGGGAGCCCTGTGTTCCTGTGGGCCTCACTCTCTGGTCCAGCAAGAACAGCATCTGGCACTCCTGAGGCAACTGTTCCATGTCTCAAATGCCCTGGCTGCTTGTGGATTAGCCCCAGCTCCTGCGGCAGCCTGATGATTTTGCTGGCTCTGTTTACTTCTCAGACTCACCCCCTACCGCATGCAGACTTCCTTTAGGTCATATTGAATGGGATTAGTGAGAGAAGGCATCCTTGCCTTGTGCTAGTTTTCAAGGGAAATGCTTCCAGCTTTTGCCTATTCAGTGCAATGTTAGCTGTGGGTTCGTCATAGATGGCTCTTATTATTTTGAAGTATGTTCCTTCACTGCCTAGTTTATTGAGAGTTTTTAACACGAAGGATGTTGAATCTTATCAAAAGTATTTCTGCATCTATTGAGATAATCATGTGGTTTTTGTCTTTAGTTCTGTTTATGTGATGGATCACATTTATTGATTTGCGTATGTTGAACCAAACTTGCATCCCAGGGATAAAGCCTACTTGATTGTGGTGGATTAGCTTTTTGAGGTGCTGCTGGATTTGGTTTGCCAGTATTTGGTTGAGGATTTTTGCATCTATATTCATCAAGGACAGTGGCATCTATCCTTGTTGGGGGAGGCATCTATCCTCAATGTTTGGGAATAGTTTCAGTAGGAATGGTACCAGCTCTTCTTTGTACATCTGGTAGAATTTGGCTGTGAGTCCATCCAGTTCTGGGCTTTTTTTGGTTGGTAGATTATTTCTTACTGATTCAATTTCAGAACTTGTTATTGGTCTGCTCAGGGATTCAATTTTTTCCTGATTAATCTTGGAAGCATGTATGTGTCCAGGAATTTATCTGTTTCTTCTAGATTTTCTAGTTTGTGTTCACAGGGGTGTTCGTAGTAGTTGCGGATGGTTTTATTTGTATTTATGTGGGGTCAGTAATAACATCCCTTTGTCATTTCTAAGTATGTTTATTTGGATCTTCTCTCTTTTCTTTATTAGTCTAGCTACTGGTCTATCTTATTAATTTTTTCAAGTGTCTGACTCCTGGATTCGTTGATCTTTCGTATACTTTGTCGTGTTTCAATTTCCCTCAGTTCTGCTCCGATTTTGCTTGTTTCTTGCTTTCTGCTAGCTTTGGGGTTGGTTTGCTCTAGCTTCTTTAGTTCTTTTAGCTGTGATGTTGTTTATTTGAGATCTTTCTAACTTTTTTATGTGGGTGTTTAGTGCTACAAATTTCTCTCTTAACAATGCCTTAGCAGTGTCCTAGAGATTCTGATATTGTACCTTTGTTCTCATTAGTTTCAAAGAACTTCTTGATTTCTGCCTTAATTTTATTATTGACACAAAACTATTAAGGACCATTTTAAAAAATTTTTTCCTGTAATTGTATGGTTTTGAGCAATTTTCTTTGTATTGAATTCTGTTTTTATTGTGCTGTGGTCTGAGAGTGTAGTTGGTGTGATTTCAGGTTTTTGTTTTTAATTTGCTGAGGATTGTTTTATGTCCAATTGTGTGGTTGGTTTTAGAGGAAGACATACATGCAGCCAAAAAGCATATAGAAAATGCTCAATATTACTAATCATTAGAGAAATAGCAAAGACATGGAATCAACCTAAATGTCCATCAACAGTAGACTGGATAAAGAAAATATGATACACAGGCTGGGCGCAGTGGCTCATGCCTGTAATCCTAGCACTTTGGGAGGCTAAGGTGGGAAGATCACCTGAGGTCAAGTGTTCAAGACCAGCCTGGCCAACATGGTGAAATCCTGTCTCTACTAAAAATACAGAAGTTAGCCAGGCATGGTGGTGGGTGCCTGTAATTCCAGCTACTCAGGAGGCTGAGAAAGGAGAATCGCTTGAACCTGGGAGGCGGAGGTTGCAGTGAGCCGAGATCATGCCACTGCACTCCAGCCTGGACAATAGGAGAGACTATAAAAAATATATCTATATATATAAAATACATATACACCATAAATATGATACATATACACCACAGAATAGTATGCAGCCATAAAAAAGAACAAGATCATGTCCTTTGCAGCAACATGGATGGAGCTGGAGACCATTAGCAAACTAACACAGGAACAGAAGACCAAATACTGCATATTCTCACTTATAAGTGGAAGCTAAATAACGAGAACTCATGAACACAAAGAGGGGAACAACAGACACTGGGGCTTTCTTGAGCATAAAGGGTGGAAAGTGGGGGAGGATCAGAAAAAATGCCTATTGGGTACTGTATGTTTAGTACGTGGGTGGCAAAATAATCTGTACATCAAACACCCATGACACAAGTTTACCTATATAACAAACCTACACATGTACTCCTGAACATAAAAGCTAGAAGGAAAAATGCAGGTTATATTGTCTCACTCCCTGGGGTAGTGGCCTCCTCTGCCTCTCCTTCACGCATTTCCTTTACGACATAGAACTTTCCAAATTTGCATGATTCTTGTATTTGCTCTCTGTAATGCCACCTATTCCTCTCATTTCCCTCTACAGAGCCTTCACGTCATGTATCTTCTCATTAATGCTTTTCTGATCTGTATTCTCACCCAAATTTCTTCACTACTTCCTCTTGGCAGAGTAATCTGAGTAAGAATAAAATAGATGTAATCTAGTAGTCTTTCTTATGCTGATGAGGGTTGTATGATTGAAGCACATTTTATCATTCTAACATAATAGGAGGAAGAGTCATCATCTGCTGACACAACACAAAGTCTGTCAGCAAGGGATTGAGAAGAGTGAACAGTCTGTTCTGTTATAATTAAAGCATACTGTAGAGCATTTCATACCATAGTTTAATGTTGCAAATGCAGCATAAATTCTGTGAGCACAGGCAGTAAGAGAAGCATATTTTTATCTAAAGTACATTAATGCTATTTCCCAAGTAATTGTCAAGGGTTATAAAACTCCAAAATTATCAGGCAGATTGACTGCAACATATTAGTCATTAAGAAATTTCTTCATTATAAGTGAAATTCATTATTAGATCCCACAATAATTGATCTATGACATTCTATAATTAAGCAGCACATGGGATGATGATAATACAGAGTCAGTATATTAGATGTAAATTATCATGCACAGTACAATTCCCCACCATAACAACTTAAAATTTCAACAACTTGAAAACAAACTGCAAGTAGGTTGAAAACTACAGTGATCCTTAATGATGTTCAGTTCTTAATAAACTTTGAGAAAAGAGAATGAAATGAAACATCTTCCATTGCTCTTACCTGGTACAGAGTAGTTACTAAATAATTATTTTTCACATAATGTCTTGAACCTCATGTTAGCTAGCCTTACCATCATTTCATTCTCCCTGGAATAGTATTATGAGCCTTCTCTCTTTCTGGAGCTGAAACTAACTCTTCAAGAACAGATTACCTAATTTTTTCCTAGTTAACTCCCTTTTTGGACATTGAGCAATCATAGGTAAACTGTCTTTTCAGTTCTGCCTGTAATTATACAGCTTTAGGCAAGTTTTCTGGTTTTCATATATTAAACAAGAAGGTTCAACTGGAAGGTCATAACTCTAAAGCTTTAGTGT
The DNA here is from genome assembly GCF_049350105.2 of Macaca mulatta. Classification (NCBI taxonomy): domain Eukaryota; kingdom Metazoa; phylum Chordata; class Mammalia; order Primates; family Cercopithecidae; genus Macaca; species Macaca mulatta. The sequence goes on along the minus strand of NC_133423.1, from coordinate 60,758,722 downwards.
GCTACACCTTACATTATTTTGATACATATCAGGAGGTACCATGCACGTCTACCTTTCTTAGCCCTCTCTATCTCTTCCTTTTTCCTCTTACCCTTCACTCTCATGCCCTTTCTTCCCATTTTCCCCTACTCCCAAAATGGATAAAGCTAAATTTTTAACATATACCAATACAGACCCTCGGGGGCCCTGAGTTCTTCTGGGCATGAGCTCTAAGAAAGAGACCAGAATTCCTGCTCTTATTCCTAAGATAACTTTTATAAAATCAAGAATTTGCCCGGGAGTGATGATCACCGTTAATGGGATAATGGTGGGAGGGGTATGGGTTGTAAAGAGGAAGATGGAAGGTGATAAATGCGAACTTGGGAGACAATTTGACTGAACTATAGTGCAGATCCTTGGAAAGCAGGAGAGCACTGGTTACCTCTGGCAGGTTGCCCAAGCGTCAGTGAAAACTAGGAGACAAAGCAAAGTTATTTTATAGAAATTCAATTTAATGAACTTCATGACTTTGCTTAGAGCCAGCTGTAATCACATCCATTCATGTCTGTTCAAAGTTAAGCACATTCCAAGACTGTTATCAAAAAGGTTAGAGATAGCAAGTGTTGGAGAGGACGTGGAGGAACAGGAACCCTTGCATGCTGATGGTGGAAATGTTCAACTGGTACAGCCATTATGGAAAATAGCATGGAGCTTCCTCAAAAAATGTAAAAATAGAGCTACCACATGATCCAGCAATTCCATTTCTGGGTGTATATCCAAAGTAAATGAAACCAGTATGTCAAAGGGAGATCTTCACTCCCATGTTCACTGAAGCATTATTCACAATAGCCAAGATATGGAATCAACCTAAGTGTCCATCAGCAGATGGATGGATAAAGAAAACATGATATATATACACAATGGAATACTATTCAACCTCAAAAAAGAAGCAAATTCTGTCGTTTGGGACAACACAAGTGACCCTGGAAGACGCTATGCTGAGTAAAATAGGCCAAGCACAGAAAGGCAAATTCTGCATGATCTCACTTATATGTAGAATCTAAAAAGCTGAGCTCATAGAAACAAAGAGTAGAATAGTGGCTACTGAGGCTGAGGTTGAGGATTTGGGGGAGATGTTGGCTTAAGGAAACGAAATTTAAGTTAGACAGGAGGAATAAGTTCAGAAGACTATCGTACAGCATGGCGATTATACACTTGACCGTTGAACAACATGGGAGTTGGGGCACCAACCCCACTTGCAGTCAGAAATCCATGTATAACTTTTGACTCTTCAAAAACGTAACTACTAATATCTCACTGTTGACCAGAAGCCTTGCCCATGACAAACAGTTAACACATATTTTGTATGTTACATGTGATATACTATATTCTAAAATAAAGTAAGCTAGAGAAAAGAAAATGTAATTAAGAATATTATAAGGAAGAAATGGAAGTGGATCATCATAACGGTCTTCATCTTCCTCATCTTCATGTTGAGAAGGCTGAGGAGGAAGAGGAAGGGTTGGTCTTGCTGTCTCAGGGGTGACACAGGAAGAAGAAAATAGTCATGTAAGTGGACCCACGCAGTTCAAACCTCTGTTGTTCAAGGGTGAACTGTAGTAATAACAATGTATTGTATACTTGGAAATTGCTAAGAGAGAACATCATAAATAATCCTACCACAAAAAATGATAAATTGTGAGGTGATGAATATATTAGTTTGATTTAATTATTTCACAGCATATACATGTATCAAAATATCATGTTGCACACCATAAATGTATACAATTTTTATTTGTAAAGTTAAAAAAAGTAAAAATAAATTTTAAAAAAGAAGTTAAATACATTCAGCAAGTAATGATATTCTGTAAGATAGGGCTAAGTTATTTCTTCTCATTTAAAAGGAGGATTCTCTGCAAAAAGCAAATGATAAATACCCGCAGTCCTTAAATACACATAATTATCAAAAATATACAATAAATTAAGAAATGTTTATTTGCTCTGTTGAACACCCCAAAATATCAATATTTAATAAATCAAAGCTAAATTTATTAGAACTTTCTGCCAAGAAAGAATACATCCTTGACAGTCTTGGCAGCACCTCATAAGGGGAATCAGAAATGGAATACTTATAGGGCTCTGAGGTCTGAGCCCAAGTGTTTTAAAACAGGCCTTTCAAGGAATATATATATTCTCTGCCTTGAAAGACCTGTTTTATATATAGGGAAATATATATGTATTTCTATAATGTATCAATACAAAGTTAATTATATGTATAATATACAAAAATTGTTTATGTATTTAATGATACATAAAAATGTTTATATGTAAATATATATGTTTATATAGTAGTTTAAGTTGGCAGTCACAGCAACTTGAATCGGTAAACTGTGGTTAAAAAGCAAGGGTTTGCCCAGATAAGCAATGTATTGTCTCCAATAAATTGGTCTGTGAATTTTGGAATTCAATGTATTGTCTCCAATTAATTGGTCTTGGGATTTCCAGAAGCACAGAGTAAAATTACTTATTGGTGTGCAACCTTATATTTTCTGAATAGGTGTTTTCAGGAACAAAAAAACAAAGTCATGTTGACATGGGTAGTTTTCTTAGTCCATTTTTTTCTTGCTGTAACAGAATGCCACAGACTGGGTAAATTATAAAGAAGAGATATTTATTTCTTACAGTTCTGGAGGCTGGGAAGGCCAGGGTTCAGGGGTTGCATCTGGTGAGGGCCTTCATGCTGATGGCAACTCTCTGCAGAGTCCCAAGGTGGCACAGGCCACCATATGGTGAGGAAGTAAGAGTATGCCAGGTCAGGTCTCTCTTCCTCTTCTTATAAAGCCACCAGCCCCATCACGGAGGCTTCATCCTTCATCCTGATGGCCTTATCTAATTCTAATTACCTCCCATTGGTTCTACTTCTTAATACTGTTACAATGAGGATTAAGTTTACAACACATAAATTTGGAAGGAACATATTCAAACCATAGCAGTGGCCTATAGTCTTTTATAAGAATCGACATACTTGTAAGGTATTTGCCCTTGTTAGAATTAATGAGTATACAAGGTGAAGAGAAGACATGGAGAATCTAAGAATGGCTGAATTGTTCCACGTAACAGCAAGCATGGAGATACTCAAATAAGAAATAAGGGAACTGGAGAAAGTAGGAAGAGCTTGGCAAACTGAGTACTGGGGAGAGAAGAGAACGAATTTGGTGGTATAAAGGAGAATGTACAAAAGAGACAATAAGACAGGAAAGAGAATGGACATGAGAGCATCTGTGAAGATTGGAACTGTGGGGAGAGGAAGAGTTATCTAAATGTGAGTACTAGGAAGTTTTTTTGGGTGTATGTGCATCGTGCAATATTAATTCCCTGCTCCTAAATCCTCAAGAACTGTTTGGTAAAGACTTACATGAAAGTCCAGTTTGTGCTTCTTTTTTTTCTTTTTTTTTTTTTTGAGACGGAGTCTCACGCTGTTGCCCAGGCTGGAGTGCAGTGGCGCGATCTCGGCTCACTGCAAGCTCCGCCTCCCGGGTTCCCGCCATTCTCCTGCCTCAGCCTCCTGAGTAGCTGGGACTACAGGCGCCCGCCACCGCGCCCGGCTATATTTTTAGTAGAGACGGGGTTTCACTGTGGTCTCGATCTCCTGACCTTGTGATCCGCCCGCCTCGGCCTCCCAAAGTGCTGGGATTACAGGCTTGAGCCACCGCGCCCGGCCGTAGTTTGTGCTTCTTTTAGATGCCTAACCATTCAGAGATTGGCTTCCAGGGGAACTGGGGCATTTAGGTTGTTCTTTAAAAACAGGAAAGGTTGCCTGTACATTCCAAGTCATTCTTCAATAAATAACATGTCAACTGGCAGATTCTAAGATTACCCTGAGATGAAATTTGATGTCTAAAGTTAGAAACTTTGATCATAGTTATCAGTATAACCAGTCAAGAAGAAAAGAGACCTCAAATAGTAGGGGAAATAAAATGGGCAAAATAAAGTAAAGTTATTATATCCAGGCAGTGAAAACATTAGAGAAAAACCAAAATAACAGGTCAAAATCAGAAAGGAAGAATTATATGTTTGAAAGAGTAGCCAAAGATTAAAATAGAATCAACATTGTAAATGTCAAGTGGAAGCTATTTCCACAGCAAAAAGATATTGGGAGAAATACGAAAGGTGAAAGAAAAAGGAAAAGAGAATAATGATAATAGTTTTGTGTCTTGAAAGCCTATTTATAGATGCCATAGTAAGTGGCTTACTTGGCATTTTATTTTACTGATAATTAAAAGCAACCATTTGCAGTAAATGTTATTTTTCAGATGAAAGAAAAACCCAGAGTCACTTGCCTAATGACATATAACTTGTCAGTAACAGAGTTAGAGTTTGAACACAGGTATATCTCATTCTTTTTATTTACTTTTTATTTTTTTGAGATGGAGTCTCACTCTGTCACCAGGCTGGAGTGCAGTGGTGTGATATCGGCCCACTGCAACCTCCACCTCCTGGGTTCAAGCAATTCCCGTGCCTCAGCCTCCCGAGTAGCTGGGATTACAGGCACACACCACCATACCCAGCTAATTTTTGTATTTTAAGTAGAGACGGGGTTTCACCATGTTGGCCAGGCTGATCTCGAACTCCTGATTTCGTGATCCGTCCGCCTCAGCCTCCCAATGTGCTCGGGTTACAGGCGTGAGCCACCATGCCTGGCCAAGTATATGTCATTCTAAAGCTTATATTCTTCATTATTTGTGGTCTATACTGCTGGTTATTATAGACCACAAATCTGGTGTGTTATTATAGAAATACATGCATGAAGTTTACCACCATTAGTTACAGATTCTGATGGGAGAAAAAAATTTCCTTAATGCAGAATGTCAGACACCACTATACTGACAGAAGGTTAACTAAGGCTCATGTGAACCCACAGTCCTATGCATCAACCAAAACGTAAAAGTAGTCTGAATAAACTCCCATCCCACAACTGCCTGATGTGTGAAAAGAAACCCTTTTATTTATTTATTTAGTTAGTTAGTTAGTTAGTTAGTTAGTTAGTTAGTTAGTTTTGGGGGGAGAGGGGCTTAAAAAACAAACCTTATTCCAAATTATCAAAAAAAAAAGTATTAACTCTGAAACATTTAACAGATTTCATTTAAACTCATATGGTCATAAAACTCAAACTATCAAACAAAAATAGCATTGTGCGCTTAACCACTTTCAATAACGAACCTTCGAGACTCCCACACAATTTGGGAGCCATTAGGCAACACATATTTAATATTAAGCAAATACAGCATTCAAAACTAAAAATCTTCAAATTTCAAGAGAATGCCTGTTCAAGTCTTTGATACACATTTGCACATGAGAAAAGAAATATTTTAATTTAAAAGAAACCAAGTCTGAGTGCTTACCCTTTCTTCACATGTAATCTCCTGTCCACCCTTCATTTTATGACTGCATACCCCTCACTCTATTTCATCTACACTGAACCAGTGTTAGTTCAACATGATTGGCTTCACTTGAAGCTCTCTAGATCCCATTTCATATATATCCCATCAACCACCATTATTCCCTTACATGTTTGCACAGCCTTATACTGAGTATTGCATTGTAACTGAGCTTGGGAATTTCAGGTATGCGAAGGTAATTATTCACACAAACGATTCTGTTTTATTGCACAGTTCACAATATAGCCGGTGATTATACAGCCAACCATGTTAAGATGAATATCGACTATTTAGACAAAAACATCCATTTTCTCCCCAACCACTAATGAAACAAGAAAGACACACATATTTGCCACCATATCAAGGTTGTGTTTAGTCTGTGGTGCAGTCCTGAGGGCTCATACTACTCTCAGCGTGTTCAATACAGAATCCATAACATTTCTGGTGGCATCACACACGAAGTATAGGACACAAGACCATAAGTGTCCTGCACTCATGAGCCATTTGTGCCACATACGTAACAGAAAGGCCACTTTTAAAGCTTTTCAGATATTCAATCATGTTTGCCTTTTCAATTTTTTTTTTTTTTTTTTTTGAGATGGAGTCTTGCTCTGTTGCCCAGGCTGGAGTGCAGTGGCGCGATCTCGGCTCACTGCAACCTCCGCCCCCCAGGTTCAAGTGATTCTCCTGCCTCAGCCTCCCGAGTAGCTGGGATCACAGGTGGGTACTACCATACCTGGCTAATTTTTTGTATTTTTAGTAGAGATGGGGTTTCGCCATGTTGACCAGGCTGGTCTCAAACTCCTGAGCTCAAGTGATCCGCCAGCCTCGGCCTCCCAAAGTGCTGGGATTACAGGCATGAGCCACCGTGCCCAGCTTGCCTTTTCAAAGTTATTACCACACTAGTTCACACTGAAGGTAAAAGCAATAGTTAGCATCTCTTATTAACAACACATTTTGACTTCAAGTTCAGACAAAGCTGTTGGTTACAAGTCCTGCTAATTTTTTTGTCAAATTTAAGAAGTCTATAGGACAACATAAAATCATCCCTGGTAATGTATTTGCAGTTTGGTCTTCAAAAGCTGTAAAGAGTGACAAAGAAATTTTTTTTAAAATGCTGAGTTAAAACCATTAAAAATATTTATTAATAATTGTTTTAAACGCCACTTATTTGAGACAGCAGAAACCAAAGCATTTTACTTAGAATTCTCACTTAGCTTATATTTCACAAAAGCGCTTTAGAACTCAGATTTCTACCACCTGTATGGAGTGTAAAGACAAAAGGAAGCCTAACAAAACCAAAGGCCCAATGGTGTCTATTTCCAGGGCCAAGGTATAACCCCAGGCTAACCCACCTGCCCTGGGCTGAGTAGCTAGAAGTGCCTGTGAGTGCTCAAAGTCACACACATGAATGAGGGTGTCAGGCCCCAAGGTGCCTTTATTTATTCATTTCTCAAACTCAATTCCCTTCAAATCCTGACTCTATTTAATAGGCCAAAGGATGCTACTCATATTTATTTGGTGACAAATTATTACTTTTTAAAATCTTTACATCTGCACCTTGAAAATAAACTGTAATATCCAGCACAACATTGTCAGACAGAGCTGCTGCTGTATGGCTATTTAGCTTTATTAATGTCTGGCTAATGCTTAATACGCTTCATCCTTTACAGCTGGAAAAAGGATGTTCACTGTATTTAACCAGCCACCATGCATTCAGAGGTAAACAGCTTTTATGGACTATTTGCCCAGGAACTTTCAGTAAACTACGAAGTCGAGGCCTTTATTTTGGTCAGTATGTGCACATATTCACATGCAATTACCCAGAAAGAAGAAAAACTGGTTAACAAGAAACCTACCGTCATGTCAGATGCTGGAAATAATCTTTAGCTACATAATATTTACAGAAAGGGTTTTAAGATTCATAATCCACTTTTTCAATCTGTCTCTTATATTTCATTAGTCAATTGGAAGTGGCATGAGTTTCGTCTGGAAAAAATATTTTCACATTTTCTAATTCCTTTGACAAAGAAGTTTTCGTCTGTTAAGGGATGAGGATGCTATTTGGCTATTACCTACTTTTAGAATTCAAACTAACCCTTCAAATGTCTTTATTTAGATCATACGCTCTCAAACTATCTTACTGTTTTACTGACACAGTGGTAAACTGGGTTCCCAAAATATCCAAATCCTAATGGAGTCTCTATTTCCAGGAGTAAAATAAAAGACAGCGAACACTGTGAGGTGAAACCCATCCTGAGTCTTTTCCCCTCCACTCTGTAACATTTAGAAACTAGAGGGAAAAGTGGGATTGCATTAGTAGACCGCCAAAACAAAATGTTATGAAAGTGTTTATTTTTTAAAAGGAGAGTTTTAAGAGAACAGGATGCTTGAATATGACCAACTCCTACTGCACAGGAAAAATAACCACAGACCTTTGCTGAGATGGCATCAATAATTCAAAGAAACTAAGCTAAACAGAATTTGATCTATACACAATATGCAAACTTCTTAACAGCATGGAACACCTATAACAACATTTAAGTCCCTTCATCTTTCGGCAATGAAATAAGTGGAATTAACATAAGAATATTTTGTAAGGGTTGAAGGTCACAGTCAGAATCAAACAGAAAACTTTCAAACCTAGAAAACAAAATGGGAACTTTCAGAGCTCCTTGATCTACCATATCTAAATAGAAATAGTATAATGACTATCTGATAGGTGCTTAGTTTCAAAACTAATACAGGCAATTTATCATGAAAAGCCTATACCTATTAAGCTGTTTTTCTTCTCTGTTCTGCCCCTTTGTCATATGCTTGAGCTTAATGAAAACTATCCTCTGCAGCTGCTCCTGAGGGCAGAGAAGCAAGCAATGGAGTCACAAAGGAAGCCTGAGGAGCCCCTGGCCCCTGAGGACCGTCTTTCCGGCCGGTCACAGCCACTTATGTCTCAACGCAGGAGTTCAAGACTGGTTTGAGAAAAAGAATCCTATCTTGGGGATTAGGTTCCCTGTCAAAGGCCATCAGATGGACAGCTATTTACCAGGCAATTAGCCTAAAGCTGTTAGGTAATGATAAAAAACAAAACAAACAAATAAAACCCTTATATTTTCCTATTGGAACATTTTATTCTGTTTTGTTGATGCTTAAGGAAAACAGCTTTGCCCATAACTCACTGTGGCCCGGAGTTATGACACCAACTTGTGTTTGGCCAGTTAAGAAAGAGGCCAAACTGCATTCTTCTTAGAAGGTCTATTCAGTTGATAAACGGCACTTAACTGATGGGTTTTTTCATATAACCTTTAACAAGAACTCGTAAGTTGCATTGATTATGCCCCAAGAGATAATGGACCGATGGTAATTCAGATGAGCACCTCTGAAAAGATTTATCAGTTTTCTGTCCCGTTCCAGCCAGATTTTTTGGAAAACCTTGCGGAAAGACTGAAATTCCCCACCAATCTGAGACTGTATGCGAGTTTTTACAACATTAATTGGAAAAATCAAGAATCCCAACATGGCACCCAATAGACCTCCACTGATAAAATCACTGACAAAATGAGCACTGGGAGTCGTTGCAGTAGGCAGATGCTCCTTAATGGGACCTCGAAGGCCAAAAAACAAGACATTGCTGAGTCCATTCCGGAAAAGAATGGGCACCAAGCCTCGATAATACTCTCCAATTCCATAACATTTCAGGGCCTTGAAAACCTGATAAGTGTTGGTAAATTTGTCATGATGCTTGTGGTCTTGAAGCAATGTCTGAACTCTTTCCAGTGGAGTGAAAATTGCTTCTGTTGTCCCTGCAAGCACTGCCGCCACACTACGGGTTGCAAACTCTGGAGCACTGACATGCTTGTGGAGAAGGCAGGATAAATCCTCATACAGACCAAACATAAGTGAAAGTGTAGTTGTCTTCTGCATCAATGGGGGAAGGATTCCACGATACAAATTTCGAAATCCATCCCTTCTCAACTGAAGTATTGCATCCCGGGTTTGGATGCCATACAGCTGTTGTCGAAAGAGGACCTTCTGAATGGGATATGTGATTGCGACGTTGTTGAAGGCTGCGCAGCAGCCACACAAGTAATGCTTCATTTCACCATCATTTGTAATATGAGGTGATATATCTTGTTTTGAAGATGTAAGTACTGGTGGCCTCTTTTCATGAGCTTCTGAATCCATCACGTTGCTTAAGATCTTTTTCATGAAGGACTTTTTTTAACTTGTGACATCATCTGAGCCTGGAATTTGGCAGGTTGATAGCTTTGTGATAATGTTCCCAATTTCTTCCATTGTTATTCTTCCGTTAGGTTCTCTCTTCTCGAGTCCATTTTGATAACTGGATTTCCGTTCTCCAGGCGTCCATTTCCCCAACCCATCGCAGCCAGCGTCCCGCAGAATGGCGGGCAAACAGGGACCTGCGCAGGCGCAGACCGTGACCGACCCCCGGGCGGGGGCGGAGCGCGACACTCGGCGACGTTGGGATCCGAAAAGAAACCCTTTTAAAGCAAGCATGGCAATTTCTTCTAAATAAGCTGGATAAAATTAAAAACCCATTCGTCCAAAGATCCTAAAAAGTCAACAAATTCCTAGATATTAAATGGTATAGACGCCACAAGTGTTTCTTAAATCACATAACCTTTTCCACGGACACTGTAAAGATGTGTTCCCAGTGGATTCCCTAAGGGAGTGTGAAACTTTGTAAATAGTGGTTCACACCTGTAACCCCAGCACTTTGGGAGGCCAAAACGGGAGGAACAATCGAGGATAGGAGTTTGAGACCAGCCTGGGCAACATAGCAAGACCCCTGTCACCATCCAAAAAAGAAAAAAGAAAAGAAAGAAAAAAGTAGGTGATAAAGAGAAGTAAGGAGGAGATGAATAATTTTTTTAATAAAAGTTCTGTATACTGCATGAAATTTTACTGGGAGGAAAGTGTTTGAGGTTTTAAGAGGCATAAATTAAATAACCTTGAAACCCATTTTGCTCTAGGACTATCCATGTGTTTTCTAGAGTGACCAACGTTTATATTCCATGTATGTGTATAAGAGATGAAAGGAAAGAAAAATAAGTTCCCTCCCAGGACAGTGGAAGGCTTCAGCCAACAAAGTAGGCCACAGCATCAGACTATATTGCCTGCTGATGTGTACTGCCTAGTTTTGAATGGAATCAAATGACAGCTTCCTTGAGATTAAATGACAGTTTCCCTGACCATCATCCTAAAGCATGCCTGTGGTGGATCGCTCTAGAATGAACCATAAACACCGAGTTCTCTTTAAGCTTTAGTGAAACGAAATAGTAAAAGCTTTTCATGGAAGGAGAAAGGAGTCTCCAACATTTATACTGATTGATTTTGGCAGCAATGACTTTCATTAGAAAAGTAATTGCTGGGTATGCAAAAATTAGCACTGTTGGGGCTAAAGAGATCTTTGTTTTCTTTTGTTTTGTTTTGCTTTTTTGCCTAATGTTCATAGTGTTTTCTCGGTTTTGCCATAGCCCTTCTGTCAAGATGCTGGCAATCAGAATATCATGAAAAACAGAGTGCCCTTTCTCGCATTTATTGAAGAAAGATTCTCATGATCCTATGGTAAGGTAATAATTGCTTTTTCTCAATCCATCCTCCACACTGCAGCCAAAGTGATCATCTTAGTAACAAATGTGACCACGTTTTCCCCCACTTAAATCTTTAAATGATTTTATACCTGAAGGACAAAGGTCCCCCATGGTCTGATGTCTTCCTACCCTCGGCACCATCTGCCTTCACATTTCTAAAGGCACCTTCCGTCCCAGCCATATCAAACTACTTGGAGCCTCCAGAATGAAGGATAATGTGCCATCTGACACTCCTTTGTCTTTATTCGGTTATTCCTTCTGCCTGAAACGTCCTTCCTTCTAGTTCCTACTCAGCTTCTGGAAGCCTTCACTAACCCCTCAGTCCAAATGAGGACCCTTTCTCCACATCACACTCTATATACACTGTGAGTGTGGCACGTGTCACACTGTACAATGTCCATGATTCACAATGCTGAGGGCTTTTCCAAGACACAGTCCACTTCTCATTCAACTTTATTCCACTTTGTGTCCCCAGTGCCCGGGCATCTGGTTAGGTCTCCAACTGCTAAAGAGTGTAAAGAGTGTTGATGACTCCTGTATTACTCATGGTTCTTGGTTATGAGAGCCGAAAGTACCATTCCAACTGATGCAAGCAAATCTAGGGGGCAAGGAAAGGAGCAGGAAGGAGGAAGAGGAGAAGAGAAGGAGGTAAGAAATCAAGAAAGGAGAAAAAAAGGTGGCATCTGGACAACATTTAAAGCAATTTTCCAGCTTCTCTCATTTGCACCAGTAGGAGGGGGCCATGTGGCCGCAGAGGGGAATGTTTCCTAATACGTTTCTGGATCCTGGTGGTTCTGGGGAGTACTTACCTCCTTCTGCCCCAGCACCCAACAAGTGCCAGATGAGGCAAGTGAATTCCTTTGAAAAAGAGGAAAGAAAGGTGGGAAGTGTGGTTGTGAGAAAATAACAATAAAAAGTGAAGCGGGGGGAGAAATGTATTAGCTCTTGTAATGAAAAAGTTGAGAAATCCAGAAGTAGCAATCACTTCAGGCATTGCTGGATCCTAGAGGTCAACCACCATCACAAGTACTTAACACCTCTCTCCACGTATATATTTCCCAGCTATACATTCCTCAGTTTTAATTCATTTTCAGTCAGCTCTTTCTATAGAGTGACATCCTACCCGAAGCTTATTCTGCTAATTTAGCAACTGAAGGATGAAGTGCTTCACTTTCCCAACAGTTCCTGCAAAACAACCCTAGGATCGAGTTGTAATGCAGTTACTTGGTCTGAACCAATCACTGGGATCAGAGGGATGGAAAATGATGCTAATCAAACCTGAGTCACTTGCCTCATCCTGCACTTGTCAGGTAAAGGGGGCAGAAGGAGGTAAGCCTCCCATCTCGCCTACCACCCAAACCACCAGGACCTAGAAAGGTATTAGGAAGTGTTCCCCCTCTGAAGCCACACATCCCACTGCCATTGGTGCAGATGAGAGGAGCTGGAAAATTGCTTTGGAAGTTGAGCCATTGCCACCTTTTTTTTTGTCCAAGCTTGCAGTTTCTTGGGCAATATAACTACACAGTTTGAAATCATGCAAATCGGGGGTGGGCGGGGGGTGGGGGGCGCGGTGGCTCACCCCTATAATCCCAGCACTTTAGGAGGCTGGGGTGGGGGATCATCTGAGGTCAGGTGTTCGAGACCAGCCTGCCCAACATGGTGAAACCAAAAGTAGACAGGTGTGATGGTGCACACCTGTAATCCCAGCAACTTAGGAGGCTGAAGCAAGAGATTCGCTTGAACCCAGGAGGTGGAGGTTGCAGTGAGCTGAGATCACGCCATTGCACTCTATTGCAACAAGAGTGAAACTCCATCTCAAAAAAAAAGAAAAAAAATCAGGCAACTCTATTGATCGATGGCCCAGGTCAAACATGTTTGGTCACAGTCCTAGATTCCAGACCCTTTATTGTGGGATTTTTGTCTCAGCGTAGGCCCTAATGCTCTGCCATCCCACCTGCTCCTCAACCTAATATTGTCCATGCTGGCTGCCCCAGGACAGAACCAGCACCCTCAAAGCACAGATAACTTGGCCCTTGCCCCTTGGTTATGTCTGATGGATGACTCTTTACAGTGAGACCATTGTCACCTTTCTCAGGCTGCTAAATATCTGAAAGATGTTTGGAAGAAGCCTCGAAGAACAGGAATGAAGCTTCTCTCTGATTCCTATCTTCTGATATGTTTTCCACACCCTAGGCTTTGTGAGAAGTAATATTAATTGATGACAGAGAATCTCACTTTTCAATTCAGCGAAGCTCAGAGACATCTATCTAACTTTCTTTTCTTTTATTTATTTAACTTTTTTGAGATGGAGTTTCACTCTGTTGCCCAGGTTGGAGTGCAGTGGCACCATCTTGGCTCACTGCAACCTCCACCTCCCAGATTCAAGCGATTCTCCTGCCTCAGCCTCCCAAGTAGCTGGGACTACAGGCGCATGCCACAACACCTGGCTAATTTTTGTATTTTTAGTAGAGACGGGGTTTCACCATGTTGGTCAGGTTGACCTGGCCTCAGGTAATCCCCCCAGCCTCAGCCTCCCAAAGTGCTGAGATTACAGGTTTGAGCCACCACGCCCAGACAGAGACATCTAACTTTCTAAGTTGATAACTATAGGAAGAAAGGGCCTCCCGTAGCAAAGCTGTCTTTTCTTCCCTTGCTGCTTTCAGATGGTTGATTTCTAACAAAACTTGTCTTTCTGGTAGGACCTAACTGAAGGCTACAAAATAAATTCATCTTATTCCATCAGCCTGATGCTTTTCTATCATCTCTCTTTAACTTTCAACCTCAGTAGCCCCATGGTCAGAGCACCAAGATAAAATAGGATACAGTTTAACCACTGCCTTGCTGCTACTGCACAACAGAAATTGCCAGCTTCCTGCTCAAAATCGAGAGGTCCTCACTGCCCCACCCCACCTTGAGTGAGCTGATTCTCTATTTCACAATCTGCAACATGTATTCTCTCACTTCCAGATACGAATTTAGAAAGTGTTCAGAGCCTTGTATTAGTTTTTTCAGGCTGTCATAACAAAGTACCATAGACTGGGTGGCTGAAACAAAAGAGATTGATTTCCTCACAGTTCTGGAGGCTGGAAGTCCAAGATCAAGGTGATGGCAGGGTGGGTTTCTCCCAGGGCCTCACTCCTTTTCTTACAGATGGCCACCTGATTGCTTCATCCTCATATGGCCAACTCCCAGTCTGTGCGTCGGTGTCCTAATTTCCTTTTATAAGGACACCAGTTATAGTGGATTAGTGCCTACCCTGAAGAACTCGTTTTAACTTTATCTCTTTAAAGATCCTATGGAAATACAGTCACATTTTGAGCTATTGTAGTAGGTACTGTTAAGACTTCAACATATGAATTAAGGAGACACAGTTCAGCTCCTAAGAAGTCTTTCTGTGACAAAAATGCCACTCAAACTGGCTTGAGCAAAAAGAAGGAATGTGTTGTCTCTCATAACTGAAAAGTCAGTAGCGATTGGTCTAGGCTGGATGCAGGGTCACATAACGTCAGCACGAGCCATTTGTCTCTTTTTATTATATTTTTGTGGATTGGCTCTTTCTGTGGTACAGTGATGGTTGGAAACAGCTCCATGTGTACAAACTGTTCATTTGGCAATGTCATTTGATATAGATGCACTTTACATATAGTTCCAGAAAAGTCTTGGGGTGGAAACTCATTGACCTAACTGGAGTCACATGTCCAACAATGAACCAGTCCTTATGGCCAGAGGAATGAAATATATCATTCCTCATATATCATTGCCCATACCTGAATATCAAGCCCACATCTGAAGAAAGAGCATCAGCCCATCCAAACTAGGTGAGCTCAGACAAAAGGCAGTAATGTACAGAGGTTAGCATCAAAGAGTCTGGAATTTGACCCCTGGGTTCAAATCCACACTGGCCAGCTGTGTGACCCTGGGCAAGTTACTTAACCTCAATTTTGTAAAGCAGGACTAATAAGGAAATCCAACACCTATAATAACACACCTCTGTATTTCTTACTGTGCAAGATAACAATGTACTTTCACTTTTTTTTTTTTTTTTTTTTTTGAGACAGAGTCTCGCTGTGTTGCCCAGGCTGGAGTACAGTGGCATGATCTTGGCCCCTGCAACCTCTCCTTCCCGGGTTCACGCCATTCTCCTGCCTCAGCCTCCAGAGTAGCTGAAACCACAGGCACCCGCCACCACGTCCAGCTAGTTTTTTTTTTTTTTTTTTTGTATTTTTAGTAGAGATGGGGTTTCACTGTGTTAGCCAGGATGATCTCGATCTTCTGACCTTGTGATCCGCCCACCGTGGCCTCACAAAGTGCTGGGATTACAGGCATGAGCCACCGTGCGCCACCTACTTTCACTTTTTCTTGACCACAAGTCAGAAGTCATTTTAACCCAAAAAGGCCTTAATCGGGAAAAAAAAAAAAAAAGGCAGCAACTTTGGAGCCTTCTTGATGTTCCTGACAGGAGAAGAAAAAGCAAGGAAGAGAAGGAAACAATATATCAATTAGAATGTTTTTGACAGCAAGTAATAGAACACATGCTAAAGTGGTATAACAATAAAAATATTGGTGTCTCACTCACCAGGAAGTCAAGAGGAGGGCTACCCTGGAGGTCACACAGCCCCAGCAATGTCAGAGCTCTGACTCCATATCTCTGCCATTTCTTTGACCTTCCCCACGAAACATGACAGCTGCAGAAAATCAAGTACAATGTCCTCTGATGACACTGTTCAAACTTGAAAGGAAAATAGATTTTTGTAACATGTTCTTCTTTTAGATGAGAGGAAGACATTTCTTTGGAGCCCCTAAAAGACCTCCTCTTACATCTTCTCTGTTGCATGCCCACCCCTAGATCAATCACTGGCAAGGAGAATAGAATTACCACATTAGCTGAGACCAGCCAGGACATATGGCACTGCAAACAAAACTGGTGTCCTGATAAGAGGAAACAGGAGTGGCAGATGGGGAGGTAACCAATGGTGTCTGCTAATGACACAGAATAAGAAAAGAAAGGAATGGAGAAAGAAATCAAAAGAACCAAGAAAAACAGTGATACACAAAGGAGGGAGGTGGATGAGACCACATGTGCTGTGGAGGAAGCATAGCATCCTCTCCCTCAGACACTCTTCGTTATCATCTGTCATCCATCAATTCCTCAGTAGCATTGGGGGCATTTATGATTCACACCAAAGGCAGCAGAGCACAGTAATACAGATGAAGGCCTGGACTAGCATATTAGCCGACTATTGCTATGCTGGGGCTCAGAAAATAGTACCCCAAAATAAAGACCTTGGATGCAGCCTTGGAAGCAAAAGTTTTTCTTTGTTCTTCTCCTGCCCTCCTGTCTCTCAGTCCCATCCTCTCCCGAGGCTAGCCGTAGAAACTAGAATTCCTCTTCCCCAAGGCGGATCATGGAAACCAGAGCCCCTTTTGGTCAAAGTCAGTCATAAGGCCTAAAAACATCACTCTAACTTTGCCTCCATCTTTCCATGTAAAAACTGATCATAGGGAAATTATCTAACCTTTTTTGACTGTAGGTCCTAAGATCTCCATTCCAGAGAGGGCCCTGCCCCACACCCAGAAGAAAGGAATGCTGCTCAGAGAGGCCAAGAAGAATCTAGATGGACAGGCCTTGTGGGGTTTCCCCACTCAGTCTATTAACCTTAGATCAAACCCTTTTTGTCCAATCATATTCCCATATGGATGTCTATATTTTGTTGAACCTAAGCATAAAAAATGGACAATGTCCCCTGTATCTTTGGGTCTTCATTCTGAAGGCTCATGTGTACACACGTTAAAGAAAGTTGTATGCTTTTTCTCTGACACAGCCAGCAAGTCAGAGGTGGCTTTTGGCAGAAGGCCTTAGTTCTTCCCCACGGGGCCTCTTAAAGAGGCTGCCTAAGTTGTCTTGCAGTCTGCAAGCCAACTTCCTCAGTCTGAGGGATACAAGAGTGAAGGTAGGAGTGACAATGTCTTTTATGACTTTGCCTTCATCCATCTACACTTCCACCACATTTCATTTGTTAGAAGCAAGTAAATAAGTCCAGCTCATATCCAAAGAAAGAGGAAAAGCCTACTGAGGAGAGGAATTTTAACATATGTCAACAAATTTGTGGACATATGTTAAAACCACCACAAGAAGCTCCCATTTCAAGCTATCATAGGTTGACTTCCTTCAGGTTTGGAAGGACTCAGCTTTAACCTGACTACATCCAGTCTGAGTCCCTTGGTGTGGTCCCTTTCTGCAATAGTTATATTGTTTCTGAATTGCTTATTCCTGCCTACCACCTTATCTTTGCTTCAACAGCACAGGGCTGCATTTGACCCTCTTTTGAGGACCCCTTTCTTCCTGAGTAGCTGTTAGTTTATCTATTCATTTATTTATTTGTTCTTTTGCTTTCCCCTTTTTCCTTCCTTCTTCTTTCCTTCCTTTTTTATTTCCTTTCTTCATCAATTATCTGTACACAGATACTGTGAAGAGTGAAAACATACACAAGACATGCTTAAAAGGTATTCTGACTTAGAGATTCTCATTCATAATGTAATTACACTCATCAGCCAAGCAAATTCACCAAATATCTGAATCTGGTAAACATAGATTCGGATTTCAAGATATTTGTATTATAGTAAATCTAGGCATTGACAGCATCAAACATAATCTTCCAGAGTGAAAAGTCCTAACAAATTAAGCTCTTTGGCTTGTAATGAATACAGACAAAGACAAGGAAGGGGAAGGGGGAAACTGAGTTTAGGGATTTTGTGGGGTGCTGCTAGGGAGTTAAAGAAATTCTTGGAAATCAGAAGGGGACAAATTTAGGGAAAAAAGCAGAGGAAAATTCTCTGATTAAAAGAATGTTCTAAGACATTGAAGTATTGGCAGAAGAACAGACGAATAGATAAATGGAATGGAAAAGAGAGGCTAGAAATAGACTCAGACAAATATAGTCAACTGATCTTTGATAAAGGAGCAAATGCAATTCGATGGAAAAAGGATGGTCTTTTCAATAAATGATGTTGGAACGTCTGGACATCCACATACAAAAAAGAGAAAAATGAATCTAGACCTAGAGCTTATGCCTTTCACAAAACTCACTCAAAATGGAATAGACTATATGATACAAACTATAAAACTAGAAGATCACATAGGAGAAAATCTAGGTGACCTTGGATTTGGCATGAATTCTTAGATACCACACCAAAAGCATAAAAGAAAAAAAGGGTAAGTTGTTCATCATTAAAATTAGAAACTTCTGTGCAAAACACCACTGTTTAAGGAAAAAAAAAATAAGCCACAGACTGGTAGCAAATCTTTGCAAAACACATAGAAAAGGACTGTTATCAAAAATATACAAAGAACTCTAAAAACTTACCAATAAGGAAACAAGCAAACCAATTTTTAAAAATCTAAACAGACAGCTCACCAAAGAAGACATACATATGGCAAATGGGCGTATGAAAGGATTCTCAATATATTAATTATTAAGGAATTTCAAATTAAAACAGCAATGAAATATTACTACCTGACTATTAGAATGGCCCGAATCGAAAACACTTGACAATACCAAATGCTAGTGAAGATGTGGAGCAATAGGAACACTCATTCATTTCTGGTGGGATTGCAAAATGGTACAGCCATGTGAAAGACCATTTCTTACAAAATTAAGCATACAAATAACCCCATTAAAAAGTAGCAAAAGACCCGAACATACACTTCTCAAAAAAAGACATTCGAGTGGTCAAAAAACATGAAAAAATGCTCAACATCACTAATCATCAGAGAAATGCAAATCAAAACCACAATGAGACACCATCTCCCACCAGTCAGAATGGCTATTTTTAAAAAGTCAAATAACAACAGATGCTGGCAAGGCTGAAGAAAAGGGAATACATTGTTGGTGGGAATGTAAATTAGTTCAACCAGTGTGGAAAGCAGTTTGGAGATTTCTTAAAGAATTTAAAACAGAAGTACTATTCAACTCAGCAATCCCATTACTGGGTATACATAAAAATACAAAAAATTAGCCAGGTGTGGTGGCAGGCGCCTGTAGTCCCAGCTACTCAGGAGGCTGAGGCAGGAGAATGGTGTGAACCCGGGAGGCAGAGCTTGCAGTGAGCCGAGATGGCGCCACTGCACTCCAGCCTGGGCGACAGAGCAAGACTCCGTCTCAAAAAAAAAAAAAAATCTTCCTATCAAAAAGATACATGCACTTGTATGTTCGTTGCTACACTAGTCACAATAGCAAAGACATGGAATCAACCTAGGTGTCTATCAGCAGAGGATTGCATAAAGAAAATGAGGTACATACACACCATGGGATACTATGCAACCATAAAAAAGTATGAAATCATGTCCTTTGCACCAATATGGATGCAGCTGGAGACAATCGTCATAAGCAAATTAACACAGGAACAGAAAACCAAATACCACATGTTCTCACTTATAAGCAAGAGCTAAACACTGGGTGCTCATGGATCTAAATATGGTAACAATAGAAACTGGCAACTATGGCCGGGCATGGTGGCTCATGCCTGTAATCCCAGCACTTTGGGAGGCCAAGGCAGGCGGATCACAAGGTCAGGAGTTCGAGACCAGCCTGGCCAATATGGTGAAACCCCGTCTCTACTAAAAATACAAAAATTAGCTTGGTATGGTGGTACGTGCCTGTAGTCCCAGCTACTCAGGAGGCTGAGGCAGGAGAATTGCTTGAACCTGGGAGGCAGAAGTTGCAGTGAGCCGAGACCGCCCTGCTGCACTCCAGCCTGGGGGACAGAGCGAGACTCCGTCTCAAAAAAAAAAAAAAAAACCTTTTTAATTGATTAATACCCATGCTAAACAAAGTCCCCAGTTCTGGAATATTTTATTTGAAGCACTAATACTTTCATTCAAACCAGATTTTAAGGTCCTCCTTCCTTAGGATTGTCAATATTCATATTTTAAATAAAATCTTCATTTGGCAAATTAAAACCATTGCCTCCTGGAAAATGAGTTAATGGTGTTACAGGGATCCATCCAGGTGCTATGTAAGGGGAAAATCTCTTTATGCTTCAGACCCCAACAGAAGTGACTCTTCCCAACAAAGATGTATTAATAGTTAAAAATAGGGCGGGCTCGGTGGCTCATGCCTGTAATCCCAGCATTTTGGGAGGCCGAGACAGACGGATCACCTGAGGTCAGCAGTTCAAGACCAGCCTGGACAACATGGTGAAACCCTGTCTCTACTAAAAATGCAAAAACTAACTGGGACACGGTGGTGCACACCTGTAATCCCAGCTACTCAGAAGGCTGAGGCAAGAGAATGGCTTGAACCCAGAAGATGGAGGTTGTGGTGAGCCAAGACTGCACCATTGCACTCCAGACTGGGCAACAGCCAAACAAAACTCCTTCTCAAACACACACACACACACACACACACACACACACACACACACACACACACGAAGTTCTCAGCACAGGAAGGCATGCTGGAGAGAAGCAAAGACTTGCTTGGTACAACTGAGGAACTTAGATTCAATTCCTAAAGTAAATGTTCATATTTCCAGATGTCAAGACTAAAAACTGTCTGCAAATCCAAATCCATAATCTCTCATCTGAAACCCTTGAAGCAGTTGTGTTTCAGAAATCAGAATTTTCAGGATTTTAGAAAGGACACTATGAAAACCCAACTAACGTGGAACACCGCTTGCAGGACGTGTAGCAACGTCTCATATAAAACAAATTAAAACTTCCGCCACCAATTATTAGTAATGTCCTATATGAAGGGGTAAGGAGTGTGACTAGCCTCTCTCTGACTCAAGCATGGTTGTAGAGGCAAATCAGAGCAGGAGAGGGCAGTTTTGCCACCAAATGAGATTCATTTTCAGAGTTCTTGGACTTTGGAATTGTGGAAAATAGACTGTTAGTTGCTATAGTAAAGAGATCTAACACAAGAAAATGATACGTTAGTGTAGCGGAGGGTAGGAAACAAGAATGTGGGAAAGAGGAAAATATTAGCAGACTCTGAAAGAGGACAACAGACCACACAGGCAAACTAATCATTTTCTTAACCACAGTGGCTGAAGGTCTTCGTGACATGGAACTGGAAGTTGGTTTCTGAAACAACTGCATTTCTTTAAAATTACTCTGTAACAGGAAGAAAAGCAGCCCTCTCCCACACATTTGAGGACCTGAGAATGATAGATGCCCACCCCAACTCTCTTTCTTTTAGAAAGCTTACCTGAAAAACTGTCTAAAAATTCAATACAATACCAAAACTAGAAAGAACAAACTTTTTATTTTAGAGCCTTTGATAGGCTTAGGAATGAGCATTACTAGGGGCTTTGTTCTTTAATATATTCCAAGGCACCGTCTGAAAAAAGCAAAGGGAACAAAGGCAAGTGCCTCCGTTTTTGATCCTTTACTTAACTGTATTTTTTGGCTGGAGCAAGCATCCTGAGTATTTTGCAGATAGAAAAAGGTATATGAATGTATTATACTGGCATTTGTGTGAGAATCAATGTTTGTCCTGGGGAGCGTACTCTGTGTGTGTGTGTGTGTGTGTGTGTGTGTGTGTGTGTGTGTGTGTCTAATTGATATATGTACTAGTTACCCATTGGAAGTTCTGAAAGGATGAAGAAACATGTTTGTGTCTGCAGTTGCCATGGAGACCACAAAGGGGAGTCAACTTGAAGTGGCAAAGGTGAAAATGGACTGTTCTTTGATGCTGAGAGTTGCAAGGGCCCCTTGGTTTGAGCTGCTCAAATTCCAATATCCCAGCTCCACTCCTCACTGGTGCTGCTGAAGACTGAGTAAGTTAGACTTAGGAAACCTCGTGCTGAGGATTACCACATCCCACAAGCTACTCAAGATGGTGATGGGGTTCAGGACATGCTACCTCAAAATATGGCATCTTGGTTGGCATTTGAGGAAACAGCAGAAGCAAGATGGTTACTGTGATCTTCTCTTGCCCTTCCCCTCTAAAGACAGGCCATGAAAGAATTCTCTGGCCTTCCACTGAAGTAGGTCATAATGCCCTCATGTGCCATATACCTGTTTAAAAAGTAAAGTAGAGGTTCCTCTTCAAAGACTTTCCTCCCTAATTAGGAATAAATAGTAACCTCTCTAAGAATCAAAATTTATTCAAAGACCCATGCTAACATTCTTAAATATCTGCTAGCCATAATAAAGAAATCAATGTACTTTATATTCTCAGCTCCCACAATGTAGCCTAAATATTTGCCCTGGCATGCTTATACTGTTCCAAGCAAGCATTAGGTCATAGCCTGTTCCTCTTCCTTATTCAAAAGTGTTTTTACCTTTCTCAGCATTCCACAAGTTACTTCCTCCTTCCTTTGTTCTTCTCTACCTTTGCCTCTTTTAAAAAGTTCTAAGTTGCTAGCTGAACGGGACAAATACAGAATGTGAGGTCCCGTTCCAGCCAGTGGAAACCAGACGCAGCAGTAGGGTGGATGCGTCAGGTTATAAATGACCCTGTCTCCTTTGTTCAGTGTACTCTCTTGGCAAAACTGCTGGTGAGTGTACCCTTTCTGCAGGCAGTAAAAAAGGCCTTACTAAATAAATTAATGTTCAAGTGGTATTTCTTTACGGCATGGGGAACAAGTATTTCAAACACCTGGAAGAAAGGAATGTCATACTGGGGCACACCGAAGAATCTGAACAACCAGGCCTTGCTAAGTTCTCCCTAGTTTATTACCATTACATCATTTCCTTTTGAAAGTTGCACATACCAGGATGAAGGCACTTTCGTCAGACCCAGACAAAATAGAACTGAGAAGGCCTGAAGGAGCAGAGGCTCATGCTACGTGTCTGAGAAAAGAACTGTTTCCAAGGACTCTCTAAAAACCCTTCATGCATCTTTTGCTTTGATAAGGCTCATCACTAGACATCCTTTAGGACTGCAGTAATTCGGGTAAGACGCACTCGGAAGAACACTTGCTGAGTAATGGCATCTCCGCCAACGAACTGACAACAACTCTGGCTTTGACCCTCCAGAACTAATAAACTCTGCTTCTAAGCAGCTTGTTTAACTTTCTTTTTGCTAATAAAACTTCTGCTTTACCCTTCTCTCACAGAATGCACTGGTGGCTTGCATTTACTTCATGCATCCTAGATTATAATCCTTATTTCTATTCCCGACTATTCTCAACATATTTAGAGAGAATTTTTTTCTAGTGTCTTTCTTTTTCAGGTTGACACTTTTGTCCCCTAATCTTATTTCTCCACAACTGTCCACCTTTTCATCCAATTTAATATAAAAATACAGAAACTTCCCTGTTTCTTTGGGTCACATTTCTTGAGGGTTCCCACATAAATTTGTGTGCTTTTCTCCTGTTAATTTGTCTTTTATTACAGGTGCCTCAGCCATGAACTTAGCAATGGGTGAGAAATCTTTTCTCCCCTACAATGGCAAGGTGGGAGTTGATGGGGAGGGGTGGCAACCTAGAGCCAAATTATCAGCCTCTATCAGGATTTACAAAAAAAAAAGGGGGGGCTTCTAAGAAGACTCTCTCAGAGAAAGTTGTGAACTGGAAGACAGGGGAGGGAGGCTAGGATTTGAGGAGTTGCACAAGGTGGACCACTTTTGAGAGATTAAATTTTTGTGCTTTTCATTTGGACTACAGGGAAAATTAAATGAAGCTATTACTGATGTGGGAGGAATAGCTTCCTGTAACAGGAGACTGTGGCTTCCTATAAC
This sequence comes from Macaca mulatta, assembly GCF_049350105.2. Taxonomy (NCBI): domain Eukaryota; kingdom Metazoa; phylum Chordata; class Mammalia; order Primates; family Cercopithecidae; genus Macaca; species Macaca mulatta. The sequence continues at coordinate 60,735,007 of NC_133423.1, read as the reverse complement.
AGGAGACTATCACAGTTACCAGCAGGTATGTGAACAGTGGCCCACTGCAGAGTTGGGAGCAGAAATGAATCAAATTTCCTCATTTCCTATTATTCTGGAGCAGTGCTTCTCAAAATGTAACGTGCATATGAATCACCTGAAGATGTTATTGTTGAAATGCAGTAGATCTGGGGTAGGGCCTGAGTTTGCATTTCCAACAAGGCCCCAGATGATGCCAGAGCTGCTGCTCCTCCAAGCACACTTTGAGTACACTCAGACAATGACCACTGAACAAGGGAAGGCAGCCAACTCCGGATACAAGTAGGGGAAGCAGCATGTTGGGTACCTAATATTTATCCATTGTTGTATGGTGAGATAATTATGGTTCTTTGATCTCAAAAAGCCCGTCATTATCTTAAAAAAAAGGCTAAATTAATGATGCCTCTAAGATATTACTATAGATTGTTATTTGGAGCAGGGACTCATTTGACTATTTTCTTTGAGATTTAGTCTCTCAAAGTGGACAAAAATTTCTCTAACTAGTTGCTGGCAGTGTTTACTAATCATTGCATTAACAGAGGCAACAATGGTCAGAAATTATTACTGGGATATTGAAACCACCTTGCAAACATTGTGACACTGAGAGAAGTCTAGCATGGCTGACTCCATCTTGCTTCTAGCCTCATAGGCTGGCTGTCCTCACTCATTCCTGGGCATAGGCCCATCAGACCATGGGAGGAATTTAGTTTAGTTTAACTTGGAAGCAAAGTACCTCCCTAAAGTTGACCCCCTCCCTGTTCAGGGACTGAAACCACATTTGTAAGACTAATAAAAAATCACAAGATTAAGATGATGGGAGGAGCCCAAATTCTGCTACAATATAGGCATAGTTAAATGCTAACCAACCATTATTCCCTGGCTTGCTTTTCTAGAATCCCTTACTGCTCAGGAGTCATAAAGCTGGAGGTCACAAGATTTGTAACTTTCCCAAGTGCTCCTATAGATGACATCACTATTGTCAAACCTAAGATTGGTCTTTGAGATATTTTTTAGACTTTTGCATTCTGATGACCAACTGACTCCACCTGGACTCATACGAAGGAACTGACTCAACTGGTGACTCCCACCCAGAAACTGACTCAGCACGCCAAAACCATTTGGGCACTCCTATGATTTCATTCCCAGCCAATCTGGAGCATCCATTCCCTACCCCCTGCCCACCAAATTATACTTACAAACTGTAGCCTCCAGGCTCTCAGGGAGGCGGATTTGAGAATTAATCTCCTGGCCGGGCGCGGTGGCTCAAGCCTGTAATCCCAGCACTTTGGGAGGCCGAGGCGGGCGGATCAGAAGGTCAGGAGATCGAGACCACAGTGAAACCCCGTCTCTACTAAAAATACAAAAAATTAGCCGGGCGCGGTGGCGGGCGCCTGTAGTCCCAGCTACTCAGGAGGCTGAGGCAGGAGAATGGCGGGAACCCGGGAGGCGGAGCTTGCAGTGAGCCGAGATCGCGCCACTGCACTCCAGCCTGGGCAACAGCGTGAGACTCCGCCTCAAAAAAAAAAAAAAAAAAAAAAGAGAATTAATCTCCTGTTGTTCTGCTTGGCTGGCCCTATGATAATCAAACTTTTTCTCTGCTGCAATACCACTGTCTCAGTGAATTGGCTTTATATGTGAAGTGGGTTAGATGAACCCATCAGGTGATTACGATATTTGTAATTCCTAATAAAAACTACAAGAAGGTTAGAATTTTCTGGGATGAGCCAAATTAAGAAAAAAGAAAAAAAGAAATTCCAAATTATAGGGATTATCAGACAACATTAGCAGAGATTTTCATCATGTTACTATTATCCTAAAAACATCACCTGGATTGCAGCCTTGTGAAGGCATGAGAAGAGAACCCAGTGAAACTGTGCCTGGACTTCTGGCCTATAGTGACTGTGAGATAATAAAATGGGTGTTTTTCTAAGTCATTAAATTTGTGGTAATTTGTTGCAAAACAATTCTATGAAGCAATAGAAAGCTACTATATTTACTGAACTTTTTTTCCTACCAATTCTAATCTGTTAAGCCTACTGAATGAATTTTTAATTTCGACTGTTGTACTTTTTTATTCTATAATTTTTCTTTAGTTCTTTATTATAGTTTCCATTTCTCTGATTATTCATTAAAATCATATTTTCTTTAAGTCCTTGGTATGTTTATGTTTATAACAGCTTTTTAAAAGTGTGTATTTGTTAAATCCAATGTCTGAGCTATCTCAGCATCTGTTCGACTTTCTTTTCTTAGCTCTTGCTCTTCTTTGCATGTCTGTTAATTTTTTTTATTGTTTAGTAGACATTGTTGGTGATACATTTTATAGATTCTGAATTTCAATATGTCATTCTCTAAATAATGTTAAGCTACGCTTTTAAGCTGTTAATGATGGTTGATCACTTTCAAGTTGCATGGGCTTCCGCAGGGAAAATCTGTGGAAGCCCCAAGATATTTACTAAGCTCACAGAAATCAAATTCCAATCTCTGTTTACCCAGTAGATTTTGACAAGGCTTTGTTTTAGAGGCTTTTTTTTTTAGAGTGATCTAGAATAGGCCTTGCTCCAGGACATAATCCTCATCCCTAAGGCATGGCCTTTATAAATTCCTGGGATATTAATGAGGTCACTCTACTCTGGCTGGAACTCAGTTTCAATGTCTGTCAGCACTGTTCGATTTCTCATATTGTTCCAAACTCAACTGTACAGCAGCAACTCTCTGGTAAGACTCCCAAAGGTTCAGTCTGTGCCTGTACAACCCAGTCCTCAGATAAAAACACAGAGATCCCACAAACACATACCTGCACCCCCCATTTTGCACAGATGCCTCCTTCCCCATTCCCAGGCCTACCAATTCCAGGCATCTTGGCAGCCCAAACTCTGATCTCTGCCTCCTTAGCTCAAAAAGACCACTCATCTTGGCAAAGGCTCCACCTCCCTATGCCATAGCCTGGAAATCACCCCCAGACAGAGATTCTAGATGAATACAGAGCTTATCTTATGAGTTTTTCTTATTTCAGTGATCACAGTCTTCTACCTGTTACCCAATTTATAAAACTGTTGCCTCATATGATTTTATTGTTTTCATTCAGCAAGAGGCCTAGTCTGGTACTAGGTACTCAGACATGGCTAGAAGCAGAAATCTTTTTTCATCCCTTTTTAAAAACTGTGGCAAGAACACAACATGAAAGTTATCTTTTTAACACATTTTTAAGTGTACAATATAGCATTGTTAACTATAGGCACGAGGTTGTACAGTAGAGCTCTGGAATTTATTCATCTTGCATAATCCAGGCTTTATGCAGATCGATTAGCCACTCGTCATGATCCCTTTCTTCCAGCCCCTGGCAACCACTATTCTACTGCCTGCTCCTGTGAGTCTGACTACTTTAGCTACCTCATGTAAGTGAAATCATGCAGGATTTATCCTTCTATAACTTAGCATAAGGTTTTTAAGGTTTATTCATATTGTTGTATATTACGGGATTTCCTTCCCTTTTTCAAGGCTGAATAATATTCCATTGAATGTATATACCATATCTTTTAAATCCATTAACCTATCCATGGACTCTTATGTTGGTCCCACACCTTGGCTATTATGAATAATGCTGCAATGAAGATGGGAGTGCTAATGTCTCTTCAAGATCCTGATTTCTATTCTTTTGGATAAATGCTGAGAAGTGAGATTGCTGGATCATACAGTTGTTCTATTTTTAATTTGTTGAGGAAAATGATTTCATCGATATTACACCAAAATCACAGGCAACAATCATAAAAATAAGCAAGCAGGACAACATCAAACTGAAAAGCTTCTGTACAGCAAAAGACACAACAGAGTAAAAGGCAACCTGTGCAATGGGAGAAAATATTTGCAAACCATATATCAGATAAAGAGTTAATTTCCAAAATATATAAAGAACTATGACTCACTCACAAGAAAACTAATAACTCATTTTTTTAAATGGGCTAAAGACTTAAATAGACGTTTTCTTTCATCCTTCCTTTTAAAATGATTGTTTTTATTATCAATTTTAACATTGAAAAAGCTCTTGTTTTCCAACTTTTCATAGCCTATGATGCAAAGGCTCATCAAGTGTTTTAAACTTGGAATAGGTTTTTTGTATATAAAATCAGAGTGTATATATGCAACAAAAAATGCTGGAAAGCACTATTACTGCTTTGTCGTTTCTTTAAAGTATCATTATGACACGTATACCATTATAAAGTATTTCTCAGGCTGGTATATATCACATAAAAATCTTATCTTTTGATACAGTCTGAGTGGCCAGATCAAGGTCACTTTAACTCATTGCTATTTCTTAATCCTGCAATGAGCAATGGGTGGTAAGAAAGGGAAGGAAAGATGGTTAGGTAGTCTGCCAACATACTGGTCCTCAGATGAGGGGAAAGGGAGGTAGAAGTATGGGGCTAAGGAAGAAGGTGACCCAGCGGCTGCCAGCGTGCCAGCCAAATGCACCAATGAGAGCCAAAGTGGACAAACAGAAGCTTGGGTCCTCTGATGCCCCAGGAGGAAGGGAGGAAAAGAACATGATTTTCGTCCCTGATGCCAGCCAAATGTGACATCCAAGTTGAGCATATCCTTCCCAAGTTCAGGAGTCCATGTAAATCAGGGATATTAAACTAAGGACTGACGATTACTACTGTCACAACAGCACTTACATGTCAAAACAGGCGTATCTTCACTAATGTGCTTTTTAATGTTTTCTTTTAAAACACTTGTTACATTAAGAATTGACACCAGGCGGGCATGGTGGCTCACACCTGTAATCCCAACACTTTGGGAGGTCAAGGCAGAAGGATTGCTTGAGCCCAGGAGTTCAAGACCACAATGTGTAACACAGTGAGAGCCCGACTCTACAAAAAATTTAAAAATTAGCCAGGTGCGGTGGTGGGAGCCTGCAGTCCCAGCTACTTGGGAAGCTAAAGCAGGAGGATTGCTTGAGCCCAGGAGTTCGAGGCTGCAGTTAGCTATGATCTGGCCACTGCACTCCAGCTTAGAGACAGAGCAAGAATTTAAAAAAATAAAACAAGTAAACAATAAAGAATTGACACCAACATAAACCTATGATGCCATAATAATCATAAAATTCAAATATCGGCAAATGTCACTCTGTAACATAAAATTCAAATATCAGCAAATGTCACTCTGTAACTGAAGATTTAAACAAAATTAGCTGAAACATTCCTACCTACAAAGTGTAGGAGATCTAATGCTGTCTAAAGATTTCTGCAGCTTTCCCAGGGTTTACCTTCTCATGTGCAATTCTGGCTCATGGTTTCTGCTCTGGCAGGACTTACGAATCTCAGTGAGGTGTCACCTCTTATATACCAAACTAGATGTCAAATTCAACTGCTTGTCCTTGGTTTACACACACACATGCGTGCACACACACACACATGAACTCATACAAGGCATTCATGTGTATAGCAGAGTTTACTGAGGTTTGGAGTTGACAGAGGCATGCACAATTCTGCATTTCCAACAACTTGAAAATTAGAGGAAGCCTGTGTTTAGATTTCCTTTGGCTACCTTGCCATGTTGTTCGTGGCCTGCATACCTCCAACACCATCCTCCTCCCAGAGGAACACTTCCTCAGAAAATCCACAGAAATTTAATTTCCTCACTTTATTATGTAAAGCAATTAAACTCAACCATGCTCTTTAGTGATATCAAGGGGAAAAAAGCAGTTCCCAAACTAAGAAATGGAAGAACTGTGTATTCTGCACCTTTTGTAGCTTGAATAAAATAATTACAGGCAATAACCTGTTTAAAATATCACTGTATTGGCCCCATTTGATCTTTTCACGTTGATTGGCCTAATCAGCACCTCAGTCAGGGGATGAAACTTTGTTATTAGAATTAGTAGCACCACAGATGTATCTTCGTCATTTGCTTGTAGATGGTTTTTCTTTCTTGACTGGTAGATAGCTGCCTAGCATCTCAGACCACCTTACTGCAGACTTTTTTCAAACCACGGATAGGGTCATGATGAAATGACCTACAAATGTAGGAAATGAAACTGCAAACTATTCTTATATTAAAAAACATTAGCTGCCTATGCAATTATTCTCTTTCCTATTTCACCCCTTTATTATCAGTCTCTCTGTCTTATTATTTCTCTCTTTTTCTCTCTCCCTCCCATTTTCACTTTACAGGTTCCATTGACACTAGCAAATTAATAAATTCTGATACAAACTCAATATCTAATTTGTCTAAGGACAATGAACTCTTCTAAATAAATGATCAAAAGGCACATGGAAAGATGCTCAACATAATTATTCATGTAAGAAATGTAAATGAAATCCACTCTAAGTTACTACTCCATACCTATTAGAATGGCTAAAACTTAGACTTGACCATACCAAGTGCTGATGAAAATATGGAGGAATTCAAACTCTCATCTACTACTGGTGGTGATATAAAATGGCACAGCTACTTTGGAAAACACCAACAATTCCTAACATGGCTAAGCTTATACTTACTATATTATGCAGCAACTCCGCTCCCAGCAATTTGTCCAAGAGAAATGAAAACACATGTCTACACAAAACTTGTACACAAAAGTTCATAGCTGTTAGCTATGTACATTGTGATAACCTAAATCTGGAAATGACCTAAATGCTCAACAATAGGTAAATGAATAAATTGTAGTATATCCAAAAAGTAGAATACTATGTAATAAGAAGAAACAAACTATTGATACGGACTGCAACATGGGTAAATTGCAATGTAATTATGCTGAATGAAGGAAGCCAGACAAAAAAAAAGAGTAGATGCTTAAAATTCCATGTACGTAAGGTTATAGGAAGTGCAAACTAATGCATAATGATAGAAAGCAGATGAATGGTTGAGGAGAAACAACAAAGAAACAGGGAACTCTCGGTGGGTGGGTGGGTGGGTAAAAGATATATTCATTATCTTGATTCTGGTGGTAGCTTCACAGGTGCACACATATATTAAAACTTATCGAATTGTAGATGTGAAATATGTGCAGCATACTACATGCCAACTAGTCATCAGTAGAGCTGTTAAAGATCTTGGCTATCCTCCGTAATCATTCCCTAAATGACAATAAGAGAATGTTCTATGGAAAAGAACTACCTATGTTTTCATCTTTGTTTCATTTTCTAAATACATTTGATATTGTGATAAAATGTGAATTATGGGTGATTTTTATTATTTTTAAATGAGTAAGTTTTTAAAATACCTATGAAATGCTATAATATACATTTATTTTTATTGGAATAGGTATTGGGCTCTGTAAGAGTTCTCAGGAAGTTTAGAAAATGACTCTTGTTATGAGTTAGATTGTGTCCTCCCAAAATTCATATGTTGAAGTCCAGACCCCAGTACCTCAGAATGTGACCTTATTTGGAAACAGGATCTTTATAGAGGTAATCAAGTTAACATGAAGTCATTAGGTTGGGCCCTAATCTAATAAGACTGCTGTCCTCATACAAAGGAGAAATTTGGAGACAGGCACAGATACAAGAAGCTGTGCGAACATGAAGACAAGTCAAGGCGAGAGGCCCGAAGCAGATTCTCCCTCACAGTCCTCAGGGGGAGCAACCCTGCAACACCTTGATCTTGACCTTCCAGCCTCCAGAACGGTGAGATAATGAATTTTGGTTCCTAAGCTATCGAGTTTGTGACACTTTGTTACAGCAGCCCTAACAAACTCATACAACACCACTGTGTAGCAGAGAGACAACATTCTCACCTGGAACTCAGGATCAGCTCTGGCATTTTTGAAAGAACCCATGAGGAAATTATCACTTGGACCACTCAGTAAGAAGCTAATTGCAGCAAAAATAAATATGTATGGCTTGAGAGGATTAATAATTCCTTAACTAAGTTACAAGGAAAAGAATGTCGGTGAACAGCAGTGATCCTCTGGTTCCTGTTACAAGTTTCTTAAGAGGCGACCGGGGAGAGTCACTGGAAAGAAGCTTGGGACTGAAAGGCAGCAGCTGACAGAACTTTACTTATGAAGAAACATACTTTTTAAAAAAAGTTATCATTATTATTTTGAGAGTCACAGTTTTACTCTGTCACCCAGGCTGGAATGCAGTGGCACGATCTCTGCTCACTGCAACCTCTACCTCCCAGGTTCAAGTAATTCTCCCGCCTCAGCCTCCCAAGTAGCTGGGATCACAGGCATGCACCACTACACCCAGCTAATTTTTGTATTATTAGTAGAGTCAGAGTTTCATCATGTTGGCCAGGCTGGTTTCGAACTCCTGACCTCAAGTGATCCGCCCACCTCGGCCTCCCAAAGTGCTGGGATTACAGGCGTGAGCCACTGCGCCTAGCCAGAAAGTTTTTTTTTGTTTTTTTTTTTTTTTTGAGACGGAGTCTCTGTCACCCAGGCTGGAGTGCAGTGGCGCAATCTCGGCTCACTGCAACCTCCGCCCCTCCAGGTTTAAGCAATTCTCTGCCTCAGCCTCCGGAGTAGCTGGGATTACAGGCACATGCCACCACGCCCAGCTAATTTTTTTGTATTTTTAGTAGAGACAGGGTTTCACCATCTTGGCCAGGCTGGTCTTGAACTCCTGACCTTGTGATCCACCCGCCTCAGCCTCCCAAAGTGCTGGGATCAGAAAGTTATTTTTTTAATGTGAATGTAAATGTTAGTTGACAGGTAATACTAGATAACAGTTTGAATGTGCTTGTTCTCCTGCGTATTTCAGATATTATATTATGTTATTTTTTAATAAATAGTTTAACTTATAGTGATCTTAAAAAGCTGCTATTGAAAACCACTCATTATCAAAAATTAGATATTACATTTATAACCAAGAAAAGTCAGAGAAATAAAAATAAGATCAGAAGTTACAAATACAGCACTTACGCCCATGATTTTATTCATTTTGCTCATTAATGTTTAAAATAGTTAAAATAAAAAAATGGTTAGAAATAGTTAAAATACAAATTCAACATGGGTGAGAATAATAATCACCTCATAAATGGAGAGCTTCACAGTAGCTGACTTTTAAGAGCAATGCTCTCCTGTTTTTAATCCCACTTTCAGGGGTGCCTGAGAGCTATCTGAATGCTAATTGTGACTCTCATGGAAACAAGAAATTCAGCCTCCTGACAATGTTTTTTTTTTTTTACCAGAAAAAATCTATCAGGTAGCTCAAAACAACAGCCATTAAATTGATGAAACACGTAATGTAACCTTTCTCCAATAAATTTCTATGAATCTAATTTTCTCGTATCATAGTCAATGACTTTTATTTGAAAAATGCAACAGAACATTTCCAAGTACCGGCCGTTTCTACCCAATCCCAGACAGCTGCTATCTGTTCTTGAAATATTGCTCTGAAAGTGAACAAGTGAAACTAGAATACATCCAGACCCTTCTCTTAATCAATTACTCCCCATGCTCCTAAGAATATTTTTAAAGGAAAGAAAGTGAAGGTTTCTCATCTCTTCCAGTCATCCCCAGAAGCCAGTGTAGTTCTTGTCCAACCTGGGTTTTTCAAGAAGTCTGAATGTCATAAAATGTGATGGCTCTCAGGAAAGACTCATACCCAAATCTCCTCCTACGTGGGTCTGCTATTGGTGATTGAATTCTCCACTGTTAAAGAAAAATGACTTTGCTTAAAGTACTGTCCTTTTTTTAAATGTAAAAAGATCCCAAGAAAACTAAAACTAAACAAAGGTCTATATTTAATGCCTCAGTTGATAAACGATAGCTGACAGAAGATATTGATTGGATGTAAATACACAAATGATACTTTATATCCAGCTAGAGCAGGGTTTCTCAATCTTACTGCTGTTGGAGCTAGATAAGTCCTTGTGCTGAAGTTGGGGATCTGCGCAGGAGGCTGTCCTGGGCATTGTTAAATATTTAGAAGCATCTCTGGACTCTAAACACTAGATACCAGTAGCAACTCCTCAGTTGTGACAACCAAAAATGTCTCTGGACAATTTTAAATGCCCCCTGGGAGCAAAACTTGATTGAGAACCACTGGACTACAGCTTTATATATAATGAGGCTACTAATACATGCAGTAACACAGAGGAATCTCAAAACCATTAGGATAAGTGAAAGAAGCCTTGCCTGAAAGAGTACTATTGTATGATTCCATTTATATGAAGTTCTAGAACAGCCAAAACTAGGCTATAGGGGGAAAAAATGGAACAGTGGTTGTCTATAGGTGAGTGGGTACAGGGGCTCATGGGATGAGATATGATGGGATTTTCTGGGATGATGATAATGCTTTATAGCTCAGAAGGAATTTGGGTTACACGTGCATGCATTTACCAAAAGTCAGCAAATATACACTTTAAGATTTTTGCATTTTATTTTATCTAAAGGAAAAAATAACACTAAAAAAAGTTGAACTAATGACATGGATGCTGAAGTATTTAGGGGGAAATATACTGATGTGTTCAATTTACTTTGCAATATACTAAAAAAAGTGACTTGGTGGATGAACAGAGGATGGATAGAGAGATATGTGATAAAGTAAAATGTTAATGGTAGAACCTTTGTATACAGTGGTATATGGTACACAATTTTTTAAGTTGTTTAAATGTTTAAAATTTTTTCGTAGTAAAACACTGAGGAAAAAAAATTATGTGGCTAGTAAGTAGTGTTCAAGTTCCTAAGTCAGCAGCTTTATAAATATTTGTGCTGATAAAGCCAGCACTTTGCTCCCTCACTTCATCCACGTCTTCATTCAAACACCACCTTTTCAGTTATCTCTGACCCCCTTCTGTAAAATAATGCCACAATCCCCTGCCAAGTCCCCAACTTTGTCTTCTGCATCATCTTTCTTTATAGCACTTACCATAGCCTGACACATATTTATTTCCTATTTATCTCCTTCTGCCAGGACATAAACTCAATATGATCAGATTCATTGTCTGTTTTACACACTGTGGACTCCCCAAGGTCTAAAACCATGTTTGGTACACAGTAGAAGTTCGATCATTGTCGAACGAAAACAATGCTGAAAGGATCAAAATTTTTCATGTGCAATTGCTGTGTACAAGATGCTGGGCCAGACATACAAAGCAAGATTGGATATACTCTCTGTTCTCAAGGGATCTTCGGTCTAGTTGGGTGACGCAGGATGCTGATAAATAAGATAATCATAACACACAGCAGTATATGCTAAGTGCCAAAGGAAAGCTAAAGAACAAAGCACAAAAGACTCCTTGAAGGAGAGGAGACTTAAGCTTTCTCTCAGAGGAACAGTAATGACTGCCTGGTTTCCTTGGAAATTATACTTGTCATTATAAATTAATACATTAGGATGCCACTTTTGAGGGTTGTGTGATGTATCAGTTCCCATGAATTCACTCAACTTGATGGATGCTGGCATAATAACGCTGTGGGAGTTCCCAAAGCGTTACTGGGATAATGAGATGGGTAATGAGAGGAAGGGGTAATGAGAGGCAGAATTTGAAGACCCAGAATAACTAATAGAATTAGTCTCAGAAGAAGGAATGTGATTTACAGCCCAGGTAGAGAAATTTACTTGGGACAGGAAAAAGAGGATTTCTCCTTCTGAGCCTACAGGGGATGAAGTTGCTTATAAGACTAGAATTGAGTAGGCGGGAAACAAGAAGATAATGGTGTCTGTGCCTTCATTTTCCCTCTGAAAGGGGAAAAAGGACCTTGGTCAAAGCCTGAGTGTCCAGGAAATGGATAGAGGCAATACCACATCGTGGTGAAGAGATTCTGCAGACAGAATCCTGGTTAATGCCAATTCTGTTACTTAGCAGCCGTGTTACAGTAGGTAGACAAACATGAGCAGGGCGGGAGGGGTCCCCCCAACCCACCCCCGATGGGAATAGCAGGTGACCATCAGGAGATGGTCAGGCAGTTCTTAAATGTCTATGTCTCTCTAAAATAATAATCGGTTGCAGCCAGCGCCAGAGAAAGGCAGTCTCCCAGTAGACAGAAAACACCTGAAACTGGTGATCAACAGCTTCCCGATAAGGTCTCAGGAACTGGGTGAGTGGGCTCAAGCATGTGCACGAAGAGGTAAAATAGTAGAGTTTAACTGGTATATGACCATCCTCTAGGAACACTGGACTGGTGAGGAAAGAATGCGTTAAGTGAGCATGCGCACAACTTTAGTAAACACTGCACATGCGGCCCCTCCCATCTGCTGGCAGGCCACTGTGCGTGTGGACAGCCCGCCCCAGGGGAAGAATCAGGGGGGAAGTAACGCAACCCGGAAGCATGTCCAACGTGTGAAACCCTGAGTCAAAGGTCAAACTGCACTTGATCTCTAAAGTCACCTACCGGGCCCTCCTCCAAGTGTACTTTACTTCCTTTTGTGCCTGCTCTAAAGCTGTTTAATAAACCTTCACTTCTGCTCTAAAACCTGCCTGGGTCTCTCAGTCCGCCTGATGCCCCTGGTCAAATTCTTTCTTCTGAGGGGCCACATGACTCAGATACATTCCCTAGTGGTAACAGCTATGTGAGCCTAAGCAAGTTATATAACTTATCTGTGCCTTAATTTTCTCATCTATAAAATACAGATGTGAGATTATAATAGTATCTCCTTCACAGGGTTGTTAATTTAAATAAGTTAATACATGAGAAGTGTTTTGAATAGTGCTTGGCACATAGTATTGTTCGGAGGTCTGAGGAGAGTAGGGAAGATTCGTAAGAACTTCGCAAGAAAGCATTAAGAGAGGAAGGTTAGGCCAGGCGTGGTGGCTCACACCTGTAATCCCAGCACTTTGGGAGGCTGAGGCGGGTGGATTACCTGAGGTCAGGAGTTCAAGACCAGCGTGGCCAACATGGTGAAACCCCATCTCTACTAAAAACATAAAAATTATCTGGGTGTGGTGGAGGGCCCCTGTAATCCCAGCTACTCAGGAGGCTGGGGCAGGAGAATCACTTGAACCTGGGAGGCAGAGGTTGCAGTGAGCCCAGATTATGCCATTGCACTACAGCCTGGGCAACAAGAGTGAAACTCTGTCTCAAAAAAAAAAAAAAAAAAAGAGAGAGAGAGAGAGGAAGGTAAAATGAATTTTCTCTGATGTCCAAATGAGGTCATAGACTGTAGATTAATTGTTGTACTAATCTAAAGACTTAGACTTTCTGTAGAATCAATCAGCCCCCAGTTGTTGGAGAATAGAAAGTGGACTTTAAGATGTAGCCAAGATTGAAGGCCTACAAAATGAGTTGTGTGGAACCATAGTGGATCTACGAGCTGAAAATGCTGGAGAAAGGAGTAGTTCAACTGGTCAACCTGAACACACAGGTCTAACAGAGAAGGTTGTAAACATGTGAGTTCGGGGCGTGGGGTCTTACACTCATGGAAGTCACCCAGGGTGGCAGCAGGAGTGAGGGTAGAAAGGAAGATTTGATTCTGGGGTGACAGTCATCATGTGTATGGGAGACTCCTGATGTTCAATCAATGGCGACAACAGGGAAAGGTGCGGAGAGGTGACATTGTCCATAGAGAGGGGTTAAAAGACTGGGGTCATTTAGGGAGAGCAATTAGCTCTTTCAGGCCTCACGGAGTGGTATTCCTGGAGTGGCGGACAGGAGAGCGAGAGTGTTATGGACTGAATTGTGTGCCCGCCTCCCCCAACTCGTCATATGTTGAATCCCTAATCCCTAATGTGACTGTATTAGGAGATAAGGACTCTAAAGAGGTAATTAAGGTTAAATGAGGTCATTACCTCATTTTGCTCATACAGGGCCATTACATGCCAGTCTTTTTGGCCTAATGTCACAACCTGCCTCAGACCCAAAGGATAGTAGCATATAAAGCCTTCCCTGTGTGTTCCTCCTGATTTGGTGCCATCCTTCGTGGTGCTGTGCCCGGGTTGTTACAGGAGTATATAGAAACAGCACACCACCACTGTTCTATCCTTTCACCCCCATGACTAATGTCCTTATAAGAAGAGGAGGAAGCCCCAGGGGTGCACACTCACAGACGAAAGACCATGTGAGGACACAGTGCGAAAGCAGCCATCTGCGAAGCAAGGAGAGAGGCCTCAGGAGAATCTAACCAGGCCTGCACTTTGATCTTGGACTTGCAGCCTTCATCACTGAGAGAAAATAAGCTTCTCTGAAGCCATCCAGTCTGCAGTATTTGGTAATGGCAGCCCTAGGAGACTCACACAGAGGGCATGGCCCAGGATCTCACCTTTGTCTTTGAAGGACTAAAATCTAATTTTGTTTGTTTACATGATAAATAGTCATTCCAGAACTCACTCATATTTACCAAACTCATAAAAAGTTGCTGTATAGACCAGAAGAGTAATTTGATTAACATAGCAAAATAAAGCCTCCAGAGAACTGGAATACACTCTGTCACTGCAAGGGCATTCTTTCCCCGTTGGTAAATATTTGGGAAGCTCAATTATTATTCGAAGGTCACTTGGTGAGCATGGTTTTAGAAGAAAGAGAAGTGAAGAGTACTGAAAGACATTGCTGTAACTCAATGCTGCCAGTGACATGGGCCTGTGACCACAAAATTGGTTTACATCCTCTTTGCTTATTCAACTTATGACTCTAACACCCACTGGTCTACTTCCTTCAAAGTGTCTTGCCGGTCATTTGTGGGAGTTTTTCTAGGTCTTGCCTCAAGGGAACTATACCACAGATCCCTGTTGCTTCTTAACACACAGCGCTGACCATCTTTGTAAAATAGTCCCCTGGTGGGGACAGCTGTCCCTCATGGTGACCACTCCAGTGCTTCCACTCTGCCCCCCGTGTGCAGACCCTGTTGCCACTAATTCCCTGGAGGACAGTTCAGACCACACAGTGGCTTTTATTAATTTTTAGTAAAGTAGGAAGACAGAAAATGATGCAGAAACTATCCTATAACTGCTACTAACCATAACCTCAAGAGTTCCTGGCGAGCTTGCAATAGACCTCCTCATAACGAGAGCAGGCCTGACTCTCCAGGCATCTCTAAGCATCCCCACAAATTGAGTTCAGACCCAATTGCACCCCAGGGGATGGCCTCTCCCACTCCGTCCTACCTCAGGATGACTGGCAGTAGAACCAGGTATTCCCCTCAGGGGAGGAACCCTCACATTCACCATGTGGTGTGGCTTCATGGCTCAGACATGGCAATAGCAAAAGCCAACAGTACCCTCCGTCTTAAAACCTCCCTTTTCTTGACACTTCCACCTACTAAAGATGCCAAGTATATGGATGTGATGGTGAAATGTGCCCAGATAAATCTTGAGATACAATATTGACCCCTGAGCGTGAAACCAATAGATTACAACCTAACAGATGTGATGCGCCCTGTTCAAAGGTTACTTTAGAGGTTATACTTTCTCCCAGGCCATAAACAGGAAGAACACATAAGGGCAACTGATGCTTGATTGGACACAAAAGGAGACTAGCTTTATCACTCCTGTGGACACATCAGAGACAGAATAGGTGAGCAGAGGATGGTGTCTACATGAAGGTAATAGATGGGTATTGGATAATGAGAAGCCATTCATCAGAGCCCAGGAAGAAGAAACCCAGAGCCTGGAAAGAAAAAACACTGAATGTGAGAAACTCAGTCACCAGAGAGTACTTTTCTGGGAAGCTGTGGTTGATGGAAAAGCAGGAATGCAGGTTGGAAAGGCAAAGCGAAGCAGAGGACAGCTGCTTCCTAATTCCACAGGTAGCTCCCAGCGGAGCCATCTCTAGTGTACGGCTCTTGAGACTTCATATTTATTTAGATTCTGCTTTACAGTTTACAAAGGACTTCATCTATCTCTTATATGCTGAGGAAAGATAGTGGTGTTATACTCATATTGCTGAGGTTGACTGAGGCAAGATTTTAGAACTAGCAGAACTATAGAACTGATCTAGCACCCAGATCTTCAGCTTCCAATTCAAAGACATTTCCCCTCTCGGATTGCTAATCCAAACCAGAAGCTTGTCCTGCAGCTCTGCCTGCCCTTTCTGGTCAAGCCTCCTCAATGCCATCGCACTTTCCTACTTGCCTGGAATGCTTTCCCTTTATATTCCTCCTGATTTGGTGCCATCCTATTCCTTGGTTGTTACAGAGTATATACAAACAGCACAAGGCCATTGTTCTACCCTTTCACCCTTTGAGATGCAAGCACTATTTATCTTGGAATTTTTAATTTAGGTAATAACTAGACAAAGAATTATAGTACCTACTCCTTTCCTCCTTCAGCAAGGAGTCCTCAGGCAAGGTAACACTAACGGGGCCAGGTTCTGGGAAGAGAAGACTGCGAGGAGGGGGAAGAGGAGGAGGAGCCATTTCTCATTCTTTGTATTGTTAGCTGGTGAAGCAAAATGGATATATATTGTCTCTACAAACACACATTACAGCCAATGAGATGTAAAAAAGGTGGAAAATGGGCTACATTTAAAAAACATTATTTGCCGTGCATATTTTCCTGAGTCTCCTTGACCCTGAAAACTGAGGGACAAAAACCTTCAAAGCAGAGAAGGAAGGTAGTGAAAGGAAACCAAACCAGAATACGAGATGAACATCATTGACATCAGAAATCATCTGCTGGTCTCTGTTGTTAAGAAAAACCTGTTAGCCTGGCTTAATAGGGACAGCTCAGACAGCATGAGGTGGCTTGTGCTGAAAGAAAACATGCAGCTATCCCCCTATCCTTTGGGTCTAAGGCAGGCTCTAACATTAGGCTAAGAAGACTGGCATTTAATGGCCCTGTGTTTGTATAATGACCTTCCTTCTGTAGCTTGTGCTATCTCAGCTAATTGCTTTAGAACACTTCTGCTACATCTGGGTTTTTTTTTTGTTTTTGTTTTTGTTGTTTGAGACGGAGTTTCACTCTTGTTTCCCAGGCTGGAGTGCAATGGCAAGATCTCGGCTCACTGCAACCTCTGCGTCCTGGGTTCAAGAGATTCTCTTGCCTCAGCCTCCCGAGTAGCTGGGACTACAGGTGCCTACCACCACACCTGGCTAATTTTTATTTTTTATTTTTGGGGGTTTTTGTTTGTTTTTGAGATGGAGTCTCGCTCTGTCGCCCAGGCTGGAGTGCAGTGGCGTGATCTTGGCTCACTGCAATCTCCAGCTACCAAATTCAAGAGATTCTCCTGCCTCAGCCTCCCGAGTAGCCAGGACTACAGGTGTGTGCCACCACGCCCAGCTAATTTTTTGTATTTTAGTAGAGATGGGATTTCACCATGTTGGCCAGGATGGTCTTGATTTCCTGTCCTTGTGATCCGCCCACCTCAGCCTCCCAAAGTGCTGGGATTACAGGCATGAGCCACCATGCCTGGCCCATCTGCTGGGTTTTACTACTTTCTAATCCAGTCAAAATCCTCAATCCCGGTCAAGTCCCATGCCACTTAAACAAAATTTTGGGACATGAGGTTTTATGAACCAGAATTCATATGATTCACCTGGTGAGATATACGTGATGTGCTATCAGAAAGAAGGTAATGCCCAGAGAGAACACAAAGTCATTAAAAAAAAAAAAAAGGATCCTGATTTCTATGTCCTCTTATGTCACAAGGATGAGCTTTGAACAAAGCTTTGTTCCTTCCCATTGAGCTAGAGGTATCTTCCTGTGGATAGTCTGTGATCCTCTGAGTCAGACAGTTCTCAAACTCCTCTATGTAACCTGTAACTGAAGAATAAGGAGGTTCATAAATTTGGAAAGGAGAGCTTAAATTCTCAGCAAGGCTTGCAGCCTGTATGGTGGCAATTCTGACAGGCTGGGAAGCACAGCCTTCAGTCAGAAGCCAGAAACAGACACTTTGAGGGAGGGTGAAAGGGAACAGGAATTTATGCAAGCAGGGTGGACGATTAGTCACAGATATATATATCTTAGTTCTTCAGGTAATTCTGATATGAATACCCCCCACATTTAAAAAGCTATAGGAGGAGTCATGAATATTTATGAGAGGAGAAGCATGTACATGCACAGCTGAGCTTCATGCCCCTTCATAGGTCCCAAAAAATGGTGGTATTGGCAAGATCCGATCTTGGCCCTCTAACATCAAAAAGTAAAGCAGAAGACACAAAAACCCTCACTATGCATCCTCTGTGGACTGGCCAGAACCACTCTGTGGTAAGTGGTCTATCATTAGGAAGGAAGCCTGATTGGTGGTTGTGTCAACATTGCAAAAGGGAAGGGCAGCATCTGGCTGTTGACTGACAACTGTAGTGGCGTCTTTCCAAAAGGCTGGTTTCCCTTTCCATTACTAGGTATATACCCAAAGGATTATAAATCATGCTGCTATAAAGACACATGCACACATGTGTTTATTGCAGCACTATTCACAATAGCAAAGACTTGGAATCAACCCAGTCTGTCATCAGTGACAGACTGGATTAAGAAAATGTGGCACATATACACCATGGAATACTATGCAGCCATAGAAAAGGTAAGTTCGTGTCCTTTGTAGGGACATGGATGCAGCTGGAAACCATCATTCTCAGCAAAGTATCACAAGAACAGAAAACCAAACACCGCATGTTCTCACTCATAGGTGGGAATTGAACAATGAGATCACTCGGACATAGGAAGGGGAACGTTACACACTGGGGCCTATTGTGGGGAGGGGGGAGGCGGGAGGGATAGCATTAGGAGATATACCTAATGTAAATGACGAGTTAATGGATGCAGCACACCAACATGGCGCATGTATACATATGTAACAAACCTGCACGTTGTGCACATGTACCCTAGAACTTAAAAGTATAATAATATTAATAATTAAAAAAAAAAAAAAAGGCTGGCTTCTGGCCAGGCAAGGTGGCTCACACCTGTAATTTGAGCACTTGGAGAGGCTGAGGCAGAAGGATGGCTTGAGCCTAGGAGTTTGAGACTAGCCTGGGCAACATGGCGAGACCTGTCTCATATTTTTTTAAAAATTAAAATAAATAAATACATAAAAATTTAAACATTTTTTAAAAATTGAGAACCAAAAAGGCTAGTTTCTGTTTAACCATCAGGGAAGAAAGCCCTAGTGGCGTCAGCAAGGAAGGAGGTATAATGAGGGATATTCAATCTCCCATCTCGTCAAGGCTAGGAACTCAGCTTCCAAGCTTTCTCTGGGGTCTCCTTGGGCAAGTGGGGGATTCATTCAGTTGGTGAGTGGGCTTAGAATTTTGTTTTTATTTCTGAAACCTGAGAGTAGTCCCAGACTTTTGGGAGAGAGGGTCCTGGTACCCACCATAATAAAATTCAAATTCTGGACTAATTGTGGTCTCATCCACTTGTCCCAGCAGTAGTGTGGGCCAGGCACCCTCAGGCCCTGCTTAGGCTGAGCTCCTATCCTATGACTTCATTTTCTCAGTAGGTGAAGCTGAGGCTTGTCCCAGGAGCCAATAGAAAGTCATCATGGTGAGGTGGGAAGCACGAGGACTGGAATCACCAGATCTGAATTCTAAACTTGGTTGGCTACTGACAACCTGTGTGACCTTAGACACTTAGTTCTAGGAGTTATTTAATAATAACTAAAAGTACCATAGATTAAGAGCCTATATGTGCCAAAGCCTATATTAAATACCTTACATATTTTAATTTATATATGTAAATAAAATATATGAGTTAAATAATTCTCACAACAACCCAAATGAAGTCTAATGTATCAATTTTTATTCTCATAGCATTTTATTTGCTAGAACAAATGAATACATTTAGCTCTATTTGGTCTGTAAAATATTTAGAGAAACCTAAAATCTTTAAGTATTTTATTTTAGACAATAGAATATAAAAACTTAGTTGATGTCATTACTGGAAAATTATCCAAATACCAAAGATAAATACCACATAAATCAGTGGATTACTTATTTATACAATTAAATTCCAGTAAATACAATAAGAAGACAACATCTTCAAGGGTCAGAATAGGGTTTGATGTATGACAAAATATAATTCAAGTTTATTTCACTAAAAAAAAATGGTCAATTAGAAAGCTTAGTGGGACAATCAGAAGTGTAGCAAGCTCTGATCAAGGGATAGCAGAGCATTGTCTCTAAAATGGTATAATTTTTGTTTTCATTTTGTCAGCAAATCAATGTTGTCAGGGTTCCCTGCAATGCGGAAATTAGGTTAAATTTGGAAAATCAAACTGAAAATCCGTCATGCTATGCGAGTCTAGACTGCTGAGAAAAATTACTAAACTACAGAAAGTTTTTTTCAATGAATGGTTGAGAATGTGGGGTTAGAAAGGTAGTCACCCCGTTCCTCATGCATCATTAAGGGTCATGTCAACACTCCTATAACAAAAGACAGGTTAACAAGAGAAAAGCACAACAAATTCACTTAATCAAAGTTTTACGTGACATGGGAGCCTTCAGAAATGAAGACTCAAAGACCCAGAGAAAACTGTTTTTTTGCTTAGGTTTGACGAAGAATGGACAGCTGTGTGAAATGTGGTTAGACAAAGGGTATGATCTAATGGTAATAGACTCAGGGGGACCCAGCAAGACTGATGCAGATTCTTCTTGGCTTCTCTGTGGGGCATTCCTTTCCTCTGGGTATAGGAGAGGACACTTGTCACATGAGGGTCTTCAAGGGCAAAGGGAGATTAGCGAGTGACCTTTCTAGGTTTTATGACTTGCTGTGGGTAACAGAGGTTCTAGTTTCTATGACTCCCCTTGGGAAAGGGGAATATTGCCGTCTATGACTCACTTGGTGGGAAAAGGAGGGGAGAAAGATGGGAGGACAGGAGAAGATCAGAAAGACCTTCTTTTGAGACCTTCCAATCTCCTTTAGTTCAAAGTACTCAGCATGCCAACACACCATACTTTGGGTATTATGTTCTGAGCCTCAACAAGGACATGTGGCAAATCGCATGTCCATGTGGAGGATCAGGATGTATTTTCTGGAAAATATAATTTTACCAATATATTTGGGAATTTAACATAAATATGTTGCTGTGTAATTAACTATAATAAATATATAATAAATATAATAAATGAATTCAGCTAACTTAATGCAATCTCCTTAATCTCACAATGTATTTTGAAGAATAGGAAAATTTTAGATTCTTAGGCTCTTTTAGAAAGGTCTTAGGCCTTTTTATACTTCTCATGGTTTTCAATATTTTATTCTATTTTTATTTATTTATTTATTTTGAGATGGAGTCTCACTCTGTCGCCCAGGCTGGAGTGCAGTGGTGCGATCTCAGCTCACTGCAAGCTCCGCTTCCCAGGTTCACACCATTCTCCTGCCTCAGCCTCTTGAGTAACTGGGACTACAGGTGCCCACCACGACGTCTGGCTTTTTTATATTTTTAGTAGAGACAGGGTTTCACTGTGGTCTCGATCTCCTGACCTCATGATCCACCTGCCTTGGCCTCCCTGAGTGCTGGGATTACAGTTGTGAGCCACCGCGCCCGGTCTGTTTTCAAAAGTTTAAATCAGTCCACAAAAGTAAATATAATTAGATATTTATCATCTTTTATTTAATTAGAAAATGTAAATATATGTCGATCAAGGACTTGCCCAAGGAGTGAATGGGAAGGCTGGATCATGGATTTGGTCTTCTGATAATATGATAATCTTTAGAATATTGCTTAAACATGTAAAGCAGAATCTGCAATCAAAGTAAATAAATATCCAGAGCCAACTTTAGATCATATCACAGATATTAACTGCTTTGTACCCTTTGGCTTTTTCTAAACACAGCTTTAAATACAAGGTGAGTTAAAAATCAAGGTGAATATCTATGAGTGAGTTGAGTCACTTTACCCCTCATTTGCCCTTCCGTGCCAGCGACCTAAAGACAGGATCTATGTGTCTGTGAACCAGTGGGGGAAAAAGGACCAGGCACAATGGCTCATGCCTGTAATCCCAGCACTTTGGGAGACTGAGGTGGGAGAATGGCTTGAGCCAAGGAATTTGAGACCAACCTGGGCAACCTAGTGAGATCCTATCTCTATTAAAGTAAAACAACAACAACAAAAATGTATAAAAGAATCTATACATAGGCAAGGTAGAATGATTAAACTGGGGAAAGCAAACGATTTATTGTACTCGCGAAAGAAGCTGAGGCAGGAAAATGTAGGAAGTTTCCCCATTGCAGATTGTGAGGGTTAATACTGAGTGTCAACTTGATTGAAGGATACAAAGTACTGATCCTGGGTAAGGGTGTTGCCAAAAGAGGCTAACCTTTGAGTCAGTGGGTTGGGGGAGGCAGATCCACCCCTTAATCTGGTGGGCACAATCTAATCAGCTGCCAGCGAACATAAAGCAGGCAGAAAAACGTGACAAGGAGAGACTGGCCTAGCCAGTGACTAGAAGCACAATGCCTAGTGGGCCTATTTGGATTTTTGGAAATAAGACATTCCTCATTTGGGGATGTTACTCCAGCCCATTTATTGCGTGACCCAAGAGGCTGCTAGTTTTGAATGGGGTCCAGAACAGGAGAAGGCTCTGCAATAGGTCCAGGCTGCTGTGCAAGCTGCTCTGCCACTTGGGCCATGTGACCCAGTAGATCCAATGGTGCTTCAGGTGTCAGTGGCAGACAGGGATGCTCTTTGGAGCCTTTGGTCGGCCCCCATAAGTGAATCACAGCAGAGGCCTCTAGGATTTTGGAGCAAGGCCCTGCTATCTTCTGCAGATAACTCCTCTCCTTTTGAGAGACCGCTCTCGGCCTGTTACTGGGCTTTGGTGGAAACGCAACATTTGACTATGGGTCATCATGTCACCATGTGACCCGAACTGCCTATCATGAACTGGGTGCTTTGTGACCCATCTAGCCATAAAGCGGGTTGTGCACAGCAGCATTCCATCATCAGATGGAAGTGGTATATATGTAACTGGTCTCCAGCAGGTCCTGAAGGCACAAGTAAGTTACATGAGAAAGTGGCTCAAATGCCCATGGTCTCCACTCCTGCCACCATGCCTTCTCTTCCCCAGCCTGAACTGATGACCTCATAGGGATCATATTTGACAGAGGAAGAGAAGACTAGGGCCTGGTTCACAGATGGCTCTGCACGATATGCAGGCACCACTGAAAGCGGACAGCCGCAGAACTCCAGCCCCTTTTCCAGGACATCCCTGAAGGACAGTGCAGAAGGGAAATCTTTCCAAGGGGCAGAACTTTGAGCAGTACACCTGGTTGTACACTTTGCATGGAAGGAGAATTGGCCAGATGTGCGATTATATACTGATCCATGGGCTGTAGCCAATGAAGACCCCAGCAGAGAAGGATTTTAATAATCAAGTGGATAGAATGACCTGTTCTGTGGACACCACTCAGCCTCTTTCCCCAGTCACCCGTCATTGCCCAATGGGCCCATGAACAAAGTGGCCATGATGGCAGGGATGGAGGTTATGCAAGGGATCAGCAACATGGACCTCCACTCACCAAGGCTCACCTGGCTATGGCCACTGCTGAGTGCCCAATTTGCCAACAGCAGAGACCAACACTGAGCCCTCCATACGGCACACTTCCTCAGGTGATCAGTCAGCTACCTGGTGGCAGGTTGGTTATATTGGACCACTTCCATCATGGAAAGGGCAAAGGTTTGTCCTCAGTGAAATGGACACTTACTCCAGATATGGATTTCCTTATCTTGCATGCAATGCTTCTGCCAATACTACCATCCATGGACTCATGGAATGCCTTATCCGCCATCATGGTATTCCACACAGCATTGCCTCTGACCAAGGCACTCAGTTTATGGCTAAAGAAGTGTGGCAGTGGGCTCATGCTCGTGGAATTCACTCGTCTTACCATGTTCCCCATCATCCTGAAGCCGCTGGATTAACAGAACAGTGGAATGGCCTTTTGAAGTCACAATTACAATGCCAACTAGGTGACAATACTTTGCAGGGCTGGGGCAAATTTCTCCAGAAGGCCATATATGCTCTGAATCGGCCTCCAATATATGGTACTGTTTCTCCCATAGCCAGGATTTATGGGTCCAGGAATCAGGGGTGGAAGTGGAAGTGGCACCACTCACCATTACCCCTAGTGATCCATTAGCAAAATTTTTCCTTCCTGTTACCACGACATTACGTTCTGCTGGTCTAGAGGTCTTGGTTCCAGAGGGAGGAACACTGCCATCAGGAGACACAACGATTCCATTAAACTGGAAGTTAAGATTGCCACCTGGACACGTTGGGCTCCTCCTACCTTTAAGTCAACAGGCTAAGAAGGGAGTTACAGTGTTGGCTGGGGTGATTGGCCCGGACTATCAAGATGAAATCAGTCTACTATTTCACAACGGAGGGCAGAAGAGTTCGCATGGAATACAAGAGATCCATTGGGGTGTCTCTTAGTATTTACCATGCCCTGTGATTAAGGTCAATGGGAAACTACAAAGCCCAATTCAGGCAGGACTACAAACGACCCAGACCCTTCAGGAATGAAGGTTTGGGTCACTCCATGAGGAAAAAAACCACAGCCTGCTTAGGTGCTTGCTGAAGGCAAAGGGAATACAGAATGGGTAGTAGAAAAAGGTAGTCATCAATACCAGCTATGACCACGTGACCAGCTACAGAAATGAGGGTTGTAATTGTCATGAGTAATTTCCTCCTCCTTTTGTTAAAAACATGTTTGTGCATGTATATACTTGTACTAAGAAAATATCTTCATTTTATTTCCTTTCTTCTTTATCATGTGACGTAAGATTTATTGACTTCATATCAGCATTAAAGTATTGTTAACTTCATGTAATAGTATTTGGGTTAGGGATTGGTGCATTTCCAGTTGTATGAAGAATAGTATTATGTTACGTGTAGTTATTACCTTATTATTGTCTTTATTTGAAGATTATTTGTGATCTCAGATGTGTATGGATTCAAGTAGACAAGCAGTGGACTTGTGATGGTTAATACTGAGTGTCAACTTGATTGGACTGAAGGATACAAAGTATTGATCCTGGGTGTGTCTGTGAGGGTGTTGCCAAAAGAGATGAATATTTGAGTCAATGGGCTGGGAAAGGCAGACCCACCCTTAATCTGGTGGGCACAATCTAATCAGCTACCAGCGAATATAAAGCTGGCAGAAAAACGTGAAAAGGAGAAGATGAGTCTAGGTTCCCAGCCTACATATTTTGTGCTGGATGCTTCCTGCCCTTGAACACTGGACTCCAAGTTCTTCAGTTTTGGGACTCAGACTGGCTCCCCTTGCTCCTCAGCTTGCAGAAAACCTATTGTGAGACCTTGTGATCGTGTAAGTTAATAATTAACTCCCCTTTATATATCTACATCTGTATCTATATAAACATATATATATATATATATATATATATATATATATATATATATATATATGTCCTATTAGTTCTGTCCCTCTAAGAGAACCCTGACTAATACACTAATACACAGATCAATGAGAAATACAACTAATTATCTTTAAAATGTTTGTACAGGGCCAGGCGTGGTGGTTCACGCCTATAATCTCAGCACCTTGGGAGGTTTAGATGGGAGGACTGCTTGAGCCCAGTAGTTCAAGATTAGCCTGGGCAACATAGCAAGATCCTGTCTATTTTTTTTAAAAAAAAAGTTTGTGCAAGGAATCAACAATTATTATTTACTTTAAATGGAACCATCCATTTATTACATAAAGCAAGGGGAGTCTAGAGTGCCAAATCACACTCAATTATTTATGCCCATTTTGAAAAGATTTTGTTTTCAAAGTCTTTTTACGTCCTTCTTGAAATTGTAGGAAAAGGGGTGGTCAAGAAAAGCCTCAGAGTTACTCTAGAACATTCTAGCCCTTGGCCCTCTGCTGTGCAGTTCTGGAATCTCAGTGTTTGTTCATACAGAGGGATTAGGCCCAGAGAATATTGTGTTACAACATGCAGGCTCAAAATGGACTAATTTGGTACAGAAAGTCAATTTCAACACTTTTAGTTAGAAATATCTCTTTTCACTGGGAATCTACTTGGAAAATGCAATTGAGGTGGTTTTTAAAAACGGAATCAGAACCCAAAACAAATTGAGATGGTTTTTACAAATGGAATCAGAGATGTCTAGTTTCTATTCAATACTTTCAGTGTTTTAAATTGCTATTTCTATTTTTCTGATCCCATAATCAGCTCCCTAATTGTTTCACAAGGGTAGTGTCAATTATCCTCTTGTCTTCCAGCAAGAACAAAAGGGCTGTTGTCCCTACCTGGGGAGCAGGCAGGTTAACATTAAAAGAAACTTCCAGATCCTCTTCATCCATTTCTCTTAAAGCCCAGATCCTGTTGCCAGTTCTATGAAACCAACAACATGCATTTTCGTTTTTCAGTCCCACCCAAAACACCAAAATCCCAAAATCTTTTCCATGTTAAATGCCACTTCACCATACAAAGCATGGGGAAGGGAGAGATTTGGAGGAAAAACAGAAAATTCGTATTCTGAAGATACTAGAGAAAAATGAAGAAGATAAGAGTCTCCCATCTTCCATCTCAAGGTTGGCATTGGGGGAAAGAGATGAAGGGAGTAGAGGGAAGAACAGTTCCCTGTCCCAGCCCCATTGTCCAATTCTCTCTTGCCTCTTTTCCCCATCTGTTCTCTTTGACCAACCTCATTGTCTTTACTCAATTTTCCTTTGCAGTACTCTCCCTCTTCAGAGAGCTGCACTTGTCTAAGCTAACCAATTCTTTAAATCTCTCTTCCTCCATGAATACATCATCACTGAGAGCCTAATACAATAAGATGAACTAATAGCTGCTTCTCACTATCAACATCACCACCACCAACGACTCTGCTCTGTATGGCCTGTGGACCAAGCCCAGCCGGTGAAGTTCCACTGCTGTAAGAATGTACTGCCTGGTATTGCTGTCAGAGTGTTTTGACTCTCTTCTCCTCTATGTCGCTGCTCTTCTTTTCTCCTCCTTTATTTCTGGATGTCTCCTGGATGTCCTTTTTTGGCCTTCCCTCCACAATCTCCCCCTCACCTCTACCTTCCTTTTTCTGAGAACATCACGCTCCCTGCTTCTGCTCCTTGGCCACAGTGGATTGGTCAGGGGTGCAGACTTACCTCAGGTGAGGCCATTGTGGCCCATTCCGGGGATTTGAGATCTTGGTACCAAGAAAGAATCATATACAGAATCTAGAGGTTCTAGAATCAACATGATTGTAGAATCAGATGGATACAGAGAATCATATGGAATGTGTGTAGATATATAGAATATAGATATGTAGACTCACAGAGAAACTATAAAACGTAAGGGGCTTGGAGCTGTTGATAGCCATGTTTCCAGTTACTCCTGATTAGAACTGATTTGGCTTTCTCACTTGCAACAAAAAGAATACAAATAAACGCATCCCTCATGCCAGCCCCTAAACACAGCTTCAATAAATACCAGCCAGATCATGTTTTATTTCAAGGCTCCATTAGCCAGTAAATATAAAGCAGACTACAACTCCTCACTTCCTGGAACATGGCCATTCTCATTTCAACAGGCATATGCCAACTAGTATGTTTGGTTAGTTAACACGTTACCCACAAACAGAATCTTCTACGTTGAGGTAATAGGCGTTTCACTTTGTTTCACTCTCTAGTCTTTATGCAGGAAAGAAAATGTCACCTACAAGTGAAGATAATCTTTTTGTCTTTCAAAGGAATCCCACTGAGTTGGTAACTATATTATATTCAATATTTTTAAAAACAACATTGTTAATTTTGTTAACCCCCATGTCTAAATTTCCCATGAGCATGCATTATAGGTCTTACTTCTACAGAGTATACAGCAGAGCTTGCTCTGAACTTAAAAGTTGTAGACACACAGGCTACCAGAGAGAAGCCACAACAAACAAGTTGCGTTCCAGACAATATGGCTCATTTATCAAAATGTCAGAAGCACAATTAAACTTTCATGCACCATGAGTCAAGTCTGAAATTCAACTCCAGTGATGAGCTTCACACTGCTTCTAATGTACCACCTATTTCCAACATGGTGCTGGCCCTCAAAGGGCCTGCCAGTTACCCTGTCTCTTCTTGGGATAGCAGCAAAACACGGTTCCCTTGTTCTTTGGGTAGTTGACCCTACAATCTAAACGTAACCAATTAGACCAGAAATGCATGCCTGACACAAATATAGCCAGCCATCTAATGCAGTGTTTCAGAATCATCTAGAGCATTTCTTATAAACCAGTCTTGTAGGAACAAGCCCAGAGCTACAGGATCAAATTTCCCAAGAAAGGGGTATGAATTCTATATTTTAAAATACCCACCAGGTGATTCTGATGATTAACGAAGTTTGGAAACCCACAATCAGAACACAAAGGGACATGCAAAGAGGCCTGAGACTTCTTCACAACAGGACTGTGAGGAAGACACCCAATCAGATTTTCCCTTGGGGTGTTGGAAGGTGACACACACGGATAGAAAGCAGAGTCCTGGCCCCGCACGGTGGCTCACGCCTGTAATCCCAGTAGTTTGGGAGGCCGAAGGGGGTGGATCACCTGAGGTCAAGAGTTTGAGACCAGCCTGGCCAACATCGTGAAACTCCGTCTCTACTAAAAATACAAAAATTAGTCAAGTGTGGTGGCGGGCACCTGTAATCCCAACTACTCAGGAGACTGAGGCAGGAGAATCGCTTGAACCCAGGAGGCAGAGGTTGCAGTGAGACAAGATCATGCCACTGCACTCCAGCCCGGCAACAGAGCAAGATTCTGTCTCAAAAACAAAACAAAACAAAAACAAAGAAAAGAAAGAAAAGAAAAGAAAACGGAGTCCTGGAACAGCAAAATCTGAGACTCTCAGACAACTGTAAATTCATAGGTAGAGACCATGGGAAAGATAGAAATTTAAGCAAAGGTGGTATTACCTAGAGTCATTAGAGGGATTGGCAGCAGAAACAGCACTAAAACGGAAGTACCATGAGAACCCGAAGCGATGGTGGAGCAGTAGACCCACGAGCTGCCCATGTGATACCCGGATGCAACATGGCCGTGCTAGGTCCACGGTATTGAAAGCTCAGTAACTGGGATGTTTTCTTCCGCTTCTTAACTTTCCTTTGGTTTCCTACAATAAACCCCCACCACCTGAGATACCCTGAAAGACCTAATTCACTCACTGTTTTACTTCTTGAAGAAAGGATTTTTATAGGAGCATGCCCTTTCAAGGGCCATAGCAAAGGCTTCTGAAGCATGATTTCAGTCATTACAGTAACTGAGGTGAACAGATAGGAATGTATCACATCTATTAATTTACAAAAGCAACACTGTGCTGGTGTGTGTGTGCGTGTGTGTATGTGTGCGTGTGCGTGTGTGTGCTCACCTTAATCTATACAAGTAATAAATCTCTGGCTTTGACAGAAAACTAGGAAGAGATTTATTTCTGAGAATTAAACGCTTTAGAACAGTTACTTGAAAGCGGCGAACCAGCCCAGGTAAATACCATTTGTGAAGACTCCTGGGATTGACAGCCAGGCTTAGTCTGGCAACACCTGGGCTTCTCTCTCTTTTGAGAAATTTAACATTAAATTTACATAAGCAGGCTCATCTCTTAACATTCAAAATGGCAACAGTATAAAATGTACTATAAGAATATTCAACAGGTGACAGAACAGAGCCCTCAGAAATAATACCACACATCTACAACCATCTGATCTTTGACAAACCTGACAAAAACAAGAAATGGGGAAAGGATTCCCTATTTAATAAATGGTGCTGGGAAAGCTGGCTAGCCATATGTAGAAAGCTGAAACTGGATCCCTTCCTTACACCTTATACAAAAATTAACTCAAGATGGATTAAAGACTTAAATGTTAGACCTAAAACCATAAAAACCCTAGAAGAAAACCTAGGCACTGCCATTCAGGACACAGGCATGGACAAGGACTTCATGACTAAAACACCAAAAGCAATGGCAACACAAGCCAAAATTGACAAATGGGATCTAATTAAACTAAAGAGCTTCTGCACAGCAAAAGAAATCACCATCAGAGTGAACAGGCAACCTACAGAATGGGAGAAAATTTTTACAATCTACCCCTCTGACAAAGGGCTAATATCCAGAATCTACAAAGAACTTAAACAAATTTATAAGAAAAAAATCAAACAACCCCATCAAAAAGTGGGCGAAGGATATGAACAGACACTTCTCAAAGACATTTATGCAGCCAACAGACACATGAAAAAATGCTCATCATAACTAGCCATCAGAGAAATGCAAATCAAAACCACAATGAGATACCATCTCACATCAGTTAGAATGGCGATCCTGAAAAAGTCAGGAAACAACAGGTGCTGGAGAGGATGTGGAGAAATAGGAACACTTTTACACTGTTGGTGGGAGTGTAAACTAGTTCAACCACTGTGGAAGACAGTGTGGCGATTCCTCAAGGATCTAGAACCAGAAATACCATTTGACCCAGCCATCCCATTACTGGGTATATACCCAAAGGACTATAAATCATGCTGCTATAAAGACACATGCACATGTATGTTTATTGTGGCACTATTCACAATAGCAGACTTGGAACCAACCCAAATGTCCATCAATGACAGACTGGATTAAGAAAATGTGGCACAGGCCGGGCGCGGTGGCTCAAGCCTGTAATCCCAGCACTTTGGGAGGCCGAGACGGGCGGATCACGAGGTCAGGAGATCGAGACCATCCTGGCTAACACAATGAAACCCCGTCTCCACTAAAAATACAAAAAAATTAGCCGGGCGTGGTGGCGGCGCCTGTAGTCCCAGCTACTCGGGAGGCTGAGGCAGGAGAATGGTGGGAACCCGGGAGGCGGAGCTTGCAGTGAGCCGAGATCGCGCCACTGCACTCCAGCCTGGGCGACAGAGCGAGACTCCGCCTCAAAAAAAAAAAAAAAAAGAAAATGTGGCACATATACACCATGGAATACTATGCAGCCATAAAAAAGAATGAGTTCATGTCCTTTGTAGGGACATAGATAAAGCTAGAAACCATCATTCTGAGCAAACTGTTGCAAGGACAGAAACCAAACACCGCATGTTCTCACTCATAGGTGGGAATTGAATCATGAGAACACTTGGACACAGGGTGGGGAGCATCACACACCGGGGCCTGTCGTGGGGTAGGGGGAGGGTGAAGGGAGAGCATTAGGAGGAATACTTAATGTAAATGATGAGTTAATGGGTACAGCACACCTACATGGCACATGTATACATATGTAACAAACCTGTACATTATACACATGTACCCTAGAACTTAGAGTATAATAAAAAATAAATAAAAAATAAAAATTAAAAAAGAAAATTTAACAGGTGAAAATGTGAACTTAATTTAAATTAACAAATTAAAGAGCTTTCTTTGTATAAAACTTTATTAGTGGGACATTGTTTTGATCATTACAAATAATTTTAATTTTCAAAGTATCTCTTTATGGATCACTAACTAAATATACACATATGTGTATTTTAATGTTACAAACTAGGAAATATCACACACACACGACATTTTCTAATGCACAAATGGAGAACATGTAATTTTAAATCCCAACCCTACAATCATTTAAAAGTTAATATAAATCAGAGTTTAATTTTTTTCAATTAAGATCAGCTTTTCTTTTTTACAATTGTATGCTTCCTATCATACCATTCCATCCCAGAAAAAAATAAAAAACAATTAAAAATACCACAAAATATGAGAGTTGTGATATACCTGTCATAAATAAGGGACTAAAAGGTAAAACTAATTTTCCTGCAAAGAGTTAAAAATCCTTTATAATATCACACCATCTCCTAAGGGAAAAGAGTTACACTAAATATAGAACATCTTGAATACATGCAAAGCCAAAATGGCGAATAATAAAAAGGAAATAAGCTGTGAACCAGGTGTCAGCCTCCTCAAAGAGAAAAGTTTGTGTGAGTATTGGGAACCCTAGAATTGCTTTATCAGTCATCTGAGGACATACAGACTGCAGAACAATCGTCTTGATCTGAAAGAATTTCTGCTTATCATCAGACTGTTGTGGTGTAATACTAAGAAATAAATGTCTAGCACAGACTTCCTGTTTATGATGTTACACTAGAGGATATATATAAAAATGGTTTCTAAGGCTATCCTTACTCCTTGGTTCTTGGCTAGCAATCTTAAAATTTCTTGATATAATACTTCTTTTTTTCCTTTAAGATTTTACTCTAAGGATAATTTTCCAAGTGGGTTGCATTCTAAAATTGTTTTGCTACTCTTAACATTACTCAAAAAAAAAAAAAGCTTCTCAGATGTGCAAAGATATTTTCAAGGGCTATAACGGCTGTTTTCTGTTGTGAGATAATTATCCATGAATCTGTTGCATTTCTGCATCTCTCGTGAGCCAAAGCATTAACTTCCATCTTGTTTCAGACTACCTTTTCCTAGATGTTTGTGCCAGCCTTGGAAGATTGAGATCTGTCTCTCTGTAAAACTGAGAGTTGACTGTTTCCTGTCTGGTATAACAATGCTAATATATCCCCCTACAGTGAAGGTCAGCCAGGTTTGCTTGTAGCCCTTTATAATAGAGAGTTTATAAATATTTTAGAAACCGAAGTTTGAATCTATGTTGCCCCGCAATCAACCCATGAAAGCCCATTGAGACAAATGGAACAATGAAGACTGAAATTTCAACTTTCGTTTCCATGTGGAAATTTTGCTATTTGGGCAATTTCACTCGTTTAGAAAACAGACTGCAGTTGGTGCCCTTGTTAACCCCAAGTCTTCACTAATTTCTTATTCAGTGCTGCAGCTTATAGTATTAGTTGTGCTTTGGGGCCTTAAGGAAGGGCTTAGACTGGCCACAGTTGGGACAAAGCAGCATGAAAAAAGCTGTGGCCAAAGAGAAGCCTGTTACCTGCCAATGGCCAGAGGCAACCCTAGAATCCAGCACAGCTGCTGCCCAGACAAGAACAACCCGGATGGCTGTGAGTGCCTTGGTGGATGATGAGGGGAACCTGGTCAAAGACTAGATTTCTTTTTTTTTTTTTTTTTTTTTGAGACGGAGTCTCGCTCTGTTGCCCAGGCTGGAGTGCAGTGGTGTGATCTCGGCTCACTGCAATCTCTGCCTCCCAGGTTCAAATGATTCTCCTGCCTCAGCCTCCCGAGTAGCTGGGACTACAGGCGCCCACCACCATGCCTGGCTAACTTTTTGTATTTTTAGTAGAGAAGGGGTTTCACCGTGTTAGCCAGGATGGTCACAATCTCCTGACCTCGTGATCCACCCACCTCAGCCTCTCAAAGTGCTGGGATTACAGATGTGAGCCATCGTGCCCAGCCCAAAGACTAGACTTCTAAAAAATGCCTCTGGGTCAGGTGTGGTGGCTCACTCTTGTAATCCCAGCACTTTGGGAGGCCAAGGCGGGCAGATCATGAGGTCAGGAGTTTGAGACCAACCTGATCAACATGATGAAACCCCATCTCTACTAAAAATACAAAAATTAGCCAGGCGTGGTGATGCACACCTCTAGTCCCAGCTACTCGGGAGGCTGAGGCAGGAGAATTGCTTGAACCCGGGAGGCAGAGGTTGCAGTGAGCCGAGATCACACTACTGCACTCCAGCCTGGGCAACAGAGCAAGACTCTGTCTCAAAAAAAAAAATAAAAAAAAAAAAAAGACTCTGGGACAAATGCCCATCAACGATAAACTGGATAATGAAAATGTGGCACATATATACCATGGAATACTATACAGCCATAAAAAATAATGAGTTCATGTCCTTTGCAGGAATATGGATGAAGCTGGAAACCATCATTCTCAGCAAACTAACACAGGAACAGAAAACCAAACACTGCATGTTCTCACTCATAAGTGGGAGTTGAACAATGAGAACATGTGGACACAGGGAGGGGAACATCACATGCTGAGGCCTGTTGGGTTGGGGGGGCAAGGGGAGGGACAGCATTAGGAGAAATACCTAATGTAGATGACAGGTTGATGGGTGCAGCAAACCACCATGGCACGTGTATACCTATGTAACAAACCTGCACGTTCTGCACATGTACCCCAGAACTTAAGGTATTAAAAAAAAAATAACTCTGGGAGATGAGAATTGAGGGGATAAGTGGTCAACAATAACAATACTAAACTGAACCAAATTAACTGCTGTATTAAACATTGGGTTTCAATAATAAAATGTGGCACATCAAACCAGCCTGCCCCTATAAAAATATCATCAGACAAATATTTTTGAACATATAGTCTATGCGCAGGCACTGCACAAAACCCATAGATATAACATGATGAACGACATGGCTTCCTGCCAGGATCTTAAACACTCAGAGGGGACAACACACATTACTGGCAAGGGCAACACAGTTTTATTAGTTATAGTATGTTCAGCAAAATATACCAGTAGGTTTAATAAAAGTAAACTTTATTTCTTTTGCACAAAGGTCCAGATAGACAGTCCCAGGCCACTACGTAGACTCTACAATCATTGGGACTGTGGGCTTCTACTAAATTGTTGCTCCATCCTCGACACATGGCTTCCACCTTGTGGAAGATTCCCAGTAATGGGAGGTCTCTCAAGAACCCACAAAACATTCCCTGATAGACTCAGTTTGAGACAACTACCAAGACCAGAGTGCCCAGAGACCATCAATGCCAGGTTATCACAGTACCGGTGAGGTAAGGCATTTCTACACCCTTGCTCCTCCTACTTAGGTACTCTTACCAAATTCTGGAAGATTCAGAGGCAGCCAAGCATACTGAGACAGGAAGGAGAAGCACACAGTAGAAAAATGGAGAAGTTGGCCATCTTCCTCCCAAACTGAAAGCTTCCCAGGAGAGAAGCCAATGTTAACTTTATGAAATTCAGAATGTTGGTTATTAAACTTCTTGGAAAATGTAATTATTGAAATTCAGGCTGTTCTTGAAATTTAAAGTGACCGGAGAGCGTTGGTCAAAAGAGTTATGGTACTCAATATTTCATTCATCAGTTCATTTCTCCTGTTCAATTCAACAAGAATTTCTAGTATGTGTCCTGCATTGTTCTAAGTATTAAGGAATGATATGAAAGAGGCAAATCTCACAGTTGATGTGCACAAGCCCCAAGTTCACAATCAAAATAAAGCCTAGAATCTTGAACAGAATTGGAAACTTAAAATAGTGCAGTGGTTGCTATAGAGTGTCAACCTTAAATAAAGAGATTCAGGAAATATGGTTAAATGTAGAGTTTCGTCAAGCACAAATTTTGAGGATAGCCATCCAGGAACACAGATTCCAAAGAATGGAAGCCAGTGCTTCAAAGTGGAGAAGTTTTGGGGGTCATTTATATCAATAAGGTTTGGGAAGCTTAACAAGGTTTCAACATTTTCCACACAAGGCTAGCACACAGTTACAGTAATCTGATTAGTTGAGGTGGTGTTCTTTTTGGGAAAGGTATATTTAACATTCCACATTGAGGATATAACAGTCATGGGGTCTTCTGCACCATCTGATCTGAATTAGATGCAAGATAATAAAGGAAGAAAGGCTAGCCATCATCAGGAGGGGGGGTCTTATGTCTGGCGCCATTTAGTTGTTCCCAAGAGCAACGAGAAAGAATGAATCTATAATCCGAGAACCAGAAACTGCAGCCACATGCATGTGCTCAGACCACACAGTCACATTTCCTTTAAAGCTCAACATAATTTTTAGGCTTCCAAAAATTACAATTAAGTTTGAATTATTTAGGTTTCATACAGCCATTTGAAATCACATCTATTAGAGGGCCTTACAAAGGGCCTTACAAAGTTCAAATGGAATTTAAGTAAATCGTGTTTTAAAATAATACATTTTTGGCCGGGCGCGGTGGCTCAAGCCTGTAATCCCAGCACTTTGGGAGGCTGAGACGGGCGGATCACGAGGTCAGGAGATCGAGACCATCCTGGCTAACACGGAGAAACCCCGTCTCTACTAAAAAATACAAAAAAAAACTAGCCGGGCGAGGTGGCGGGCGCCTGTAGTCCCAGCTACTCGGGAGGCTGAGGTGGGAGAATGGCGCAAACCCGGGAGGCGGAGCTTGCAGTGAGCTGAGATCCAGCCACTGCACTCCAGCCTGGGCGACAGAGCCAGACTCCGTCTCAAAAAAAAAAATAATAAAAAAAAATAATAATAATAATACATTTTTTGAGTACTTATTACTGTCAGTCACTGAGCTAAGAAATGTATGGAATTAGGTCAGCCGATCGTCACAATGACCCAGTGAAATAGGAATTATTGTTGCTACACTATACAAATGAAAAAACTCATAGCTGGTTTAGGTTACTGTCCCAAAGTCTTATATGTGGTAAGGGGTAAAGCCATGGATTGAAACCTGGGTAGTGTGATTTAGGAACCTTTCGATACTAGCTCTTCCAAGGCAGTCTTGTTTGCAGAGATGACAGCCTGTATTAGTCTGTTTTCACACTGCTGTAAAGAAATACCTGAGACTGGGTAAATTATAAAGGAAAGAGGTTTAATTGACTCACAGTTCTGCATGACTCGGGAGGCCTCAGGAAACTTACAATCATGGTGGAAGGTGAAGGGGAAGCAAGGCACCTTCTTCACAAGGCAGCAGGAGGGAGAATGAACACAGGAGGCACTACCAAACACTTATAAGACCATCAGATCTTATGGGAACTCACTATCACAAGAACAGCATGGGGGAAACTGCCCCTGTGATTCAATTCCCTCCACCTGGTCTCTCCCTTGACACCTGGGGACTATGGGGATTACAATTCAAGATGAGATTCAGGTGGGAAGGAACACAGCCAAACTATATTATAGCCTGTTATTTGCAAGTAAACTTATACATCCAAAAATGTATTACTGTTTAGAAAATATTACAACCTACCTTCAAATACTTAAAATATTCAAATACTTTCTATAAACTTGATACATCAATCTGGATATCGATTTTGAAATTTAAAGGTACCAGAATATGCTCCACAAAAAATATATCACTTTGACAAGAATTATTTTGAGTTATAGGCAACTGAGAACCAGTAGATGCAGGAAAAGCTTTTTACTTCCCACTATCTAAAAAGAAAGTATAAAATTTTCCTTTCATAAAGGATATTTATATTTATAAAGGAAATTTCCATTGTAAAGATGTCTCCATACCAAGAAGAGAGGCTCCTGGAGACAACCCTTATCACCTGATATGGTTTGGCAGTGTCCCCACCTAAATCTCATCTTGAATTGTAGTTCCCATAATCCCCACATGTCATGGGAGGGACCAGGTGGGAGGCAATCTAATCATGGGGGTGGTTCCTCTCATGCTGTTCTCGTGATAGTGAGTTCGTTCATGGGAGATCTGATGGTTGTATAAGGGGCTTTCCCCCATTTTGCTCAGCACTTCTCCTGCTGCCACCATGTGAAGAAGGACGTGTTTGCTTCCCCTACCACCATGATTGTAAATTTCCTGAGGCCTCCCCTGCCACGCTGAACTGTGAGTCAATTAGACCTCTTTCCTTTATTAACTGACATTCTCAGATATGTCTTTATTAGCAGCGTAAGAATGAACTAATACACCACCTGAGAGGCTCTTCTTAGCATGATGAAACAACTTTTAGTTATCATGCTTTTCCTCTCATTCTCTTTCCCAGAACTTGCCCCCAACTCCAGCCCAAATCCCCCTTTCTTTTGTTTAGCCTAAAATGGTATATAAGTTTCAATCATCTGGCCACCTCCTCAGGTCACATTTTTTTCTTTGTGAACTACTCCAAATTCTGCTATGTGTTACCTCATATAATGCTAATTTCAACATTTTAAAGGCAAAGGCTATGGACAACATTGATGCAAACTTGCACTCCTAGTGCCCTCTAGTGGATATAGTTGGTTTCACGCATCACTTGCTAGGGTTTTAGTGAAACTTTCCATAAAAAGGAATGCTCTGTCACTATACTCTGTCCTCTCTCCTTTCTCTTCCTCTATTTTTTGGTCTTGTCCATGTTCCCAAGATATACTGACAATGTTACTCAGTGTTAATGCTAATAAAACTCTATTTACAAAACAGGTGTTTATTTAGAAAAATAGCCGTACCCATTTATTTGTGTCTGGTGGTTTTTGTGCTGAAACAAAAGAACTGAGTAGTTGCAACAAAGACTGTATGACCTGCAAGGCCTAAAATATGTATTATCTGTCATTTTACAAAAAAAGTTCACTAACCTCTAATCATGGAACATATCACTAGTTCTGAAAGATACTTTGGCTAGGAAAGACTAGTCCCCAGTTGAATATGTTTGGGAAACCCTCCATTAATACATTAAGCAGTAAAGAAACCTCTTTAATTTTAATTCTGTATTTATTTAATTAGTTTACTTCGGGAATTCTTTTTTCACCAAAGACCTATTAATATCATATTCATTGAAACATATTTTGGGAAACATTACTTTATAATGTTGTGTTTTCTTAGAGTCAACAATTCTTTTTTTCATAATAGAAGAATTGCTTTCTAAAGAATAGCACTATGCTTAGCTTTCATTTATTGTATAACAATATTTTAAAAATTCATTTTCAGTCAGGCACGGTGGCTTATGTCTATAATCCCAGCACTTTGGGAGGCTGAGGCGGGTGGATCACCTGAGGTCAGGAGTTCAAGACCAGCTTGGTCAACATGCTGAAACCCCATCTCTACTGAAAACACAAAAATTAACCAGGCATGGTGGCTCACGCTTGTAATCCCAGCTACTTGGGAGGCTGAGGCAGGAGAATCAATTGAACCCGGGAGGCGGAGGTTTCAGTGAGCCGAGATTGTGCCACTGCACTCCAGCCTGGGCAACAAGAGTGAAACTCCACTCAAAAAAAAAAAGGAAAAAAAAATTCATTTAATCTTGTTA
Organism: Macaca mulatta; assembly: GCF_049350105.2. Taxonomy (NCBI): domain Eukaryota; kingdom Metazoa; phylum Chordata; class Mammalia; order Primates; family Cercopithecidae; genus Macaca; species Macaca mulatta. Next base: position 60,696,374 of record NC_133423.1, on the reverse strand, counting down.
CTCTGGAATTTTTTTCCTATTTATACTGCTGTTTCTTTGTCGTCTTCTGTTTTTTTTTTTTTCTTTTTGACAGTCTTGCCCTGTCACCCAGGCTGGGGTGCAGTGTCATGATCTCAGCTCACTGCAGCCTCTGCCTCCTGGGTTCCAGTGATTCTCCTGCCTCAGCCTCCTGGGTAGCTGGGATTACGGGTGCGTGCCACCACACCCGGCTAATATTTGTAGTTTTAGTAGAGACGGAGTTTCACCATGTTGGCCAGTCTGATCTCAAACTCCTGACCTCAGGTGATCTGCCTGCCTTGGCCTCCCAAACCACTGTGATTACAGGCATGAGCCACCATGCCTGGTCTGTTGTCTTCTTTCTTCATTCGTTTCATTTTTGAGCATGGTCAATTTTTAAATGCTTAATTATGCACCTCAAATATTCAGAAGAAAATGTACTTTTAATATGATTTTCCATGATTATTAACGCAGGATTCCACAGAATATGGAAGTAAAAAAGTAGGAGTAGAAACTAGCCCTGCTTTTTAATGGAAATTTCATACTGTGCCAAAACCAGCTAGTTCACCTTTTAACAAATAATTAGGCCTGACTCTTGAGGGTTGAATAAAGCAAAATGAGTTTACAAAGGAGACTGAGGTAGGGCATGATGGCTCATGCCTGTAATCCCAGCACTTTGGGAGGCTGAGGGGGGTGGATCACTTGAGGCCAGGAGTTTGGACCAGGCTGACCCAAATGGTGAAACCCCATCTCCACTAAAAATGCAAAAACTAGCTGATGTGGTGGCACATGCCTGTGAGAGAGGAGGTAAAAAGAAACTAGTTAGGCAGATAGTTAGGGCAAAGAGTCCTCAGCAGAACTTCCTTTCTAAGAAAAAGCAGCCCCAGAAATCACTTCTCTTCTAACAAAGAGCAGCCTGGAAGATTGGGCTGCAAACAAAGATAAGGAAGCAGCTCCAGCAAAGAAGGGGAGCTTCCTGGGTAATCAGCAAGCTTCACTTACATATGGGGGGGGGTCCCAGTAAGCACATTCCTTTCCTTTTTTGGACATACTCAGATAAGGAAGCTGAAAGTTTGCATGGGTATTCCTGCAGCTGCACTGAGAGCAAGGGGTACCTGGTGCCAGGCATGTCAACCATGGGGGCTTCACCTCCCCCCCCTTTTTTTTCTTTTTTAGCACATGCACAGTAGGAAAGAGATAAGCAACATGGAGTAGCTCAGGCCAAGGACCCACCTACATAATAAAGGTTTGGGGTGGAGCTACCATAAATTCATGCCTTATGCAAATGAGATGCCCAGCCCTCATCAATTTCTTATAAAAGCTTTTACATTCAACTGTAGAAGCGGCAGCACTTTTCGAGACTCCTCTCTGCAGCAAAGAGCTGTTCTCTTTCTTTTGCCTATTAAACTTCTGCTCTAACCTCACCCTTGGTTTGTCCATGTCCTTGATTTCCTCAGCCATGAGACCAAGAACTTCGGGTGCCACCCCAGGCAATGAAGCCATTTCACCTGTAGTACCAGCTACTCTGGAAGCTGAGGTGGGAGGACTGTTTGAGCCCAGGAGGTTGAGATTGCAGTGAGCCAAAATCATGCCACTGCACTCCAGCCTCAGCAATAGAGCAAGACCCTATCTTGAAAAAAAAAAAAAAAAAAAGGAGACTGAAAGGAGTTTCAGGAATGTTAGAGGAAAACCAGAAGTGTGTCCATCCCACTTTTATTTCCATGCTTCCATAGAATTTTCAGTTAATAATCATGGAAAAGCATCTTCAAAGTGCTTTTTCTGTGTCTGTTATGACAGCCAAGATGAGAGTGTCCTTTTTATGAATTGGAATCTGGAGAAAAACAGAAGGCAGGGCCAAACAATTTTACTGGCAACTCATTTTTGTATGAAAAAAAAAAATCTTGCAATAAAGCAGGGTGGAGGTAAAATACTCAGCATCAATTTCTACATCTGCTAATCTTGGTTGGCTGAAAAGTAGCAAAAGCTAAAATTAGTTGTGTATATAAGTTTTGATCATAAGGTAAATTACTGGAACACTGTATTACTACAGTACCATCTTGCAAATAGTTGGCCAAGAAACTCCTTTTAAAAACGAGTTTAACCAGGCATGGTGGTGCATGCCTGTAGTTCTAGCTACTTGGGAGGCTAAAGTGGAAGGATCACTTGAGCCCAGGAGTTGAAGACCAGCCTTGCAACATAACAAGACCCTGTCTTAACATATTTTTAAAAATAAGTTTAGAAACCAGACTAGGTATAGATAGAAAATAACCCAAGAAAAAAAAGGAAGAAAGAAGAGAAAAATTGTCTGAATGATGTTATGGAGCAGACAAAATATGTAACCAAAGATATACCCATAAAAATGTAAAAACTAACACTTAAGAAAGCAATTCATTTTACATAACAAAAGTACAAGGCAGAGATATAAGATCACAGAGATAAGATGATAATAATGACATGAAAAAAGTGAAAAATAAAAATATAACCAGGGTACCTAACCCTGGGTGGTTATTTAGCCTTCGAAAAACACAGATCAGGCCATATTCTAGAAGTGGCTACCATAAGACTTTCAAATATCAGCTGTCTCAATAACACTAGTGAGTTTTTGTTGTTTTTTGTTTTGTTTTGTTTTTGAGACAGTCTCGATCTGTCGGCCAGGCTGGAATGCAGTGGTGCAATCTTGGCTCACTGCAAGCTCTGCCTTCCGGGTTCACGCCATTCTCCTGGCTTAGCCTCCCGAGTAGCTGGGACTACAGGCGCCCACCACCATGCCTGGCTAATTTTTTTGTATTTTTAGTAGAGACAGGGTCTCACTGTGTTAGCCAGGATGGTCTCAATCTCCTGACCTCGTGATCCACCCGCCTCGGCCTCCCAAAGTGCTGGGATTACAGGCATGAGCCACTGCGCCCGGCCACTAGTGAGTTTGTTAATCAACATTGTTGACAAAAAGAAAAGCAAACTCTGTAAAATATTTAAAGCGGTTTATTCCAAGCTAACATGCATGACTGTGGCCCAGGGAATAGTCTTGGGAGGTCCTGAGAAAGCGTGCCAAAGGCAGTAAGGTTACAGTTTGGTTTTATATCAAACTGTATAAACTTTTGGGGAGACCAAAGTTACAGGTAAAGACATAAATCAATATGTGGAATACATAAATTATACATTGGTTCAGCCCAGAAAGGCAGAACATCTTGAAGTGGAGGGCTCACAGGTTATAGGTAGATTCAAAGATTTTCTGATTGGCAATTGGTTGAAAGAGTTAAGCTTTGTCTAAAAATCTGAAGTCAGTAGGAAGAAATAGTTAAGATAAGAAGTGTTGTGGAAGCCAAGGTTCTTCTATGTAGATGAAGCCTCTAGGTAGCCTACTTCAGACAGAATAGATGATAAATGTCTCTTTTCAGACCTTAAAAGGTGTCAGACTCTTAGTTAATCTCTCCTATATCTAAGGAAGACCTGACTGTAATAATGAAGATTTTCTATGGATGCAAACTTCCCCTGCAAAAGATACCTTTGCAGGGCCATTTAAAAATATGTCAAAGAAATGTATTTTGAGGGAAAATGTTTTTATTTCCCTCATGGTCTGCTGTCATGGGATGCTGTACCAGTCAGATTGCAATTTGGTATTGTATTGCCAGAGGCTGTTTTGTCAGTCTTGTGATCTGTAATTTAATGTTAATGCTGGTCAGCTATGTCTGAACTCCAAAAGAGAGGAGGTATAACAAGGTGTGTTTCACTTCCCTTCCTGTTACGGCCTGGAATTTAGTTTTTCAGGATTCTCTGGGATCCCCTTGGCCAAGCCTAAAATTCTGTTCAGTTGGTTGGGGGCTTAGGATTTTATTTTTGATTTACAACTTTAAGAATATATGAGTGGTGTTCGAACTAAGTGTTTTGACTAGAGATATTGTACAAGTGTATGAAGTGGCTTAAGAATCTAGTTAAGGGCTGGGTGGAGTGGCTCATGCCCGTAATCCCAGCACTTCGGGAGGCCAAGGCAGGTGCATCACTTGAGGCCAGGAGTTTGAGACCAACCTGGCCAACATGGTGAAACCCTGTCTCTATTAAAAATACAAAAACTAGTCAGGCATGGTGGTATGCACCTGTAACCCCAGCTACTTGGGAGGCTGAGGTGGGAGGATCTCGTGAGCCCAGGAGGTGAAGGTTGCAGTGAGGCAAGATCACACCACTGCACTCCACTCTGGGCAACACAGTGAGACCTTGTCTTTAAAAAAAAAAAAAAAAACTAGTTAGGCCAGTAGCCTATACCTGTCAGAGGAATTCGAACCAGAGATACTCCATTTTGAGTGAGGGCTAGGAAAATGAGGCTGAGACTTGCTTGGCTGCATTCTCAGAAAAATAGGCATTCCTAGCCTCTAGATGTTACAGTTAAGGGAACAAATTAAGTTTACTAAAACAGATCCAGAAGAACAAAGGCATTCCTAATTTTGCTTTAAAGATGATAATCTCTATTCTTGCAAAATATAGTAATTAAGAAAATTAATTCTTTATCACAAACCCTTGTAGCAGAGCACATCTCCCCATATACACGAGCATTGTACCTAGGGTAGATGGGTTCCTCCTCTTACTTTTGGGAACGTCCTGCTCTATCTATGGAGTAGCTGTCCTTTCACCACTTTACTTTCTTAACAAACTCCCTTTTGCTTTGCACTGCGGACTCGGCCTGAATTCTTTCTTGGGTGAGATCCAAGAATCCTCTCTTGGGGTCTGGATCGGGGCCCCTTTCCTGTAACATACCCATTGGAGTGGCATTCTCCACCCAGGGCTAAAATTCAGTCCTGGTTCCCGTCACTAAGCTATCAGAGGGTTCTGTCCCTTGATTCCAATCTGAAGTTTAGCTGAACCTTGTTGTCCATCATATCCGAATTCAGTGAACCCTTCTGCCAAAAGGTGGGGAACTGGAACTTCCCCAGGCATCTAAGTAATCATATGATTGTCTTGTTAATATGAAATATTTGTACATGTGGCCAAATTTATTGTAGCACACTAGTGGGTAGACAGCCTGAGAGGAGGAGAGCTGTAGTGAATGTGAATACACATCCCAGTGTTAGTGATATGGCTCTGGTGAGTGGAGGAACACCAGGGCTCTTGTCTCACGCGAATTAGATAAAATGACACAGACACACGTAGAGTGGTTTTTAAGGAGTGAAGAGTTTAATAGGCAAGAAAGAAGGGAGAAGACGGAAGAAGCTCCCCCGTATAGAGACAGAGGGGAAGTGTGTAATGAAAAGGGTTGGGATGAGTTAGGGAGGGCTAGTGTGGAAGCAGCTTTTAGGGCTGTTTTTTAAGGAATGGAAAGGGGAGTGGCGGAAGGATTTAGGATTTCTGGGGCCAGCTAGGTTTATCTAGAACAGAATGGTTGTGGAGGGAGGTATTGAGGTTAGGAGAGTATATGGGTTTGGCACCACGGGGTGGATAGGCAAGACAATTTGGTTGATAAGGTGCAGATCCTGAACTAACCTGTAAGACTTGTCTGGTTTTCGGACAGGTAAAATGGGGGAATTGTAACGAGAGTTCATAGGCTTTAAAAGGCCATGCTGTAACAGGTGAGTGATAACAGGCTTTAATCCTTTTAAAGCGTGCTGTGGGATGGGATATTGGCATTAAGCAGGGTAAGGGTGATTAGGTTTTAATGGGATGGTAAGGGGTGCATGACCTGTTACCCAGGAGGGAGTAGAGGTATCCTATACTTGTGGATTAAGGTGGGGAGATACAAGGGGAGGATGTGAAGGAGGCTTTGAACTGGGGAAAAGGGCGGCAATGAGGTGTGGCTGTAGCCTAGGAATAGTCAGGGAAGCAGATAATTTAGTTAAAATATCTTGATCTAATAAGGGAGCTGGGCAGGTGGGGATAACTAAAAAGGAATGTATAAAAGAATATTGTCCAAATTGGCACCAGAGTTAGGAAGTTTTAAGAGGTTTAGAAGCCCGGCCATCAATACCCACAACAGTTATGGAGGCAAAGGAAACAAGTCCTTGAAAAGAAGGTCATGTGGAGTGGGTAGCCTCCATATTGATTAAGAAGGGGGCGAACTTACCCTCCACAAGTGTCTGTGATGGTCCAGGAGGCTTCTGAGGTGATTGGGGCAGCATAAGTCTTCAGCCGCTAAGCCAAGAGGATCTGGGAAGGCGTCAGTCAGAGAGCCTTGGGCCAGAGTTCCAGGGGCTCTGGGAGTGGCTGCCAGGAGAGCTGGACAGTCTGACTTCCCATGGGGTCCCACACAGATGGGACATGGCTTAGGAGGAATCCCGGGCTGCAGGCATTCCTTGGCCCAGTAGCCAGATTTCCAGCACTTGAAGAAAGATCCTGGGGGAGGGGGAGGCAGTCCTGGAGGAACACCTGGCCGCTGTGGTTCAGGCATTTTGAAGTTCTTGTGTGTTGGAGATGAGGCTGGAGTTTCTCTCACAGTGGAGGAAAGTAATTGCAACTCAGAAATATGTTGCTACTTGGCTGCCTCTACTCTATTTTTGTACCCCTTGAAGGTGAGGCTAATTAAGTCTTGTGGGATTTGAGGGCCAGAATCTAATTTTTGGAGCTTTTTCTAATGTCAGGAATGGGTTGGGTAATAAAATGCATATTGAGAATAAGACGGCCTTCTGGCCTCTCTGGGTCTACGGCAGTAAAGCGTCTGAGGGTTGTTGCCAAATGGGCCATGAACTGGGTTGAGTTTTTATATTTGATGAAAAAGAGCCTAAACGCTAACTGATTCGGGAGAGGTCGGATAAAGAAAAAGGAGCGTTAACCTTGACTATGCCTTTAGCTCCAGCCACCTCTTTAAGAGGAAATGGTTGGGCAGGTGGGGGAGGGCTAGTTGCAGAACAAGTAACCTGGACCGGGTGTGAGGAGGGGAGGTGATAAAAGGATTATAGGGTGGGGAGTGGAGGCTGAAGAAGAATTGGGACCTGGCTCAGCCTGGCGAGGACCAGCCTGAGGAGGAGGAGAGAGGTCAGATGGGTCCGTGGAAAAGGATTCGAAGGACTCAGATCTTGGGGTGGAGACTGAAGGAACAGACAGGAGAGAAAGAAGAAAGATTTGGGACAAGTCGCATTGGGAGCAGAGACTAGGGAGGGACCAATGTGTAAAAGCATGCCGGCAAGTCAGGTACCTTGAACCATTTGCCCATTTTTCAACAAAAATCATCCAGGTCTTGTAAAATGGAGAAATCAAAAGTGCCGTTTTCTGGATAGTTAGAACCATTATAGAGTTTGTATTGGGGCCAAGCAGTGTTGCAAAAGAAAATAAGATGCTTAGGTTTTAGGTCAGGTGAGAGTTGAAGAGGTTTTACGTTTTTGAGAACACAGGCTAAGGGAGAAGAAGCGGGAATGGAGGGTGGAAGGTTGCCCATAGTGAAGGAGGCAAGCCAAGAGAAAAGAGAGGGTAGAGACAAGGAGAAGGGGGGTGGTGAGCAGCTAAAGCAGGTGTCCCTCCAATTGACTTGCCACCAAGGGAATGTGGGTGAATGATCAAGGCAGGCGTCCCTGCGGTGATCAGACACCGGTGGAGTGTGGGTGAATGATCAGGCAGGCGTCCCCGCGGTGATCAGACACCGGTGGAGTGTGGGTGAATGATCAGGCAGGCGTCCCCGCGGTGATCAGACACCGGTGGAGTGTGGGTGAATGATCAGGCAGGCGTCCCTGCATGATTAAACACCAAGGGAAGACTGTCTTCTTGAGTCTGTGACTGGTGCTGGAGTTTTGGGTCCATGGATAAAACGTGTCTCCTTTGTCTCTAATAGAGAGGAAAAAGAACTGGAATTGGAAGGACAGGGAGACTGAAGGGTAGCGAGAGAGGAAGATTGAAGGGTAGCAAGAGAGGCTGGAGAAGAGGTGAAAAGACAGCTTACCCGATTTGAAATTGGTGAGATGTTCCTTGGGCTAGTTGGTCTGAGGACTCCAGGTTGTAGGTGGATCTCCTCACAGAGTGAGGGAGAGGACAGGGGACTGGTGTCCCAAAGAAGTCCGGGTCTTTGGCACCAAATGTCATGTGCGTCCATGTGAAGAGACCACCAAACAGGCTTTGTGTGAGGAACAAGGCTGTTTATTTCACCTGGGTGCAGGTGGGCTGAGTCCGAAAAGAGAGTCAGTAAAGGTAGATAGGGGTGGGGCCGTTTTATAGGATTTGGGTGGGTAGTGGAAAATTACAGTCAAAGGCGATGTTCTCTGGCAGGCAGGGGCGGGGGTCACAAGGTGCTCAGTCAGGGAGCTTCTGAGCCAGCAGAAGGAATTTCACAAGGTAATGTCATCAGGAACCGGCCATTTTCACTTCTTTTGTGATTCTTCAGTTGCTTCAGGCCATCTGGATGTATATATGCAGGTCACAGGGGATATTATGGCTTAGCTTGGGCTCAGAGGCCTGACAATGTTTGCCTCTTGGGCTCATTCAAATTCCAAAGAGAATCATTTACAGGTTACTGCCTCCAGGTTCATTCACCTCCACTAACAATCATTTACTACTCCTCAAAATTGCCACACCTCAAGTCTCCCTTTCCCCTGTGAAGTGTATAGTAGCATCTGGACCTCACTGGGTTACTGGGAAATCATTCTCATGTGACTCCCCTGTGCTTAAGCAGGTTAAATAAGTTTCACATGCCTTTTTCTATATCCGCTTATTGTCAGTTTATTTTCAGTGAACATTTTGAAGGCAGAGGGGAAGCTTCCCCTTGGCCCCTACATCTCGGTGCCCAGAACAGACCCAGTTTATCCCATTGTCCCCATAATTGTAATTGTTAATAGTGCCCTCCTTCGTTCTCAAAATGTCTCATTTGGGATGAAAACTTAGGTGGTCATCTTATCTATAACTCTCATCTACCTATACCTAGTAGGGACTGCATGTATCTGCCCAAAAGAACCTAATAATTGTGAATGGCAAAATAGGCCAACCAACACCAAAACCTTTGTAAGAGTTCATAGTTCTGATCAATAGCCAAGAAATAATAAAATTGATAGGCAAGCTGAGATTGTCAACCCCAGCCTTATTAAATGTTTAACCTAACTGAACAAATGAGCTACCAGAAACTCAATATTTCAATATCCTTGAAGTAGAAAATTACTCTTTGAACAAATCAATATCTTAGGGGCATGTGTTTAAAACACTGGCCTAGCTACCTAGAACTTTAAAAGATTAACATTTCCATGATGTGCCTGACAATTCAATCGACGTTATAAAGTGCTTCTCAGGCTTCCTGGGACGTTTCCCAAAGTGTACCATGCAGATCCTTTCTTCAGAACCGGGGCTTGTTAAAATCCAGACTTGAAAACAAAAGGAAATTCACAACAAAAACAAAGTTTCATCCCCAAACCAGACCAACAAAATTGGGTTAAGGAGGTAGAACCTCTGTTATTACACTTTTAGTAATGCCCTAATGATTATGTGCCTACATTTTGAGAACCACTGCTCTACTGGGTTCTAAAAGCTGGAAGATTCCATAAGATTCCTTAGTTCTTGGCCAACTGCAATGTAGACGTCAGAATATTTCTCATGGTCTACGCCCAGAGGTACGCTGATGAATGTTTATCAAATTATTCTCCAGGGGGAAAAAAAAATCTTTTAAACTGCGTTTGTGTAAAGTTTGTATAGCACACACTTTACAAGTAAAATAAAATATGCAATACTCTTTTGTAAATTCCAAAAAGTCAATTGATTCTCAGGGTAGTTTGATTTTTGCTGAGTTCTTGTATAGAAAACAAACCTATGTTGCAACTGATAAGCAAGAATAATTTTAGTATGAATGCTGGTTGATATTTTTGTTTCTATTAAGGAGGAAGAGGAAGTGAGAAAACACATGTTGGATCTTCACTAGTTCATCAGTGATATAGGCAACTTCTTTGTTGAACTGGGTTAACAGTTGAAAAGTGTTAACACTTTTCAGATACTGCAGGAATATTTTCCTAAACTATTTGTGCTACTCCTAATAGCTACAAATACGCAACACTTTTAAATTTAATACGCATCACTAACATTTTCTCCAACACTTTCTTAGGTCTAGCATAGACAACAAAAATAAATCGAGCCCTGGTGTATAGCATTTGCCGATTTTCCTGAGGTAAACATTCCACTATCATCTATTTCAAGCTACCAGCAAGTCACTGAATGCGGGGTTGGCAAGAGATGAGCAGAAACACACCATTACATATTTCCAGGATACAGATGCAATAGAAATAATCTTGAGTAATATTTACAAGGTAATTTTGAGTGCTTTATTACCTTTATTCTTAATATATTCAGTTGTAGGTTTATGTAGTTTAATTTTTTTATTAGTGTCTAACAATCTGTTCAATTTAATATTCAGCTGAGTGGTTTAAATATGAGATACCACTGTGATTATGCCTCCTTCTCATTCTTGTTATTCCTTTGCTCCTCAGACTTTTTTATAAGCCCATGGCCCTAAACTCTCAAGAAGGGAATGAGTGTCCTTAGAATGTGACCTTCCTCTCCACCTTGTCCCACACCTGCTAAGACACAGAGTGGAAGGAGCTGAGAAGCCAGAGACCCACTTTAGATCCAGAAGCATAAGCAGCAGTTGCAGAGAGGCACACAGACTAACCACCCCTCTCTCAAGAAGAGTTGTTTCAAGTACAAGTTTGGAATCTTCGGTCTGAAAACGGGGTCTTTTGATCTCTCCCCACTTTGGTGCGGTATGCTCTGATTAGTGCCGGGATTGAGATGGAACAAACCATGGTAGCTGTCAATGGCACAAGGACCCCATCTGCTCCAGACTTGGCTGACCCTGGCTCTTGTACTCCCTGCCACCCACCCCTACACCCTGTCTTCCCTCCTTCTCCAATTACAAGAGAGCTTCATTTGAAACACCCTCGCTCCCATTTCTTTATCTGCAGCAGGGCTGAATTGAACTTTCCTATGTCCAAATGCCCATTCTCTGAATAAAAAGTTATTTTGAAACCAGACTTTCTAATCAACAGATACTCTATACAGTGAATAGCATGTCTTTATTCTATTTACAGTACATTTGTTATAAATATAATACATTTTTGAAAAGCTTATTTTTAATTAACTTGAGATTTATATTTTAAACAGATCAACTCAATTGTTAACGTTATATAATAAAGAATATGATAATTTTAATGACAAAAATTGTATTGTGAAATAGTACACTCTACTGAGATGAATGAGGGGGAAAAAAGTCAAAACTCCTTTCAAAACTATATTCAAAGCATCAGAAAAAAATTTTTTTTTCTTTTTACAAAGTTATGTATAAGCCATAGGGACCACCAGATACTGAAATATGAAGACTCTATGACCAAAGTTCAAAACTGATTTTAAGGAACTGTGTGAAGCAAGACAGGAAAATTTGTATTTAACACTCTATAGAACTTCACAGTAAAGCTGGAATTTAGAGACTAATGGCTTAACAGGAGTACTGCCAACGCCTTTCCTTTCTCAGAATCATCTCCTAATATTCATATGCCACTGACAAGTTGTAACAGCAGACTTAGACTTTGTGTTTTCTTAAGATGGGGCTTAATAAGGTGCACAGATATGTTGAAATCCTGTATTATGAGCATGTAAATTATTCTCAGGGTTTAAAGAAATACAGAAAAAGAATATAAGTATTCTCAGTCCAACGTGCTTTGCATCATAAACAAAATGACAAGTCAAAGTATTTTGCAGGGATAAGATATCAATCAACCTCCATAACAAGTTAGGTATATCAAATACTGCTGTAAAGCCCATCCAGCACAAACTGATTATCGTGGATTTCAGTACAAATGTCCAAGTTGTCACACATTATTGATGATGATCAGGGCAGGCATGGAATTCTGCTGACTTGTTTCAAACACTGTAACTTGGTCCGATAACTTGGCAAATACCCTAGGAGTTCCAAGGTTATAAACACCTGTATGAACAAAGCACGCTTTCAGCTGCAGACTATGAATCTCCTGGCTTTTAAGTTGAAGTTTATATTGTGTTTGTCCAAGCCACGTGAATGACCCATGGATTTCCAGTGCTTCTGGACTAAGGGAGGAGGAAAATGGTAAGTTGCAGGATTTTTTCTTTATAATTTTTTTCCCCAAAGTCACATTAACATATCCCTTTCTGCCGGGCACGGTGGCTCACGCCTATGATCCCAGCACTTTGGGAGGCCGAGGCAGGTGGATCACCTGAGGTTAGGAGTTCAAGACCAGTCTACCAACATAATGAAGCCCCATCTCTACTAAAAATACAAAATTAGCCGGGTATGGTGGTACATGCTCATAATCCCAGCCACTCAGGAGGCTGAGGCAGGAGAATCGCTTGAACCTGGGAGGTGGAGGTTGCAGTGAGCTGAGATTGCGTCACTCCACTCTAGCCCATGACAGAGCAAGACTCCATCTCAAGAAAAAAACAAACATACATATGCCTTTCATCTAACAATTCTATTTCTAAAAATTATTTTATGAAGCCAATTGTTTATTAATAATAGCAACATCATTACTATAACAGCTAACATTTATTATTAATAGTTACTATTTTCTAGGCACAATGCTAAGAGTGGATTATTTCATTTAATGCCCATAAGAGTATATTAGAACTTGGTTTCAAATCTAAGCTTTTAAACCCTTAGTTAGCCATATATAAATGTGTGTACATGAATGCTTATAATATTGAAACTGTTTATAATATTGAAAAATGGAAAACAATCCAGTACCCCCAATAAAGTATTGCTAATAAATTTATGATACACAAAATCATATATCTAGGTGTGTGTTTGGATTTCAGAGAACTGTCTCAGATCCTGTTTGGGGTGTTATACAAAAATATTAAGTGCATGCTTCATCGTATTTTTCCAAAAACTCAAAAATTTCTGAATTCCCAAAAGCATTTGGCTCTAGGAGTATGTGATATGGGATTGTGGAACTGAATTTTTTTTAAGTACTATTTTATAATCAAGAAAAAAAATCTTTAATATTTAAAACCTCTGTAACACATCTGTAAGCCTTCTGTATTACCAAACAAAAAACCAGGACATGCTTTAGTAACTTTCTTATCCATGAAATTATTTGCATAATTTCAAAATATTAAATTGCTCCCAAATCACTTTGAACCTTAAACTACAAAATAACCTTGCACTAAACAAATCTTTACCTTGTTGTTTTATGCCGAAGATCAACTATGACATCTACATCAGCCTTAGAACAATTGGAAAGCAAAAGGGTGACTGGTACTAAACAAAGGCTATGGAAGAAAAATAAACAAAAAAGTTATATACTTTTTTCTTCTTAAAAGCAATTTTCCTGAAAATAACACTTAAGAATACGTAACAGAGCATAAGCTCCTTAAAAACAACCAGATTCAAGAAGGAAAGAGATCAAGTTCCAAAATCACTCAAGACAAATTGTTTTGTAAATAAAAAATATATTAATACAATGACAATACTAAATATCAGAATATATACATTCATAGAACTATTTTATTTTCATTTATTACAGTTAATCTAAAAACAAAGATGTTTCTAGATATTTCACAAAATTAAAAACAAAATTTCAACTTAAATCAATGAAGAAAAAGTAAACCATGAAAATGCCAACAACTAATACTGTTATCTTTGTGCTTATTAAAAATTACTTAATTCTGAGAACTTGGCCTAGACTGACATTTGTTTTTCTATCAAATTTGCAAAACATCATGTTCTGAAGAACATGAGAATGATTTCTATATAGTTGTGAGGAAATCCCTTTAGAGTGGATTCATTTTGCTCAGGTAGCCTACTTTCTGATACCATGTTATAATTAATAAATTACTAAAGCGTAGGAAAAAAGACAGGCAGTGATAGAAGAGGACATGTGAATAGAGTAGTACAGATTTCAAATCAAGAATGCAAGAAATGAACATAACATATGTACAAATGAAGCACGGTTATATACTATTATAGACATTTTACTCTATAAACACAAAGATAGTAAAGAAGAAAAAATAGTAACCGTGTAAGTTCATACACATTAACTTTTAAATTCTGCTCAGATAGGCCGGGCGCGGTGGCTCAAGCCTGTAATCCCAGCACTTTGGGAGGCCGAGACGGGCGGATCACGAGGTCAGGAGATCGAGACCATCCTGGCTAACACAATGAAACCCCGTCTCCACTAAAAATACAAAAAAATTAGCCGGGCGTGGTGGCGGCGCCTGTAGTCCCAGCTACTCGGGAGGCTGAGGCAGGAGAATGGCGGGAACCCGGGAGGCGGAGCTTGCAGTGAGCTGAGATCCGGCCACTGCACTCCAGCCTGGGCGACAGAGCGAGACTCCGCCTCAAAAAAAAAAAAAAAAAAAAAAAATTCTGCTCAGATAATATATTTTACACTTTCAGAAATTTTATATCTTCTTACTGAGAAATACTTTTTAAACAATACTGCAAACTGCAAACCTCAGGTTTCCCTAAGCAAAAACTAAGATGATTTAAAAACCATACCAGGTTGTACTGATGCTATGCCCTAACTTCCCCCCCAAACTTCTCATGTAGCAAGAAGGGCAACAGAGACTACTGGGTAGGTGTCCAGTCAGTCTGAAGCATCTCATTAAATTAAATTTCAATTGCGCAATTTGTAGCCCAAAGTAAATATTCAGGAACTTATGCTATTCTGTTCCCATTTGATCCTCAAATGTCAAATTCTTTGTACCTTATCCAAATGCTTCTAGTAGAGGAAGAACTGTGAACATCTGGATATCTCCTGGTCCAAAGTGAAACTCATCATCTTCATTCCAGTGAAGAGTACCCCCATCTACCCCGGCAAACTGTAAGTATCATACTGACTCCTCCTAACACTCACTAACCTCCACTCCCAATGTTCTTCACAAATTCCTGCCAATTCTCTCACCTACACTTCTCTGGAACTTGGTTACTTCACTGTATCTCATTTTCCTTACAAATTCAAGTCTTATGTCTCATTTTACTGCAAGAGCCTCTTAATTAGCACCACAATGCAATCTATTCTTTAACCATGTTTCTCACACTTGAGCATGCACCAGAAATACCTGGCAAGCTTGTAAAAAAAAACAAAAAACAAAAAACAAAACCAAAAACAAACAAACAAACAAAAAAAAAACCTGCTGGGCCTACTCTCAGAGATTCTAATTCCATAGGTCTGGGGTGTGGCCCCAAAAATTGCATTTCTAGGCTGGGCACAGTGGCTCACACTTGTAATCCCAGCATTTTGGGAGGCTGAGGTGGGCGGATTATGAGGTCAGGAGATCAAGACAAACCTGGCTAACACAGTGAAACCCCGTCTCTACTAAAAATACAAAATTAGCCGGGCGCGGTTGCGGGCACCTGTAGTCCCAGCTACTTAGGAGGCTGAGGCAGGAGAATGACGTGAACCCAGGAGGCGGAGTTTGTAGTGAGCCGAGATGGCGCCACTGCACTCCAGCCTGGGCGACAGAGCGACTCCGTCTCAAAAAAAAAAAAAAAAGAAAAAGAAAAAAGAAATTGCATTTCTGAGTTCCCAGATGATACTAATGCTCCTGGTCTGGGACCACATTTTGGTGGTGGTGATGGTGGTTTATTTATTTATTCTTTGAGATGCAGTTTTGCTCTTGTCACCCAAGCTGGAGTGCAATGGTGCAATATTGGCTCACTGCACCCTCCGCTTCCCAGGTTCAAGCTATTCTGCCTCAGCCTCCCAAGTAGCTGGGATTGCAGGTGCTCGCCACCACACCCAGCTAATTTTTTAATTCTTTAATAGAGAGGGGTTTCACCATGTTGACTAGGCTGGTCTTGAACTCCTGACCTCAGGTGATCTGCCTGCCTTGGCCTCCCAAAGTGCTGGGATTACAGGTGTGGGCCACCAGGCCTGGCCCGGGGACAACATTTTGAAAACTGCTTTACACAGTAGTTTTTCTAAAATGCTAATCTAATGAACCACAAACAGGGCTGAGAAATCAAAGTTCTGACAACTATTCTCCCACCGCTGCACCCAATGAAAAAGCTGGGCCCTAGAGTCAGACTGCTACCTGCACCTCAGTTTTCTCAACTGTAAACTGCAAAGAATAATAATTGATTCTACTTCTTGGGTTTGTTGTGGTGATTAGGTAAGACAAAACATGTTAAGTGCTGAGAATAGTGACTAGCACATGTTCAAAAGCTCCAGAAACATTATTTAATATAACAACTCATGCTCATGGCAGCTAAACCCAGTATGATTTTATCTTTGTTATCTCCTGTCACCTATTCTTTATTCTAATCTCATACCTCTACTGCTCTGTGTCCCACTACCATGACCAAACCTCCTACTGTCCCATTTCCTCACATTTCTACTTGTTTTCTGAAACCCCCATTAAATTAAGAATGCTTCCCTATATCCTCCATGTCTTCTCTTTGTGTTTCTACATCTATCTTTAACTGTATCATCCTCTCAACAAAAGATGCTGTATTTCTTCCAACATCTTCCATATCTCGGGGTGACTGATATAGTTCTTAATGATTTCTTCCTACTACCTCTCCTGTAAAGATGCCTCCACTCTTTCATCATAAACTACCTTAAAGTTTGTATTCTTTTTTCTGTTCTCATTCCAATAAACTAACACAGTGAGACAGCGAGAATTCTTTGGGGAAGGGGGAGGAAATTGATTTTTTGAAATATTTGAGGTAAAGATGAAGCATGTGTAGTTTGAACATCTCCTTTACTTCCCATTTGTGAATTCACCTGCTGTATCGGTCAAGCAGAGCCATACACCTAGTAAGACACTATCTCTGGCTACCTCTTTTGTACCATCTATTGGCATAATTTTAAAAGTGTCAGGGAAGTTTGTTTTCTTCCTTCAACTCCAAGTCTTGTCATCATTTTGGACAACTTCACTGTGTAGGTAGATGACTTATTCAATACCTTCCCAAATCCTGGACCTACCATCTCCACAATCTTCAGTACTATTCAAAACTCAGCCACACAACTTCCATGACCAAACCAGGAAATTTTTCCCTATCACATTAGACAACTATCCCTAACATAATACTCGGTTACCCCACTCTGACCACCATCTCCCATCTCTCTAGCTTTCTCAATTATACTCTCTCATCTGTTTTTGAGTTTTACACGGACACCCAATCACTTGATCCTTCATTTCAATGGTTCTCAACCTTGGTTACTGTGGTAACTGTGAGTACTACTTAGCAGTTATTCACACCCACTGTGGGACTGTGAATCATCCTTGTTGATTATGGAAGTGAGGCTATTTGGCCAATGAAATATTAGTATCTTTTGATGCAAGCAAAAGTCTCAAATGTGCTTTTGCAATTTGGCTCATTTTTTATACTCCGGAGCCATGCCACCAGAACATACTCCAGGTAGCAGTTGCTCCTCTGAACTGGGCCCAAAATATATGTGGCACTGACGTGAACCCAAGTTTCTTCAGGTGCCAAATCCAAACAGCACATAGACCAAAGCAGAGCTACAGCCAAATTATCAACCAGCAGACCCATGAGTATGGAAATAAATGCTTTGTTTTAAGCTACTGATTTCTGAAATGATTTGTTAGGAAGCATTATTGTGGCAACAATGACTAATAGAGATGGACATAGGTATGATCTGAAGACATTTTAAAACTAGAGATGCCTGAACCCTGCTTCCAGAGAATCTGACTGAATCAATCAGCCCGAGCATTGGAAATTTCAGAAATTCCCAAGTGATTCTAATGTGCAGCCAAGGAGAAAACCGCCACATTTTATCCTTGAACCTGCCTTGTTTTTACATACTTCCATGCAGAGTTTTGATTCTGGAATGCTTCATTTAACCCACTCTTCTACTTTAGTTTGATCAAAACTTTCCTGTTTCACATAGATTCTATAGGGTTTTTTAACCCCAGTAGAATGATGTAGAGAACTCCTAAACATACTAGCCTGTAAATGTAGCAAAGGTTTTAAACACTAAGGTTAAAAAGAAGCACCAAGGGTATTCAGAAAGTACATGAAGCAGGACAGGTTTAATAAACAGAGCTGAAGTAGAAGATTGGGTTAAAATGAATCAGGGAATCAAAATTGCTCATAGAAGTGTATGAGATTCAATAAGGATAAAATATAAACATTTTTACTTTCACTTATGGTTGCATATTAGGATTACCTGGAGAACTTAAGAAAAATCCAGATGCCAAGCCCTACTCTGGGCCAATCAAATTGGAACCTCTGGGGGTAGGACTGAATGAAGCACCCTTCAGTTTTGTTTTGTTTTGTTTTGTTTTGTTTTTGTGGAGACACAGTCTTGCTCTGTTGCCAAGGCTGGAGTGCAGTGGCACGATCTTGGCTCACTGCAAGCTCTGCCTTCTGGGTTCACATCATTCTCCTGCCTCAGCCTCCTGAGTAGCTGGGACTACAGCTGCCTGCCACCATGCCCGGCTAACTTTTTTGTATTTTTAGTAGAGACGGGGTTTCACCGTGTTAGCCAGGGTGGTCTCCATCTCCTGACCTCGTGATCCACCCGCCCTGGCCTCCCAAAGTGCTGGGATTACAGGCATGAGCCACCGCACCCGGCCCATCCTTCAGTATTTCTTACATTTTCCCAGGTGAACCCTGCACACATCTGTATCGGAGAAAGGAACAAAGAATGAGTAGTGGGTGGGCAACATTAAGATCACGACAAAGACTTAAGACCACACGTATTTAAAAAATAACTTAGGCCGGGCGCGGTGGCTCACGCCTGTAATCCCAGCATTTTGGGAGGCCGAGGCGGGCGGATCACAAGGTCAGGAGATCGAGACCACGGTGAAACCCCGTCTCTACTAAAAATACAAAAAATTAGCCGGGCGCGGTTGTGGGCGCCTGTAGTCCCAGCTACTCAGGAGGCTGAGGCAGGAGAATGGCGTGAACCCAGGAGGCGGAGCTTGCAGTGAGCCGAGATGGCGCCACTGCACTCCAGCCTGGGCGACAGAGCGAGACTCCGTCTCAAAAAAAAAAAAAAAAAAAACTTAGGATAAAATTTTTTAAAGATCCAACAAGAGTAAGTGCTGATGAAGGTATCAAGCAGAAGGAATTCGCATATGCTGCTATTGGGATATGCAAATTAGTGAAACCACTTTGGAAAAGTTCCTATGTAAAAAAAAAGGCAAGCACAGATGTACAAGGAAAGGTGCAGAAGAATTATTCACAGCAGAATTCAAAATAGTTCAAACCAGAAACTATTCTATGGCTGAGCGTGGTGGCTCATGCCTGTGATCCCAGCACTTTGGGAGGCCGAGGCGGGCAGATTGCTTGAGCCCAGGAATTCGAGACCAGCCGGGCCAACATGGTGAAACTCCATCTCTACTAAAAATAGCAAAGTTGGCTGAGCTGCTGGTGCACGGTGCACACCTGTAATCCCAGTTACTCAAAGGCTGAGGCATGAGAATCACTTGAACCTGGGAGGCAGAGTTTGCAGTGTGAGCCAAGATCGTACCACTGCACTCCAGCCTGGGCAACAGACTGTGACTCTGTCTCAGAAAAATTTTTAAAAAAGAAAAAGAAGAAGAAGAAAAAAGAAAATATTTTAAAAGTCCATCAACACTTAAGTAGATAAACTAATTCTGGTATATCCAAACATATTCATACGCAATGAAAATCAATTCTACAGGTTCATGCAATGGCTGACTCTTACTAATATAGTATTAAATGAAAGAAGCTAGACATACGAATATACTCTGTATAATTCTACTTGCATAGAGATTATAGAGGTAATTATTTACGTGTTAGCTTTGTAAAAAAAAAAAAAAAATCACTTAAAAAAAATAAAAAAGAGAGACAGGGTCTTGCTGTTTTGCCCAGGCTAGAGTGCAGTGGTGCAAACACAGCTGACTGTAGCCTCAAACTAATGGGCTCAAGTGATCCTCCTGCCTCAGCCTCCCAAGTAGCTGGAACTACAGGTGTGTACTACCATGCCCAGCTCTAAGTTACTTTTTAAAATATTTTTCCTCTTAAAGTCACTGTCAAGGTCTTAATTTTGCTCAGTACTCCTTCTGTGCATCCTCAGCTAGCATCTTCTCAGTAGCTATCCTAAAATTTTACTTTTTTCAAATTCTCTACTCTTTACACTTATCTCCTAGATTAATTAGCTAACCTTGCTCTTATAACTACCCCCTAAAATGGAGGCACTCCATAATGTGTAAGGTCCCTTCTTTAGTGCAAAGCAAATCCTGTAATTCTTCAGAGCATGTATCTTTCCATCTACTAAGGATTTTGTTACTTTCCCTGTATCTCATCATTTTCTTCAAGACCACAAACATACCTATATCTTACCTAGTAAGAACAGATACTCCCTGATCCCTTTTCATAGCCCAGTTTCTTGAAAGGATGGTCAACATAGTATCTTTACTTTCTTACCTCCTATTCGCTTCTCAACCTATGATGTCATGCTTCTACCCCCTATCCAGTGGCATTCTTCTCAAAAATCATGAATGATCTCCTTACTGTCAGATCCAATGACCTTTTGGCCCATTTACTATTTGACCTTTCTGTAGCATCTTAAACTATTAACCACTCTGCTGAACTATTCTCACTTAACCTTTGAGATAGTTTTTTATTGGTCTTTTCTTCCTAATTTTTTAATTGGTCCTTTTCTTCAGTCTTCTTCACAGGCTTCTTTTTCCTTAGCTTCTTTCTCAGATGTCACTGTTCCACAGGTCACCACTCTCTTTCTGTTCTATTCCATCCTATCCCCATCCTCATCCAGGGTGACTTCACCAAAATTCATACCTTCAATTATTACTTAGATTGTTTCTAATAGGCTTCCCATCTTTTCTTATATGTGCAAAACTGGCAACCTTTTGAAATGTTGCCTGATTCAGGACTTATTTTTAGAATTTTAGAGGTTTATATATTCAAGCTGTTTACCAAAATTACAAATATATCACATTTGCCATGAAGTTTAGTACTTAATAAATCTTAAATAACTGATATTGTCTATACTTGAACTGTTTAGTTCAAGTTTCTATAGACTCAAAAACATTCTAAATTTCCTCTTCAATATTTGGGTTAATGTCACTGCCAAAATAAAGAAAGAAACAAATACATGTGCCAATGTGTTGTAGAAAATTTTTAACAAAAATAAAGCTCAAACCTTTTTTGATGAAATGGATGATTAAATGATTCTGGGTAATGAAGACTCGTTTTAATGAGACTAGAAAGCTGCTCTACTGATGGTCTTGAGGAAACTGTAGTGTTTTCTGGCCTGAAAAATTTCAATAGTTCCATTTCTGGTGGTTCCTGAGAAAAGAAAGAAAAAACATATGACACTAAGAACACTGCCTTGTTTAAAAAAAAAAAAAGCAAGCATAGTGTATACATACAAAAGCTAAAATCAGCAGAGATAATGTAATGCATGAACAGTACTTTTTCTGCTATTAAGCAAATAGCTCCTATCATTTGCAGTATAATCTAGGATTAAAAAATCAGTATCTGGAATCATTTATTCATTCCTTACTTATTACATGTTGGAGTTAGACTTGAATCTCAGTAGCTTTACATATTAGCTCTGTGATCTTGGATAAGTTACTTAATACTTTAATAATTAATTTCTTCATATGTAAAAAGTTCATGACAATAATAACTTCAAAGGTTGTTGTGATTCTCATATGATAATACTGTACAGGACTTAGAACTGCAGACATGCCATAGCATAGCACCTGTTTCAATAGCTGAAAATCTAAAACTGTCTTAATATTTCATTCTGAAAATATCCTGCTGCATTGTATAGATTATAGTGCTTCAACTATAGTAGCTGAAGGTTAAAATGCATGTGAAAAGTATTAACATAGCATTTGTCAGGCACATTATGACTATTTCAACAAATAATCATTATCATTTAATGAAAACAGAGGTCAGGAAGGGTGACTCACGCCTGTAATCCCAGCACTTCGGGAGGCTGAGGCAGGCAGATCACCTGAGGCCAGGAGTTGGAGACTAGCCTGGTCAACATGGTGAAACTCCATCTACTAAAACTATATAAATTAGCCAGGTGTGGTGGCACACACCTTTAATCCTAGCTACTCAGGAGGCTGAGGCAGGAGAATCACTTGAACCAGAGGTGGAGGTTGCAGTGAGCTAAAATTGCACCACTGCACTCCAACCTGGGCAACAGAGTGAGGCTCTGTGTCAAAATAAATGGAAAGACAGAGGGAGGGAGGGAGGCAGGGAGTTGGGGAGGGTGAGAGAGAGAGAGAAAGATGAAAGTGGAGAAACATCCCATTTCTACTATTATTTTATTTCTTGGTTAATTTTTTTTTCTCTATTTTCCCTCACCCCCCAGAAGAATATTTGATTTATAATTTTCTGATAGCTGAGTTTGATTTTGATCTATACCAGCAATTGGCAAACTACAGTCCACGGGCTAAATCTAGCCTGTGTCCTGTTTTTGTAAAGTTTTATTGAAACGCAGCCACATCCACTTGTTAACATACTGTCCATAGCTGCTTTTTGACTTCAATGACAGAAATGAGTGATTATGACATAGTCAATCTGGTGAGCAAAGCCTAAAATACTTCCTGGCCTTTTTCAGAATAAGTTTGCTGACCCCTTATCTACACAGTTGCAAAAGCAAGAGCTAACTTTGCTGGAAATAAAATAAAAGCTGGCACTGGTTCCAAATTCATCCCATTAACAAGTAACAAATTAACCATATTATATTCAAGTAACACCCTGGGGCTACTGGTAAAAAAAAAAAAAAAAGACAAATTTTACAAAACCCAAACAAAAAAAGATTATAACCTAGTCACTGGTAATAGACAAGCATATAATCATATGGTCAGAAATTTCATTTCTAGAAATCTGTCCCACAAAATATGTAAAAAGCAAAATATTTGAAACTGGTATGATATACAAATATATGAAAATTGACCAAAAATATCATATAGTAGTCAAATAAAGTTTAACAGCATGTTACAAATACATATATTCCAATACTTAATATTTGCATAAGCATGGAACATTTCTGGAATAGAAAAGGAACTTGACGATGGGTAACTTCAAAAAGTGGCCCTGAGGAGAGAAAAGCAAAGCAGAATTCGCTTTCTCATTTGTATATTTGATTTTTTGTCTTAAATTTTTTATCTTTCCAATTGACAGTTTGTGGATATTTTATTTTTTTGGAATAAAAATTACTACTTTTATAATAAAAATCTTTAAAAATCAGATAAACCAGAGTATATAAAAGAGAACAGAAGTGTGATTAAGGGGAAACCAGAGATAGAAACTATCCGATACAATGTAGTAGCCTTCACATGTGGGATGTAGGTGGAAGTATTTTTATGTTTAAAAAGAGGAAAATTAATTCAGAAATGTTAAAAAAAAATTGAAGATCTTTTTTAAGTGGCAGAGATTATATACAAATACAGTTCTATTTTGAACTACTGTGCTATACAGCTTTGGCAATTAAATTTTCCTTTTGCTAATCATATGACTTAAAATTACAATTTTATATGCCTTCTGTTGCCTAAACAGAGGAGTCAAATCATGAGGACTTCTACCTACACCTCACAGGGTTGGAATTTTAAGTACTGATGTGAACCAACACTTGACAAATACCAAATACCTAATTAATGGTATCTATTATTGTTATTTACCTATGTGGATTACTTTATCCCCCAGTATGATAATTTTCTCTAGCTGAATGTTTTTAAAATTTATTTTAAAAAATAAACTATCTCAGACTTGTTTTCTTTAAGAGACAGGGTCTTGCTATGTTGCCCAAGGTGGTCTTGAACTCCTGGCCTCAAGCAATCCTCCCACCTCAGTCTCCTTTGCAGCTGGGACTAAAGGCATGTACCACCACACTCAGCTTCTTTCAGACTTTAAGGAAATTTAGATTGGCCAATCAGAGATTTAAATACAAGACTAGTATACTCTCGGTACACAAGCATCTTGATGTATGTATGGGATAGTTGCCAGCTTTTCACAGGACTCAAAACATAACACTTATATTGGTGATTTTATCTTGGTCCAAGGTCTGCCATTTGGCCTTACAGAATCAGGTATTTAATCCCACTATTTTCTCGGAGTTAAGTAATGGTGAGATGTTAATCAGTACAACACAGTTAATGTGGATGAATGCCAATGTATAGTGATAAATATAACTTGCTATCAACTGAAAATGAGCACAGGCTTTCTGTTGGTAGAATACTCAGGAATCAAAGTTTCAGAACACTGATTACGAAGCACAAAATCAGACAAGGGATATTAGTGAGATAACATAAATGATGACTGGCATCAGGCTGATCACCTGCACAATGAAGATGTAACTACAGAGACAACAAATACTAATGTGGGTAAGCAGAACCTACTTATCCCATGACAATGGTTGGATGAATATTGGCAATGTCTTTTTTTAATTCTGTAATTTTACAACTGACCAACTCCCCTACTGATGGACAGTTTCTTTCTTTACTTATACAGATGAGCAGCCCAAATCCAAAGATCCAAAATCTGAAACGCTCTGAAATCGGAAATGCTGCAAAATCCAAAAAATTTTGAGTGCTGACATGACACTCACAGGAAATGCTCTAAAAAGAGCATTTTGGATTTCAGATTTTCAGACTAGGGATGTTCACCTAGCAGGTATATGATGCAAATATTCCAAAATCCAAAACACTTTGGGTCCCAAGCATTTCAGAGAAGGGATACTCAATCTCTTCTTATTTTCTCTCAGGCTGAATTCAGTTTGTGTATGACTAGGAATGCTTTTTCAAATCTTGCATATTTCTGCAATTTTTGCAAAATTTATGCGATTTCAAATTTTGCATATTTCTGATCCATTACATAGTTGTTGTTTTTTATGTGAATAAATCACTTTATGAAAAGAAAAAGACCTAAAAGTGCAATATATTTTCAATGCAAAAAAAATTAATGTACAAAATTGTAAGATAAAAAGTAGAAAGACTTTCCTTTTATAAATTCTTAAGGAAAAATGTTTCTAAAACACTTTAAACTTACGGGTTGTATATTAATCTGCAATACAACCAATTTAGAAGGCTCTTAAATATTTAAAGATAACAAAAGGGAAATTATAATTCCTTTATTTTTATAATTATAACAACCACTCAATGAAACCTGTAGTTTATTAAACAATATCACCTCTTCTGTCTTTTTTCTTTTTTGGTTAAAATTTTACCATTCATTAAGTGAGGTGAATGAATATTTACATGAACTTAATATGTAATAAATGCATAAGCACACATATAAGTTCTGGAAATAGAATATGTGCTAAAGAAAACAGATTTTGTTGTTGCATTGGTAAAATAATACTGTGTACTATCTATTTGTGTGCAAACTATTAGTATGACAGAGCCACTCATATCTGGTTAAAATATTTTTGGTTTCTTAATGCAGTGGAATGAATTTGGTAACTCAGCTTTCTTTATTTGTTCATTTAATAATTACCAAGTACTTATTATGTGGTAGCACTATCCCAAGAGGTTGTAGTAAAATAGTAAATAAAGCAAAAATTTCAACCTCAATAAATAAGTCTACCTGAGGGATGGATGGAACAATGTGAAAACTGATAAATCACACATCCTCAATCAACAGACTTCTATTTTCTCTCAGACAATTTTAAAACTGACAATTATGAAATATTATAGCTGTACTTATTTCACAGAGTCTCATTTGTAAAATGGGGGTAATTCTACCTGCCTTGCTTACAGAGTATGAGGACCAAAGGAGAATAAAAGCCACTTTGTAACCTGTAAGAAACACAAATTCAATATGCTCTCAATCAGTTTGGGTACATATCCTTACTTTCCAGTACCATAAAATCTTCTGGCTCATCTTGCATTTT
Source organism: Macaca mulatta (assembly GCF_049350105.2). Lineage (NCBI taxonomy): Eukaryota > Metazoa > Chordata > Mammalia > Primates > Cercopithecidae > Macaca > Macaca mulatta. Next base: position 60,670,653 of record NC_133423.1, on the reverse strand, counting down.
CTCTGCCCCAGCCCTAGAATCAAGCATTTTTCCAAGGAACTCTGGTTCCTTTTATTGGAGAATAGTCAGTAAGTTTTAAGATGAAATTTTTGCTGCAAATAAAAAAAACTACAAGTATACCAAACAATATGGGTAAACTTCACCAACACAGAAGTTGAATAAAAGAAGCTAAGGTATATATTGTATGACTATTTATATAAATTCAAAAGAAGTAGCTTTGCTTTTGACTTATAAGTCAGAAAGACTTATAAGTCAGACTAGAAGTTTGGTCTGGAAGAGAAAGATTTCTGATTGGAATGAACAAATGCAGAACTTCTGGGGTGCTGGTTAGGTTCTATTTCTTGATCTGGGTCCTCGTTTGGAGTGTTCTTCAGTTTACGAAAATCCAATAAGCTATTTACTTTTCTGTACTTATGTTACATTTCAGCAAAAAGTTCAAAAATGTATTATTTATGTATTCAAGTCACCAAAAAAATACAAGCTATTTATTTGAGACTTCTAAATTATACTGAATACATTTCTATATACCACCTGTCAGGAGGAAAACACGTGAACAATGGCCTTAAAAGAATACCTGCAACCTTGCAGTGAGCCAAGATTGTGCCACTGCACTCCAGCCTGGTGACAGAGCGAGACTCTGTCTCCAAAAAAAGAAAGAAAGAAAGAAACCAGACATTTATACCACCACAAATTATCTCCGCACAAATTACTTATTATTATGAAAGGAAAAACAGTAACTTGACTGTGAAGACACATGGCATCACCTTAAATGATCCAATACTGATCATGAGACAAATTAACATCATGCGCTTTCTTACGCAACACATCACTTAGTATAAACTTAATCTAATCATGAGGAGACACGAGAAATACCCAAAGAAGTATTACTCTAGAAAATAACTGGCCCAAGCTCTTCAAAAATGTCAATGTCATAATCAACAAATAAAGGCTAAGAAACTGTTTCAGATTAAAGGAGACTAAAGAGATATAACGACTGAATGCAAAGCATGATCCTAAACTAGATCCTGCATAGAAAAGAGCAAATAGTCACATGGATGGAATTAAAACCTTTGATGGCATTTAAATATGGATTATATATAAGAGTACTGCATCGATGTTAAACTTCCTGAATGTGGTAATGTTGTAGATTTTTTTTTTAAATGTAAGAGATTTGTCTGTCTTGTCTTTCTTAGGAATACTCAATGAAGCATTATATCTAGGGACAGAGTGACAGGATGTCTTAATTACCTGAGAGTAATTAAGAATGATTAAGGGAAAAAAATTAATACATATGTAAATAACAACAAAGCAAATAATGCAAAATGTCAGCCACTAGTAACCTGAATGAAACTTATTTATAAGGGAGTCTTTTACGCTGTTCTTGAAAGTTTTCTGTAAGTTTGAAAATTATTTCAAAATAAAAAGTTATCAAAACTAATGGTAGGGGTTGCCTTCAGGTCCACGGTGAAATAAAAATAATAATAATAATAATAATGGAGGGGGAGCCTTGAAAATTAAGATCTGTTATTTAAAAGCAAAATACAGGGCCACTGTTTGAATTACTAGACTAAATGTGCTTATATTTCATTCATATTTACTATGAAAATTTTTCGGTAACATTAAGTATTATTTTAGGAAAAGTAAGAAAGCATATTCAATGCTATCAGCAGCTGCTACACAACTCCAGGGGCCACCTTTTACATATTACAGTATATCCTTGGAGCTCTGCAATGATATCCTGTTATAACAAATAAGAAAATATAGAGATACAGTTTCTCTACTCTTAAGCAAATCAGTTCTTTTCATACCTATGAATTCCGGATTCAATATGGAATGTATCTGAGGAAACCCCAAAACTCATAACTGCATCTTAATACTATGATAAAGGTGCTGATGAATTTTAAAATCAATTTATGTTCACTTTTAATCATTCTTCTGTCACCAACACCCAATCCAAATACCAATATAAAAACCTGAACATGGTGGTGCATGGTAGCTCACGCCTATAATCCCAGCATTTTGGGAGGCCAACGCAGGAAAATCGCTTGAGCCCAGGAGTTCGAGACCAGCCTGGGCAACATGGTGAAACTCCATTTCTACAAAAAAATACAAATATTAGCCAGGTGTGGTGGCACACACCTGTAGTCTCAGCTACTCAAGAGGCTGAGGCCAGAGGATCACCTGAGCCTGGGGAGGTCAAGGCTGCAGTGAGCCATGATTGTGCCACTGCACACCAGCCTGGGTGACAAAGTGAGATCTGGTCTCAAAAAAAAAAAAAAAACCTGAAAAAACCAGACCCCTTCAAAAACACAAAAGCCAACCAACCAACCAACCAACCAAACCCCACAAGTTCACCAGAAAACGGCAAAGCAAACTATGTTATCACCTGTTTCTGAGGATATGAAAAGGCTTCTTTTCCTATAGTGCGAAGAATAACATGATGTTGACCTTCCAAAATAAGCTGTTTACTATCTTCCACAACATATGCCTAAAAAATGCAAAGCACAAAAATGTTACCTGCTTGACAGTAACCTCTAAAGTAACCAACCCAATATTTGATGGAAAGTGGAAATATTATGGCCAATATCTATCAATTATTGACACTCCTGGCAATGTCACCATTTCTACTTTTAGTTATTCATTCAATCAATAAAGTATCCAAAAAAACAAATCTTTTTTGCCTCAATATAACACAGTTGGCCTGGATATTTGAGAGAGATACGTCGCAAAATCCTTTCCAACATTCTTTAGAATCCTTAAGAAACTACTTTAAAAGAACCATGCCATAAAACAAGCTTTTTTCTTTATTGAACTACCAATATACAGCCAAAAGGCTTATTCTTACAGTCTAGCTTCTGAAATGTCCTAGGGTTTATCACATAGCTGAGCAAAATCAGTGAGTACAATCATAAATCCTTTAACTGGAAATGTTATGTTCGTAAATATAAATATATATGCTTTAAAAAAGGCTTTTTTCTTCCAATATAGTGAGCTGACTTTATATTAAAATACTTGTTTCAGTTTATAACTCTTCTCTCTCTTGAATTGCTTCGGTGCTGGGGAAAATATAATCTATAAATGGCTTTGATTTACTGTCATTATCACATTATGCAAACACAAAGGCTTAATTCTTTTGACTAGCCCAATATTTTTATTAGGTTCAAAAAACATAAAATTAGTCAAAATGCTATCAAAGTTTCTTATCGTTTACTTTCAATTTCTGTACTTATAATGGACTAGTGAGTTTGCCATCCACAGAACAAACTTTGAGTAGTGCTGCAGTAAAGCATAGGATGGCTCAGGATCTGCTCAGTATCTATATTTGCAAAACCCAGAAAGGCAGGAGAAGTTAAACACCTGATAGGGTAATCTTTACTCAAAAAGGGGTAAGAGTTGACAGATAAGGTTCTGAGACTTGTCAGATGTCTTTTCTGATGATGTTATGGCATTGAGTGACAGTCACCCATAGCCATGGCTAATTCTATAATGCATCCTCCTGCTTGCACAATACCTTAGATTTTTAAAACTAACCTTTATTTTTGATTAAAATTGTTTAGGAGTTGTATTATGTCCCTTTTTCAACTATTTTTTTCACAAAAATGTTCGAGCTATTGGTTTTCTCCTGAATCATATTTTATTCAAGAGTCCTATGCTTCCTGTGCATCTTACGACTTTAATGACTTTGCAAATTTTCTTTAATCTAATGAATCATTTTTGCATTATCTAGAACTCTAACTAAAACAAACAAAAATCTGCCAGTCACTTTCTCCATTGAGTAAATTATAAACTTATCAAGGTACTAGCCACTACCAAACTTAATAACCCATTATTTAATCTATTCAAACTTCCATTTCCCAGCCAAGGAGCATCACAATCTTAGATAACTTTCTTCTTTATGTGATTAGTGATACTAGCAGTGGGCTTTAGGTTCAGGGCCATTTCTTAAAAGATAACAATTTCCCCCTCATCAAAGAATACCATGCACTTAACAATGAGTACAGAATATATTATACAAAACCTTGTCTCAGAAATATTATGGATTGCTACATGGCATAAACCTGTTGAATGAAAAAGTAAACCAAAGAGCTTTATACACTTATATAATATGATTCTAAAGTTCAGAAGAATTTGATTTCGCCAATAATGTATAACTGATCTTTTTAACATAAAACTTCTTCTATAATCAACAAGAGTATCAATTTATTTAGATTTCATTTGAAACATGCAAAGTCAGCTTGGTTTCAAAAAAAAGTTTATTTAAAAACATGGTTTAGTTAAAAAAAAAAAAAGAACACTTTATAAAAACTTCTGAGTCAATTTAAAATACATGTATTGATTACCTAGTATGAACATGTCTTTATGCTGGCTCTTCTATCAAACAACAAAAAATCAAAACCTTGTCACAAAGTTCCAGTGATTATTCTTGGACAAGATCCTTCATTTCACTGCAGAATCATTTTTAAAAATAGGCAGTACATGCATATGATACAAAAGGGTGTAATGTAAGAAGTAAGACTCCTCTGCAGTATAGTTTAGTTAACCTTAGGGAATACTAATGTCTAAATAATCTCATTCGGGTCTGCCTTGTGTGAAGTTTATTTGAATCTGACTTTTTTTAACAGGGTAAAATAGTATATTTAAATAATCTGGAAAAAACTGAACACAGACCAATTAGATAATTATTTAAGAATTATTAATTTGGTTGGGAAAGATAATACTGTGCAGTTACATTAAACAAAAAAGTCTTCATCTGTGAAAAATACATACAGAAGCATTTACAGATGAAATATGTCATTTAAAAAATACTACAGCAAAAAAATTAACAATTTAATAAAAGGGAAGGTAAATGGATTATATGAAATATGAATAACAAAAAATTAATGGTTTTTGGAGCCAATGTAGTGGATTTCCAGAGGTTCTTGGTGCTATTTTTCCCTCTGTAGAATGGAAATGCCCTGAACAGTTTAATACTATCTGCTTTCAAAGCTTATCATGTCTACAATATTCTCGGTAACACACAGAAATAACAGTAACACAGAATAATGTTATCTAATTTGAATGAATTCTTTTTTGAGGCCAAAAAAAAAACCTCATGTAACGGTTAGTTTCAATATTGAAACTAGAAAAGATACGCATAAAAAATATAAACAGTAATATACGTTTTTTCTTCAGCTTAAGACTCAAGTATCTACAAGTGAGGCTTGCTGAAATAATTTAGTAGCACATACCTTCCATAATATGACAATATTCAAATCCACCTCACTGCATTTTTGAATCAATCTCACAGCATCCTCTGTTGACTGTTTTTCTGTATGCACAGGCAAGTGAGCTTGTGGTTTTTTCAATTCAGAAGATAAACTTCGATAAAAGAAGTCTGCACACGGGCTTGCTGAACTTATTATCTGTTAAAAGAAAACCACTTGTCTTCATAAATGCTTTTAATTATGTTCCGTCAAATTTTATTTTGTATAACTCATAGCTTTAATTAGATATATCCTGTCAAAATTTATATTTCTATAGCTTATATATACCCCAAACACTTATTCAATAATTCTTGTCAATGTAATTGAATACAGGGAGGCCACCTGAACATTCAAAAGATTTGGTACAAATTACCCTAAATTTTTTTTTTTTTTTTTTGATACAGGGTCTTACTCTGTCATCCAGGCTGGAGTGCAGTGGTGCAATCTCAGCTCACTGCAACCTCCACCTCCCGGGCCCAAGCAATGTTCCCACCTCAGCCTCCCGAGTAGCTAGGTTACAGGTGTGCACCACCACACCCGCCTAATTTTTGTAAAGACAATGTTTTGCCAGTTTTGCCATTTTACTCAGGGTGGTCTTGAACTACTGAGCTCAAGCATTCCCCTGCCTCGGCCTCCCAAATGCTGGGACTGCAGGTGTGAGACACTGCGCCCAGCTGCAAGTTACCCTGAATCTTAAAAGCCATCACCCCAAAATAATTAAGCTACACTCCCATAACATTAGCTTTGACCTTCCAACTATCTAGGGAGAATGAATGGGTATCACCAAGAAAATGAAATGTTGAAAATCCGTATTTTAAAATGACATAAATATTTCTCATTTAAATCCTAGGCAATACACAATGAAGCAGAATGTGAATAGAATTATTGGCATTAACTTGGACTTTTATGCTTGAGCAATGAAAGCATGAAATAAGAATTTTAAATGGACTCAATTACAGGATTTCCTTTAATTAATGAATATTGTGCCACATAATAACATCTTTATATTTATGGCTTCCTGTACTACAGGCTCTGTATATATTATGTAGATGTTAAACTTCAAGTTATTAAATAAGTATTAAATATTAATAATTATGTACGTTTTTCTCCTTACAAGTGAACTTACAAAACACTGTCCCCATAGTTTTCTCACTAATCTGTAGTGCTTGGCAAGTTCTATTTATTCAACCAGATTCATCAAAATGAAAAATGTGTTTGTTTCTGCCTTTGCCAGTGCTCTTACACTAAATTATTTAACAACAAATACAATAAAAATTACAATACAAGAGTCCTGCTGATGTTTCTGGAATTTTAGAAGTTTTTAAAGAAATTAAAAATAAAAATAACTAAAGTCCTGAAAATTAATTCAACCATTCAGGAAACATAGTATCTCTGAAAGTAACGCATGTTTTGAAATTACTGAGCTTTTGAAACTTGGAGATATTTCTAAATAGCTGTTTCCTCAAATGGTAAAAAGATAGTAATGATGAGTCAGATGAAAGCAAATGATAAAAGAAGTACAAAAATATAAGGATGTTTAGAATTATCAAGGAGACGAACACAAAGAAGAAATCATCCCACTAAGAGCACACAATTATATGAACTTTTACACCCTAGATTCAGCATTTTTCAAAGCAGGCCACTACTTCAAATTATCTTCAGGGATAGCTTAAAATGCATACTCCCAAAGTCCACCCAAGATATAATCAACCAGAGCTTTAGAGGTAGGGAGGCAAAGCCTGTATTTTTACAAAATCTAGGTCCAATTATGGTCTGCAAGCTAACAACGTCAACCTCACCCAGTAGCTTATAACAATTTAGAACCTCAGGTTCTACCCAAGTCCTATGGAATCAGAATGTGCATATTAACAACATTTCTGATAACTTATACGTACACGTTTTAAAACTTTGAATACCACTGTTCTAGGAGGCTCTTTTTCTTTTTTCTTTTCTTTCTTTTTTTTTTTTTTTTAAGAAACAGGGTCTTGCCTTGGTCTCTGATACCCAGTCTGGTCTTGAACTCCTGGCCTCAAGCAATTCTCCTGCCTCAGCCTCCCAAAGTGCTGAAATTACAGGCATGAGTCACCACACCTGGCCTTCTACGTAACTGTTATACATAATTAGGATGGAATATCACTGACCTAGACAGTAATAGCTTTATAATCACAATAGAGCCTTATGTATCTACCTTATTATCTGGGTCTCAGAATATATGATATGATACGCCAAAATTTAGAGGGTTATCATCTATATGTTAAATTGTAACCAATTTCCCTAATAGAAAAGCTCCCTCATATAATCTTGCTTTCTTAAAAAAAATCCCAAGAACTATACTTATTTCATATGATATTCTCAAAAGAAAGTTAATTTTAAATAACTACTTAAAATGGTGTAGTCCATAAACATTTTTGGTCTGTTTTGGGGATTGAAGGCAGGTTGCAAAACTCAATAAAGTTGAGATGTTTATCCTCCAAAGAAGTCTGGGGAGGCTGGGTGCAGTGACTCACACCTGTAATCCTAGCACTTTGGGAGGCTGAGGCAGGCAGATCGCTTGAGCTCAGGAGCTGGAGACAAGCCTGAGCAACACAGTGAGACCCCGGTCTCTATAAAAAATTTTAAAAACTAGCCAGGTGAGATGGCTGATGCCTGTAGTCTCAGCTACTCGGGAGGCTGAGGTGGGAGGTCAAGGCTGCAGTGAGCTGTGATCGTGCCACTGTACTCCTGGGCGACAGAGCAAGACCTTGTCTCCAAAAAAAAAAAAAGAATTTGGGAACTACTGCGATAAGTCTTGCCAAAACAGGCAGCCATGCCATAAACTATGACTTAACATCAAACACTACTATGCATACTTGCATACCTGTTCATTTCCAAAGATGATATCTGCAAAGGTATATTTTTCAGAGGACTGTGTGGCCGCTAAAAAACAGGGGAAAACAAACTAATCATATCATTGGCAAAAATATAAAATGACCATTTAGTAAAGTGTAAAAGTAAAGCGAATTTACCTTCTTTTTTCTCACATCTGATTGCCTTAAAGCAAAACTTTCCCTTCTCCCTACTGGCAAGTTTGGCATCTAGGAAGAAAAAGGGAAATCTCAAAGATGTTTCTCAGTTCATCACATGATAAAACTCAATTCATTATTTAGACTTCCGTGGTCAAATGGAAAATAATTCGTAATTATAAATAATGTTTAATGAAGAACATCTTTGTTTTTATCTCAATGAAGTGATGTCTTAAAAAGGATAAATTTCAATTTTCTCAAAATACATATCCATGTGTGTGCATATATATATATATGTATTCATATATGCAATATTTCAGATAAACAAAGTTTGAAAGATCAGAACACGGGGACTGGAAAGCCCATAATCCTGCCACTCTATCATTTCTTAATTTCCTTTCAGTATGTTTCATATGCATGATTTATACCAATATTACTATATGAACACACTCTACAATATGTTTTCCCACAATTGCAGGCACTTCTAAAATGGTACTTCAAGTACATTTCTGGTACACATTCTTTTGTTTGAATGTTATATAAACATGACAATTCACAGAACAGCCAGTCAGTACGTAGGTAAGGCTATTCACAGATAAACCCACCAGTGGTAAAGGAAACAAAAAGAAAATTCCATATTCTAGTCTATATATTTTGGTACCGGTTGTTTGTATTTTTTTTTTTTGAGACAGAGTCTTACTCTGTTGCCCAGGCTGCAGTGCAGTGGCATGATCTCAGCTCACCGCACCCTCTGCCTCCCAGGTTCAAGCAATTTTCCTGCCTTAGCCTCCCGAGTAGCTGGGATTACAGGCGCCTGCCACCACACCCAGCTGATTTTTGTAGTTTTAGTAGAGACAGGGTTTCGCCATGTTGGCCAGGCTGGTTTCAAACTGCTGACCACAAGTGATCCGCCCACCTCGGTCTCCCAAAGAGCAGGAATTATAGGCATGAGGCACCACGCCCAGCCCTGGTTGAATTTTTGACAGTAATCATGTACCCAAGCACTGATTTTACAATAAAAACCAAAAAGAAGAAAATACAAGTATAAGAGATGTGGAAGGGAATAAAAAAAATGGGAAAGACTGGATCAAGATAGGTAATTTGATTTATAGTTAGGTAAACTAATGAAATCACAATTTAATGCTTAAAAAAGTTAATCCTAATAATCTTAAGACATTCTGGTACTATTCTGGAAAACCAAGTAATGAAATTTCAAAATTTATTATGTAGCAGGAAAAATGTACAAACCTTTGTTTTCAGAAAGATTTACAGATTTCTGTAACTTCCAGTGTTTGCTACTACTTGATACTTGCACTATATGGAATTCCTTAACACCTGCTTCACTCTGTCAAAAAAAAAAGATAGGAGAGTCATTCAGGATTTAGAAGCACTAACTAAATCAGAATGTTCCGATGAGAACAAATTTCAGACACTGCTACCAAAGTCAATCTCAACTAACATAAGATGCAATTACAACATACATTTCAAAAAACTTATTTAAATCCCTTTCTAAACATTTTCAGAAACATCAACATTTTTTCCAAGAAGTATTTTCGACTATAATACATACTCATTGGTACATTTTAAAATACTGAAAGCCATTGAGTTATTAAAGTCTATCACAATGAGCTATTGGTAGTATTTAAAAGATCAAAAATTGTCAATTTTTAATCAAAATTATGGCATTTTCTTTTTATTTCTCTACTCTTTCTGAGTTATCTCATTCTTATTAGGCAAAAAACAAGCAACAAAAAACTCACATAACAGAATCCTAATATATGGTCAGCACACATGAAATTATTTAAGTAGCATGTATTTTTTTAATTCTCCTGAATAAAAGCTAATCTGAAATTATTAAAATATTCTCATTCTTACTATAAAAATATTGATTTTCGGGGGGAGATCACCAAAGTACAGCACATTAACCCTAACTATCCTAGAAAGCAGACACCTTACAAATTTATGAAGTTAGAAATAAAGAACATTACAGAATTAACATTTCAAATAAGTACCTGAACGGAATCAATCTAATGCTAAGGTCCTATTTCAAACATGAGAGATCACGCTCTCATCTTCAAGAAAATTCATTTTTACAGCCTGGCCAACATGGTGAAACCCTGTCTCTACTAAAAATACAAAACAATGAGCCAGGCATGGTGGCACATGCCTATATGCCTATAATCCCAGCTACTTGGGAAGGCTGAGGCACGAGAGTCACTTGAACCCAGGAGGCGGAGGTTGCAGTGAGCAACCTGGGTGACAGTGAGAACCTGTCTCAAAAGAAAAAAATATATATATATTCATTTTTATAGAGTGCCTAAACAGGAATGGCAATATTTCAGAAATTTAATATATAAAAGAAATAGTACTGTTAGAAATGTGCAAGTGAAGATTACCAAGTTAATCTGAATGTGATATATTAACAGAACCTCACAATTTAATAACACCAATGGATCTCAATGGTGAGACCTAGAAAGCATTTTATGAGATCCTTCAGAATGAATTACTAGCATATGTAACTATTATAGCATATCAGTGTATACCATATTAATATCAGATCTTTTTATTTGAAGAGAGGCTAAGGGATGAAATTACAAATCTAATGAAGAATTAAGATGAATTCATACTACTCTACATGAACATTCCTAAAATCCCTAGCTTATGCTGTCTTGTAAAGCGGAGGAAGGGGGGGGACACCCACTACTAAAAACAAGAGAAACACTTCAAATATAATTAAAAACAAAATTCAGTTTTAAACCAACTTACAGTATTGGTATTTTCCACATCCACAAAGACTAGCATATTGCCTCCTCTGCCTTCTTCATTTTCAAGAGAATTACTTCTGCAGACAGTGGCCCGTACATTTAAAGACCGACTGGTACAAATAATCGCAGTGTGTCTTAATATTCTGTGCCTGAAACAAAACAAAACAAAACAAACAAAAAAACACACATTTAATCTAAGAGTCTCTATGTTATAATTATCTAATTCCAAATAAAGATTTTAAAAACAGATCACTCTCAGGACGAGTTATACTCTAAAAATCCATAGAATACATTAAGTAAAATTACATAGCCTAACTTCAGTTCAATTCTTTCTATCCAATTTGGAAGGAAACTACTAGTCTCCCTGTCTAAGTTTTTGCCTTGCTTGGCCAGGAATGGTGGCTCACGCCTGTAATCCCAGCACTTTGGGAGGCCGAGACGGGCAGATCACGGGGTCAGGAGATCGAGACCATCCTGACTAATACAGTGAAACCCCGTCTCTACTAAAACTACAAAAAAATTAGCTGGGCATGGTGGCGGGCGCCTGTAGTCCCAGCTACTCGGGAGGCTGAGGCAGGAGAATGGCGTGAACCCGGGAAGCGGAGTTTGCAGTGAGCCTAGATCATGCCACTGCACTCCAGCCTGGGCAACAGAGCAAGACTCCATCTCAAAAAAACAAAAACAAAAAACAGTTTTTGCCCTGCTAATCAAATTCATCTGTATAACACATAAAAATAATCTTCATATGGTAATGTTCTGATTGTGCTTTTTTTGGGGGGATGGAGTCTTACTTTGTCGCCCAGGTGGCAGTACAGTAGGGTTATCTCAGCTCACTGCGACCTCTACCTCCGAGTTCAAGCGATTCTCCTGCCTCAGCCTCCTGAGTAGCTGGGATTATAGGCGTGTACCACCACACCTGATAATTTTTGTATTTTGAGTAGAGATGGGGTTTCGCCATATTGGTCAGGCTGGTCTCGAACTCCTGACCTTAAGTGATCTGCCCACCTCAGCCTCCCAAAGTGCTGGGATTATAGGTGTGGGCCACTGTGCCCAGCCTTGCTTCTAATAGTGGTTCTGAAGCTACTGAATGACTATCAAATAAAATTCGAATTTTAAGCTGGTATTCAAAACTCCTCACCATATAAGCTTTACATTTCAAAGGTTTCTTCCTCTTCTTTTACAAAAATTTTACACTGTGGCTGAACTAACTACATTCAGTTTATGTTCTCTAACCTGTAAATCTTTACAAATTAAATATACACAGCCGCTCCCTGGAATAATACCTACTACTCTCTTGCATACTCCTCCCTTGATATTCAAACGCTAAATTTTTTTTTTTTTTTTTGAGACAGAGCCTTGCTCTGTCACCCAAGCTGGAGGACAACTGTATAAACATGGCTCTCTGTAGCCTTGACTTCCTGGGCTCAAGCGAATCTCCTGCCTCAGCCTCCCAAGTTATTCCTAGTTAATTTTGTAAAAATGACAATGGAGGTATCAAAAGAAAATACTCTGTTGAACAAAATATAGGTCATAGATCCTGGATGAGCCAGCTAGCTTTGATTTCCTCAGTGACCATCTATTGTAACACCATCATAATCATCTCTTCTGTAAATATGTACTGTTTTTCATACAATCTTGCATGGCAAGGGGCAACATCAGGGAAAAGGTAAAACAAAACAATTTTCTTTGTTCTTTTTTTTTTTTTTTTTTTTTGAGACGGAGTCTCGCTCTGTCGCCCAGGCTGGAGTGCAATGGCCGGATCTCAGCTCACTGCAAGCTCCGCCTCCCGGGTTTACGCCATTCTCCTGCCTCAGCCTCCCGAGTAGCTGGGACTACAGGCGCCCACCACCTTGCCCGGCTAGTTTTTTGTATTTTTTAGTAGAGATGGGGTTTCACCGTGTTAGCCAGGATGGTCTCGATCTCCTGACCTCGTGATCCGCCCGTCTCGGCCTCCCAAAGTGCTGGGATTACAGGCTTGAGCCACCGCGCCCGGCAACAATTTTCTTAAAAAAGTATGCCTGAGACGACTAGGCAGGTTGTCTTCATACACAAATGATGCCCTATTTTAATACATGGTACCTGTTAATTTCATTACTATGTGATAGCTCTGTCCGTAGTACTTAATCGTATCAAACAATTGAGAAGTTGATAGAGAGAAGCAACTCAAAAAATGTGTGCAGTTAAATTTTATTTTTCCATTTTTGGGTACCTAGAATTTATAGTTCTATTTGAGACAATTTCATATATAAATATCTTGCATAATCTGGAAGGGAGTAATTTCTTAATGTTAGTAAATATCAAAATGTTTATCTGAATATGCACATATACATTAAACAAAGATGTTAAATTTTACAAGTTTTATAATACTAACCGTATTTTTGGCTGCCTTTTGACACTTTCATAGTAAAACAAAAAGTTAATTTCATGGACACCTTCTTCATCAGGCCCACGTAACCACATCGGCAGCTGCACTGAGGCTCCAGGTAGAAGAACAGTGTCAGGAAGGGGAACAGGAATCACCTCTGGTTGACTTCCTGTGCCAATGCCAAAGTCTACAGAAGAAGCTGATGATATGAGTGCTGTACACACAGAGGTAGCATCTGTCACAACAGTCTTGTAAGCACTACAATTTTCAGAAGCTGAGGGACTCAGTGGTGTTAGAACAGCAGTATTACCACCGAAAGTAAAGAACTCTGGACGTTTAGAAACAACCTTCAATCCAGTAAGTGGACATTTGCTGACATTGACAAATTCTACATATGCTTTTCGGATTTCTCCACAGAGGAGCCCTGTAGGAAAATGTATAAAGAACACCTGCATTGGAGGGAAAAAATATTATTATTTGTCTGTTAAAAATTTTGAACCTCTAATGATGCTTTTTTTTTTTTTTAAACTAAAGGTTTACAAGTTATTTCATTAATTCTTTGGTATCTCCCTGAATATGTGGCAGTTAATGACTCCATTTTAGAAAATATGATGAGACAGAAGAATGTTACTCTGCCACTCAGTAGTGATTCTAGACTTAGGAATTAAAGGTATATTATCAGTACACAAGAGGGCTAACATGTCAAAACTTTCACAACTTGGTAGATTATGGACCAGAAAAGTTGAAAGTAATTTAACACGGCTTTATGAAGTAAATATCAGTTTTATAACCCTTGTAACTGTCAACTAAAGAAGCAGCTCAACTACTTATGTCTATATCATTAAGATGAAAAGATATGCCAGATTTACCATGGGTTTTAAAGTGAAAGAATGGGCAGATCTATGATTCCATATCCATAATTTTAAAATCCAAAAAACTCCAACCTCAGGCTTTTAGTAACTCATGTAGGGGCAAAACCTGACCTAATAGAGGCTTTTTATAGTCTTTCCCATTTAGTGTGATATTAATATAGTTCATTCAAGAAATATTAATGTGTTTGATTACTAGGTGCTGCCACAAAGCAATGGGGTTTACATAACTTCACACACACATCTAAAAAAAATTTTTTAAATTGATTTCCAACACACATGTGGCCTCAAGATTTCAGATGAGGGATTGTGGACTTGTGCTTAAAGAGACGAAAATTTGGGCTAATGAAATCATACAATAAGTTTTCTGTATTTAAAAGATCTTTTAAGTATACTGGCTGGGCACCATGGCTCATGCCTGTAACCCCAACACTTTGGGAGGCCAGAGTCGGTGGAACCCTTGAGCTCAGGAGTTCAAAACCAGTCTGGGCAACATAGTGAAACCCTGTTTCTACCAAAACTACAAAAAATGAGCCGCACGCCTGTGGTTCCAGCTACTGGAGATGCTGTGGTGGGAGGACTGCTTGAGCCCAGGAAGTGGAAGTTGCAGTGAGCCAAGATCGTGCCACTGCCCTCCAGCCTGGGTGACAGAGTGAGACCCCATCTCAAAAAACAAAAAAAAAAAAAAAACTTTAAATGTCACAACTACACTAACAGCAAGCAGGAAGATAAAGGTAACAACATGAGTGAAACATTCTAATAGTTATAGCTGGCAGTCACTTCATGAAATTCCAGTGAAAATATGTTTTGAATCTAAATGTGAGTGGGACTTCACTATGGCCATATTCTTAAAAAGAAAAAAAAAATCAGATGAAATTTGGGGACATCAGAAGCTTTAAAAATAAATGAGAAAACAAGGGATTAATGTAGAAATTTCACATACAGATTTAATAGGATAAGAAAATAAGCCAGACATAGCATTATACTGAAGACACTGACTCTCTGTACTGATTAGTCAGTGTCAAATAAGCTTATAGTCAAGCTAAAACTTATGGAGGAATTATTACTTTTGAGTTATTACATCCAACGCAGCTGCATTAATAAAAAGTGAAATAGAGTATTTAGTGTGTAAAAACACACTAAAATACATACAGACACCTAGATACCATCAAGAAGGTTACAGCATTGGTAAAATGGTAACAGTGACAGAACACATAAAAGACCAGTGGTACCAACTATGTACAGGATCACATGTTCCTTCAGAACACAGGTTTACTAAATATACTATTTTGACTCTTTAAGAAGAACAAGGCCAGGTGCAGGGGCTCACACCTGTAATCCCAGCACTTTGGGAGGTGGGCAGATCACAAGGTCAGGAGTTTGAGACCAGCCTGACCAACATGGTGAAGCCCCATCTCTACTAAAAATACAAAAATTAGCCGGGCATGGTGGTGCACGCCTATAATTCCAGCTACTCAGGAGGCTGAGGCAAGAGAATCGCTTGAACCTGGGAGGCAGAGGTTGCAGTGAGCCAAGAATGTGCCACTGCACTCCAGCCTGGGTGACAGAGCAAGACTCCGTCTCAAAAAAAAAAAAAAAAAAAGAACAAGAACATTTAGCCTTTACTTCAAATGCTCAGTTGCTGAAAATCCTTTTAAATAGTTGATATTTGTGATAGCTTCAAATATAAATGGAAAACAAGACCAAGAACTCACTATCTCACTTCTAATTTATCCTAAAGATAGATGTGTGTGAGTACAAAATGACATGCTTAGGATTGTTCATTGTGGCTTTATCTGTAACAGAAAATGACTAGATATAAATCAAATGGTCTAGCTGAATGATACATATATATATAACAGTACTTATGCAGTGAGAAATTAAAGGAGTTTGCGCTTTGCTTCTCTACATGTTAAAATTATTCCTAACAGAAACAACTGTATTTAAAAAAAAAAAAAAAGATTTAGGGGGAAAGATTTCTAATCCACATAGCTCATTGTTTGAGTTCAGTATGCTATACACATAGTAGTATGCAAATGACTCTTATTTTTATCTTCTCTCAATGAGCTACAGTAACTTTCATTCTCACCCGTTTGATAAATATATATTGTTACAGATTATTTCATCAGACAGTATAGATGGGTAACTACTTATACTATTCACAAACATCTCAAATTCCATAAAATATTTCTGACATATTAGGCACAGGAATATTCTACAAATTTTTTCACCAGTTTTGATGTCTTCCATTGTCCAAATATAATAAATGGCCTATTAGCTGACTTCCATCATAATCATACTACCTTGTTGAATTAACCAACTTCTCTATTCTCTTACTAGAAAATACTGAGTGATGTTTATGGAACTGAACATCAGTGGCTTTAGGCTTTCTATAGTGCCCATCATATTCTCCTTTCAAGAGTCACTATCTATTCCCAAACTTGTTTACATAAATTAAGTATTGTGTAAACTGCTTTCATCTGTAGCTGAAAGTATAGCTTTTATCTGTAGATAAAAATCTAGACATACACAGTATTTAGATTATTTGACAAATTGTCCAGATTCTGACTCTGAAGAAACCAAAACTGGAAACTTAAGGTGCAACTTATGGATGTAGTTTAATGCATGAAACAAGATGAAACTCCTATCAGGAAACCCATACCAACACTCATAGAAAAGGTCTCTGCTCTAAATCCATCCCCCCAGAAATGGTGAATAAATGTACATCAGTATGTTTTAAATTAAGGTAAAATGTTTAGGGTATGGATCTACCCATTTTTTTGTTCTTCACTTTACAAGCTTCGTTTCATCAACCAAACACCATTTTTGTTATTATGTAGAATAAGAGGCCCTCTGCTCTAAAATACCCTCTTCAAGAACTGCCTCTATAACAAAATTTTTCTAAAATTGTGATATGCGAGAAGCAAAGTTAAATACAGACCTAGCAATATCAAAAACCAGATGAATGTAAATATAAAGACTGTTAAGTTTAACAGAGTTAAAAATCCAAGATATCATCTGGTTTAAGTTTCCTTCCTTTCTAACTGAAAAAACTTTCATTTAGAAAATGAAGGCCAGATAATTAGGGATGAGGCTTAAACAATGTAAAAGTAAACCTCTATTCATAGGAATATGTTATTTGAGAAGCACTGCAATTAAAAACCATCTGTACATTTAACAATCTTAATAACTGAAGGATACTTAAATGATATGGCTTATTGAAAATTGTAGGTGCTGGGCATGGTTGCTCATGCCTATAACTGCAGCACTTTGGGAAGCAGATGTGGGTGGATCGCTTGAGCTTAGGAGTTTGAGACCAACCTGAGCAACATAGTGAAACCCGTCCCTACAAAAAACACAAAAAAATTAGCCAGGTGTGGTGGCATCCACCTGTAGTCCCAGCTATTCAGGAAGATCACTTGAGCCCAGCAAGCCAAGGCTGCAGTGATCAGAGATCATGCCACTGCACTTCAGACTGGTTGACAGAGCAATTCTGTCTCCAAAAAAAGGGGGGGGTTGGGGAGGAGAGAAAAAAATCATAAGCTAGCAACTAGCAGAATCATTAAAAACAGTATATTTTGGTGTCTTACACTGATTTATTTTGACTACACAGATCAGAATCTTCCTATCTGAAAGTAAGCTCTAACAAATTTTTACATATATAATTCCAAACAAAACGTTCATTACTTAATGACTTTTTTTTTTTTTTTTTTTTTTTAGACAGAGTCTTGCTCTGTTGCCCAGGCTGGAGTGCAGTGGCGCGATCTCGGTTCACTGCAAGTTCTGCCTCCTGGGTTCACGCCATTCTCCTGCCTCGGCCTCCTGAGTAGCTGGGACTACAGGCTGCCACCACCACGCCCAGTTAATTTTTTTTTTGTATTTTTAGTAGAGACGGAGTTTCACCGTGTTAGCCAGGATGGTCTTGATCTCCCGACCTCGTGATCCACCCACCTCAGCCTCCCAAAGTGCTCAGATTACAGGCATGGGCCACCACGCCCGGCCTGGTTCATGATTTTTAAACAATAATGGTGAATAGCCCTAAAATAACATTTGGATCTTAACTCATTTCAATTCATCATCAGTTTTTTAACTCTTAGGCTTTACCAATGCAATTCTAATCAAAATTATTGTGGAAACTTGAAAAGCTTGGACAAAAATGGCACAAGTATAAGAAAAATGAAAAAAAATTAAAGATTATAAAAGGGACTTGGCTTGCCAGATTTAAAAAAAATGATAAAACAACAGTATAGTACTGACACAGAAAGAAATAAGGAAATATTATCAAACAGAGTAGACTGCATCCAAAAGAAAACCTGGTATGGATACTTTCAGAATATAATAGAAAGATGGCACAATGAGTTGTCCACATTCTATTAATGGTACTGGAACTAAAAAACAAAGTTCGAGCCTTATCTCTTGACAACCAGAAACTGGCACTTGGGTCAGTCCATAAGTTTTTTTTTTTATTGCCCTACAAAATTCTTTACATGCATCATAATTAAGCAAGGGTTAAATGTGGACAGAATACAGGTAGTTCAGCAATACTCACCTCTCAGCACACACCACCCATCACCATTTTCTTGAGTATGTTACCTATATCACCACTACATGTATAAGATTACTATCATAAAAATCATCCACTAAGAAGAAATAACATCCAATTAAAAGAGTTCCCAGCACTTTGGGAGGCCGAGGTGGGTGGATCACGAGGTCAGGAGATCAAGACCACCCTGGCTAACATGGTGAAACCCCGTCTCTACCAAAAATACAAAAAATTAGCCGGTGCATGCTGGCACCTTTAGTCCTAGCTACTCAGGAGGCTGAGGCAGGAGAATTGCTTGAACCTGGGAGATAGAGATTTCAGTGAGTCGAGATCCTGCCACTGCACTCCAGCCTGGGTGACACAGCCAGACTCGGTCTCCAAAAAAAAAAAAAAAAAAAAAAGAGTATAAGCAGGCAATCATATGAACACATGGAGGTGAAAAAAGTCATACAGACAAAAAACACTGATCAACCCTATCAGTTATCAGAGAAATGTAAATAAAAATGTCATTTTTCAATCTGATTTGCAAACATTAAAAAACAAAAACTGGTATTATCCAGAATGGCACAGATGTGAGGCAACAAGCACTCTCACTCTGAAGAAAAGTGCAATTTACTATAGCTTTGCTGAAGGTTATTTTGTAGTATATATTGCAAAATTTAAAATGTATATATCTCTCCACCCAGTAATTCCATTTTTAAAGTCTAGTCAAATCTAGAACATGGACAAAATATATACATAATGATATTTACTGCAAAATTGTCTGTACTGATGAAAAATTAGAAGTAAACCCATTAAGAGCATGAAAATATATTACAGTATATCCAAATAAAAGAATACCATATTTAATGGTTAAAAAGAAGACTGAGTTATGCTGTTAAAGACAGAAAGCAAGTACAGGATAAACATGTATAGTATGATTCCACCTATAATTATTACAACTATATATAAGTGAACAATGCAAGGTCTGAAAAGATAAACAGCAATTTGGTATCACTGGCACTTTTGGAGGTAGGTTGCTATCCTTGTAAATTCCCTACTAGATAGAATAACTCTTTAGGATGTGAGAGGAAGGGCCTCTTTTTAGTGTCCACCCTTACATTACATGACCCTACCACCTTTGCCCTGCTCCTCAGGTATAAGCCTGATCCAAAGTGGACCACATCTTTCCTCTAGAAACTTGAAATTTGAAGTGGCACAAAGATTGAAAGTTGCTGGACTAGGGTTATATCAAAAGCAATGCTTTCTAGAGGCTTAAAAACATTTGCTCTTAAATTCCCTGGAGCTTCTGCCACTTCTTGTTTAGTATTATAATACGAAAGTATTACAGAACATATTATAATACTTTAATATAATATAATTATAATATAATAATAAAGTATATGTTCCATAAAATATAAAAATATATATTTTATATTATATAATATATATGTTCTATAAAATATAAAATATGGTAATACTTTAGTATTATAGAACAAGGTCCTTCAACTAAATAATACATTTCTCTTTCTCTGGCTATACTACCTAGCAACAGTTTCTATCTTTTGCAACTTTTAAGTTGTATGGTATAAAAGTAGCACAGGATGGGATAAGAAGAAGGTGAAGATAAGAAGAAGGTGAAGAAACACTGCTTTTTATTCAGACACTTCTATGTTGCTTAAGTTTTTTTATAAGCATTCATTCACAAATTATTTTTCATAACTTATGAAAAAGAGTCACTGATTTTTAAAATAGCCAGAGTTTTTTTTTAGAAGTATTTTTCCCAATTTCCATTAATATTTTGAGGATTATATCTTATAGCCCGGCTATGACTTAATGGCAATTTGCATGATTGTCTTACATTGTGAATTAAATATATTTAACACTAGTTTAATGATAATTTAAAAGTATAGTTCAATGTAGTATCAAAAACCTCAGAGCCTAAAATTAATTTACTCAGAATATTTGCTCATATAGATACATTAAGTCCACAAAATTTTTAAAAAGTGAAATACCTCTAACAGTGGCATTTCTTCTGTGATTATGGGATCTAAACGTCGATCAGGACCATATTTAACAGATGTTTTCTCTTCTTTTGTGTTGTTAAGTCGAGGACCTTGAATTTCTAAATCCTGCTTCCCTCGGACTGACATACTCAAGGAATATTTTCCTGAAATAAAAAAAAATCAATGCCCTAAAATAATTTGGTATGTTAACTGACATCAATTTAACTTGAATATGTGAATACTGTAAGTTTCAGATTATTTCTAGAAAAATTCTAGACAATTTTGATTAACATGATTAATCAAGGAATTTAGTAAATTTTCATCTCATGTTTAACACCAACTAAGGTATGCTACTTAATTTCTCACTTGGTTTTAGATTTACTTTGCAAAAAAGACTACACATTACTCAACAGGAAGTCCTCTGAAATCTGTATTTAACCATGTGCCTATTAACTAACAAAACCTGAGAGAATAACTATCTTAGGCCCAATAATTTAATTTAGGCCATGAGAATGGATATCTATTCACAAAGAAAAGAAGTGGAAAGCAATGAAAAGGTCAACTTTTTACTTTCACTCATATTCAAATATATACACTAATTTGAATTACTTCTGGAATATAAATAACTGAATTTTCTCAAGAGACTGCACAAAGAAAATTAAATATAGCATAGTTTTCTCAAAATTAAACTTATTTAATATTCATGTGAAATTTTTCCCAAAAGCTTCCATGTAGTGCATATATGTGTGAAAAAACTTAGAGTATAATAACTATCTTTCTTGCGGGACTACTTAAAGCCTTTAATGTGCTGAAAGTCACTGTAATAATCTCAAATCAGATATAAAATATATTGATTCCCACACTTCATGTGACCGAAATCCTTATTAGCATTTTACATAATAATGAGCTACACTAAATCATGAAAACTCTGCTTAGAAGATAGGATTTTAACAGTTAATTCAGAGTCTCTTCCCATTAATATTATACATTAACATATAAAGTATTTTAATGCATATATTTGGTGCCTTAAATAAAACTACCATTTTACTGACAACCATAAATTTGTGTACTAGATTAAGATCCTAGTTATGTACAAGTGTGAAAAGAGAGTCAAAAAGCTCTTAATATCCAGTTATCTTGCTTTAAAAATGCAATAAATTAGCATTTTTAAATTATAAATAATTTAAATTATAAATTATATAAATTACAAATAAACCTTGTCTGGTACTTGTCAACCAAAAAATACAAATACAGTACTAAAATGCAGACTACCTTACTCAATTTTAGTGCAAATTTTTTTCTTTAGTAAAATGTTTTAGTTTCTATGGATTCATTTCACTTATTTTTCTTAAATGATGTACTGAATTATCCTAGATATCCAGGCAAGTATATTTAAATGAAAGTCTGAAGAACCAACGAATTTTCCATGTTCCCACTTTCTCAATGTTAATAATCAGCTTTTGTAAATGCTAAATTCATGTTTGTCAAGGACTATTTGTTATAACATAAGACATATCTATTAAAATGAAGAGCCAGAAGTAGGAAGTTTCATGGTAAACTCCGTCTCCTAGCACTTTTCCAACTTAAACTCAAATTTAACTACATACAGTAATTACATGGTAATGTTAAATCGCGAAGAGTCCCGAGTTTAAAAAACAAAGAAAACTATGTTAAATGCACATACTGTGTAGTTTTACCCTTCAAAAATATGTAGAACATACTGTATAGTGCACAAAGAATATCAGATCAACACTAAAGCCCTACTCTTTTTTCAAGACAGAAGATATAACTTAAGGTATTTAATATCCAACAATGTGGAAATATAGGTCTTTAATTTGTTCCATGTTTTATAAAAAGGAAATATTCAAAAAATAGAACATATTAAGATGGGTTTTATATTTGCAGCAGACGATCAATGGTTAGAATTTATTTGGTTAGAATTTACTAAATTTGGATCAATAACAGAAAAAAATGCATACAGTCTAAAAATTAACAAAAGAAAACATATCAGAAGGGAATCAAGTTGTTTATTTTTGACACTAGAGATGATGTTAGAAGTTAAAATAATCTAAATTTGTCATTCTTAGATCTGGCTAAATGCCTTTATTTAACGATACATTAAACCTATTTAGAAAATACCAGGTTTTTGTTCATTTTATTCTATAGAATGATTTAAGAAAGTTTTCTAATTGTTTACCAATGCTATAGCCTTTACCTGTGTGACATCCGGGAAGAGCACCAATGCCATCTACTGTCATAGAGCCCTGAATAGTGCCAAGATTATAAACAACTCCCAGAATATGCAGCTCCCCTATGTGATGGGGAAAGAGCTTTAGTCTTGCCTGTGGAGATATTTAAGTCACTCTTATTATGCTTTCATAATATCTTAAATAGCACAATACCTAATTCTATAATGTTGCAAAAACATACACTCATGACCTAAACTTTTAAAATGCCAATTAATTTATGAAAAGCATCCTCTTCAAAAGAAAATCTCTAAATTTAACAATTATAGGCCTAAACCCTCAATAATAACTTTTCATAAAAAGGACATCAAGGAGAAAGCAACAGGCTTCTCAGGAAACTAACAAATTGAAGACCACTGCAAATCACCAATTTCCTCCTGAGCAATTCCTATTTCCTAATCTTCCAAATTTTAGTTCTTAAGAAAACTAGAATATAAAATAAACTGAATAAAGCTTAAAAAATTTGTTTTCATCTTACTTTCAGAAATGCATAAAGCAGAGAAATAAAATAATTACCACTTTTGATTCTTCGCCATTAATTAAGAACTCTGAAATAACTTCAGTTCCAATCATTTCAGGTTCACTTGTAACCTAAAAAATAAATTTCATAAATTATACATTCTAATGAGCAAAATATCAGATTAACACTCCTATATATCAATACTTTGAAACAATAACACTAATTGAAGTCTGCATTTACTAGGTTTTTTACCACATGCTGAGCTCTACACAAAATGTTTTTATTTCCACCCCTGGAGTAGACCCAGGCTATAGTAGGCACTCAATATATTTTTTTTTCATTTTGTTCAGTCCAACTCAACTGAGAAGGATAAGCAATCGATTCAAAGATGCCACTATCCACAGACCTGTAATCTAACCTACTCAGAAGGCTGAGGCAGGAGAATCACTTGAACCTGGGAGGCGGAGGTTGCAGTGAGCCAAGACGGTGCCACTGCACTCCAGCCTGGGCGACACAGTGAGACTCTGTTTCAAAACGGGGGAGCATATCAAAGATGCCGCCACCAAGATAATAAAACCCTGAGAGAAAATACCTAGTTGCTCATAGTCAACAATGGCCAAAATGCTCATTTAATTTAATCTTACAATAATAGCAAATTTCTTCTTTTGCTCTGACCAGCCTCTTTTTCAAAATTGGTCAATTACATAGAAAAGGTAATGGTGGGCTAAGCACGATAAAGGCAGACAGGTGGACAAAAAGAGCAGTGGAAGAGAGGCAAAAAAGGCCTGTTTCCCCTAAAGCATTCTCTGGTCATGTAGCAAAGCAGAGCTAACTGCCTCATACTGGCGATAAACCTGATCCTCATAAACACTATTATACTTTTACTATGACATCATTTAGCACAAGAAACAAAAAACTCCCTACATTCCAGTTCGGCATCTTAGTCCATCACCATCTTAGTCAATTTCTTCATTTCTTAGTCACGAAAAAATCCAAAGAGTTTGAAATTTATAAAAAAATATTATTTTAAGAAATACTTCATCATACAAAATGAAAATATTCACTTAACTTTAAACCTCCTTTCAAATCTCCCATATTGAATAGACTAATATACTTAAAAAGCTAACAAATCTTTTTAAAAACGTTTCCAAGTGTAATTGTTCATACTCTTCTAATGAGTATTCCAGGCATCCAAAACATTAGAAAATTGCAGAAGTTGCTAAAATTCAAGTCAGAATACAGTCTGGGAAATCTCAGTCATTCAAATTATTAACAATGAATATAAATAATACAAAATATCTTCAACAAATTTAACCAGCAAGACTTATTTATTTATTTAATTTTATTGTTTGTTATTTGTTTTTTGTGTGTTTTTGAGACAAGGTCTTGCTCTGTTTCCCAGGCTGGAGTACAATGGCATGACCTCGGCTCACTGCAGCCTCAAGTTCCCAGACTCAAGCAATCCTCTCACCTCAGCCTCCTGGGTAGCTGGGACTATAGATGTGTATCACCACATCTGGCTAATTTTTAAATTTTTTGTAGAGATGGGGGTCTCACTATGTTGCCTAGGCTAAAGCAAGACTTAAAATAAAATAAGGCAATCTTTAAAAAATCAAAACACTTGAGCACTAAAATGCTGAGGTATTTCCCAGTTCCAAAATCTCGCCCCCTTTATTTTTTGCCACATTATTAAAGCATTTAGCAAGGTAGTATTAAAAAAAAGCAAGTTATATAACAGATACTGATGAATAAACTAATAAATTAGTAGTTAAATATATATATATGTGTGTGTGTGTATATATATATATATTTGTCCAAGTTATTTCATTTATAGTCAGTTGGATATTAATAAACTATTTGGCCAGATCATTTCTGCTTCAAAATTAAATATCTTAAATATATAAAAGACTTATTAGACATGGAAATGAAAAGAAAAAATACAAATGAAGTTCTGAATAGACAATTCACAAAAGAGGAAAAACAAATACAAGAGTTCAACTTCACCAGCAATCAATGACATGGAAAATAAAAGTTAAGATGGCATTTTTAAAATATCAAATCAATAAAGTTTTTAAGTAATACTGCTTACTGTCATAAAGATGAGACACCCAAACCCATATGCTGCTTAGTAAGAAGCTCATTGGTATGAACTTTTGTGAAACCAGCAGGGCACTAAAATACTTTTCCCTAAAATCTTCACTTCATGCCCTGGTATCTTCCCCACAGAAATAATCTAAAGGTAAAAAGCCACGCACAAAAATGTGCACCACAGAATTACTATGATAGTCAACAAATGGAAACTTCCAAAAAAAACTACCAAAGATAGTAAAATAGTTTATGATTCACCCATATGATGTAATATTATGCAAAAATAAAATATTAAGTCACTTTGATAACAGAATATGCCTATAAAACACAGAATGTAAAAAGCAACATACATAGCATGAAGGAATCCCAAATATGTGGGAAAAACATACAAATGAAAATAACTGGAAGCCTGGTGCGGTGGCTCATGCCTGTAATCCTAGCACTTTGGGAGGCTGAGGCGGGAGGATCATGAGGTCTGGAATTGGAGACCAGTGTGGACAACATGGTGAAACCTCATCTCTACTAAAAACACAAAAATTAGCTGGGCGTGGTGGGTAAGCCCATAATCCCAGCAACTCAGGAGGCTGTGGCAGGAGAATCGCTTGAACCTGGGAGGCAGAGGTTGCAGTGAGCCGAGATCGCACCACTGCACTCCAGCCTGGGCAACAGTGCAAGACTCTGTCTCCAAAAAAAAAAAAACTGGAAAGATACACAACAACATGTTAAAGTGGTTATTTCTAAATATTATGAAGACAGATGGTTTCGCTTCTATTCCTTATGTTTTTCTGTATTTTCAATTTTCAAAAATAAGTACGTATCACAATTTTTATAACTAAGGAAAAATAAATCAAAAAGAAGTATAGCTCACTGAACAGAGTAAATTGAAATGTTACTACAGCATCTGTTAGGCTGTAACTGAAACATAATTACAAATACCTTTTAATAACTTACTAGTTGTTTAACTTCTTCATTATCCTTTTCACTGAAATCTTTAGGATGAAACTTCCAAAGTAATGACAAATCAGTCAACAAAAGTGGAACTTTCAAAGGGTTTCTAAAAGCCACTTCCACTGTAATTGGTTCTATTAAAAAAAAAAAAAAAAGCCTCAATTAATAAATTTAATAAACATCACACCTCATGCTCAGCTTCGATTTTCTAAATGCATCTTGCTTTCATAGCTCTGCATTTCTGCCAAGACTGTCCTTTATCACCTTATAAATGTCCACGTATTAAGGATTCAGTTGTAATACTACATTACCTCCTTGAAAAGATTTCCCCAATTTCTCTGTACTAAAGGATGCCATTCCCTCTTCTATATTCCAACATCACATTGCAAATTGTTGTAGAAGAGTCCCCATTGTCTGGTTTTATAAATGCAGCTCAGTAAATTATGAGTTCCTAATTTATTTTTGCATCCCCAGCACCAATTATCTTTGCCAAACAATAAATTATCTTGATCAGGCTGTAAGTAAAACAAATAAACAAACAAACAAAAAAAACAAATAAAAATTCAAGTATATCACCTTCTACAACAGCAAGTGGAAATCTTGAATTATCTGAGTAACTGTTCAAACAGTATTGTGTGGGATGAAAATTGGATGGAATTACTCCTTTGTTAACCACAGAAACAACTTGTTCCTCAAGTTCTCGCCACTGCTGAGAGGATTCAGAATCATATTCTTGATCAAGACTTACATGAGTAGCTGCTTGTTTTTCACCTAAAAAAAATTTGTAACAACACGTTTATGAAGACTTGCCCACAAATAAAATGTACTTTAAATAAATATAAGGTACAGAAATAAATATATATATACACACATTCACTCTTGCCTATTTCTAATTCTGAGTGAAAAATATACTCTCATTAACCCTAGCTTATCTGGATTTTGCTTATGATATTGATGTTCTTTTCCTCCTGACTCTGAAAGAATGTATTTTCCCTTGTGTCCACAAGCAATTTTTATATGAAACATTTCAAATATACAGAAAAGGCATGGAGACTAATATAACAAATATTTGTATACTAAAATTTAACAAATGTCAACTTTTGCCTATGATCCCAAATATTTTTTATAAAACAAACATCACAGATAGAGTCAATGTCCTCTCTGCACTCCTCCCCTCAATCTTATTACTCTCCTTCGCCCCCACTGGCATTACTTCTTCGCAGAGGTATTCCAAAGTTAAACTGTATCGTTTTCATCCAGGATTTTACCACATAAGTATATACAAAAACAATGCATAAAATTAGTTTGTATGTTTGAAACTTATACTGTAATTGACTCCTCACTCAGCATCATGTTGTGGGAAATGTAGAATTAGCATGAATTCTCATGTACTGCAGCGTAAATCCATTATGTGAATATACAAAAATATATCAATTAATTCTCTATTAGGAATTCTAGTTCTTTCACTCTTCCGCTATTACAAACAATGCTACTACGAATATGACAATTTTTTTAAAAAAATACTAAATCATATCTCAAGGACAAACATACTGATTAAATTCAAATATAACAGCATTTAAAATTACAAAGTTTAACAGCCATCGAGAGCTTTAAAATATATGTATTTATACAATACATTTGTATAGATTTAGGGGGTACAAGTGATGTTTTGTTATACAGATATATTTCCCTGGTGGCAGTCTGGGCTTTTAGTGTAGCTATCAACCAAATAGTGTACATTGTACCCATAAGTAATTTCTCATCCTTCACTCCCTACCCTCCCAAGTCTCAATGTCTATGTGTACACATTATTTAGCTCCAAACCCACTTATCAACGAGAGCATGTAGTATTTGACTTTCTGTTTCTGAGTTATTTAACATAAAATAATGAAAAGCTTAATATATTTACACTTTTGTTCCATTATTGCCATCCTAGGGCTCAATCCTAAAGAAATAATGCTGCATTTTTAAAATAGTCTTAAAAGAACAGCAGAACACTGGTAACAGAACATTGGTATTCTCTGCTTCCATGTACATTTGAAAATTTTCATAATAAGACAATTAAAAAACAAATTTTATCTACAAAGATGTCCATCACAATACGATTTTTTTTTTTTTTTTTGGAGACAGAGTCTTGCTGGAGTGCAGTGGTGCGATCTCAGCTCACTGCAACCTCCGCCTCCTGGGTTCAAGCATTTCTCCTGATTCAGCCTCCCAAGTAGCTGGGACTACAGGTGCATGCCACCACGCCCAGCTAGTTTTTTGTATTTTTAGTAAAGATAGGGTTTCACCGTGTTGGCCAGGATGGTCTCAATCTCTTGACCTCATGATCTGTCCACCTTGGCCTCCCAAAGTGCTGGGATTACAGGTGTGAGCCACCATGCTTGGCCACAATATAATTTTATATAAGCAAAAGATGGAAACAGTCTATATATATCAAGTGGATGTTAAAATAAAGTACTTTATAAGCACTGAATAGAGTATCTTACTAACATTAAAAGTTTATGAAGATTATATAATAACAAAAGCATTATTTATGTGAGAAAAGCTGTTGTAATTACAACTGTTTTGTTTTCATTGTTTTTAGTTTTTAAAGCTGGGAAGAAAAACACCAAAATAGTAGTTATCTTCAGGTGGCAGGACAAAAGAAGTAATAAAGAGCTATTCATTTTCTCTCTTTTTTTTTTCTTTTGAGACAAAGTTTCACTCTGTCGCCGGGCTGGAGTGCAGTGTCGTGATCTTGGCTCACTGCAACCTCCGCCTCCCAGGTTCATGCCATTCTCCTACCTCAGCCTCTTGAGCAGCTGGGACTACAAGTGTGTGCCACCACACCCAGCTAATTTTTTTGTATTTTTAGTAGAGACAGGGTTTCACCATGTTAGCCAGGATGGTCTCGATCTCCTGACCTCATGATCTGCCAGCCTCAGCCTCCCAAAGTGCTGGGATTACAGGAATGAACCAACCGCACCTGGCTGAGCTATTAATTTTCAAATATTCAACTATACATCGTTTTTTAAATGGAGAAAGGAAAAAAAGTTTTTTTTAAATTGTCATTAGATAATTAGGCTAAATAAAACTTCACTAACCATCTGCTGGTCGTCTGTCATGGCCAAAAAAAACCCGTGTTGCTGAACTGTTAATATATGGTAAAGGAAGCTGTG
Source organism: Macaca mulatta (assembly GCF_049350105.2). Lineage (NCBI taxonomy): Eukaryota > Metazoa > Chordata > Mammalia > Primates > Cercopithecidae > Macaca > Macaca mulatta. The sequence goes on along the minus strand of NC_133423.1, from coordinate 60,640,978 downwards.
GCAAAGGACCATCTGGTGACAGCTGACTTACATTCTGAGAGAAATATAAAAGGGAAAAAAAGAGGTAGTTTTTGTGAAAATGGTATTTTTGTTTCCTCATTTCTTAATACACAAGGCATTAAAAAGATGTTAAGCAAGAATATTAAGATATACAATTACTAGTTTTATTTCACGTATCAGTCATAAAATTTTACAACTCGGAAGAACTTCAGATATTTATTCTGTCTCAAAAGAATCTTACTGAGGCTACTCAGCTGATTATCTGGATGTTAAACGTGCAAAATTTATTTTAGTAAGCGTTTTACTTCTTATGACTCATTATAGCATCCTATCTGCCAAAATTCTAACCCATATAATTTCAAATTAATAAAGTCTAGACCCTAAGGGTAGTTATTTTCTGCAGGATAGATATAATATGCTCTATTCATAGGCCCTGGGAAAAGATTTACAACTTCCCATTTTTTCCATAAAACAATGCTTTATATGTTGTATCTGCTTGCCTCAGTGAAACAGTCCTTCTTCCTGTTAACTTTTTTGCATTGCAACATAATAGCCTGTCTACTTTCCACAGATCCATACCTCCTCATCTTTCACAAGGAAAAGAACATAGAATGTCCATCTCCAAAGGATGGTAAAGAGAACCCACTTAAAACCAACTGTAAAATCGGTTATGAGTCTATAAAAGCATGATGAATAAAGAATCCAGAAAACCCGTGGAATCTTTTTTTTTTAAGATCCTAAGAATAACCATAAATCAAGTATTCATTGTAATATTAAAATTCTCTTTTCAAGAACTGTGGAAGGGGCGATGTAACCAAGATCTATAGCCAAGAAGCCTAGCCTGCCACAGCTTGTTTATGACTGATAACTACATATATTCTAATAAAACTATCCTAAGATAAGGTAATAAATAAACACTTTTCACTAAAATACAGTTTTAATATCTACTCCTGAATGAAAATAAGCATTCACCTTGTAAACATAAAGATATTCTCTGAGGAAAGCCCCTTGTTGAGCAGCAGATTGTTTACTTTCATTGATTAAAATATGCCTAAAAGCAGACACAGCATTGTCCAGTTGTCTAAGAGTATAGGACTGGCGCCCAATAGTGAAGTTAATGTGATCCTCTGCAAGAGACCAGCCTTTTCCTTTATAAACTTGCATGGCTTGACAATAACAGCGTAAAGCATGCTTTTTCTGTAAGAAAATAAACAAAATAATGTATTATACTCCAAATTTGTTTGAACTAGAAAAAACAAATACAAACACACACATAGAAACAATTAAGTAACTGGTTCTTCCTCTAAGGGAGACTGGGATAATGAAGAAAATAAAACTAACAATTATGATAATCCCTTCACAACTATATACGGCATGATATAGATTAAGTTACCTGAGCCATTGTGTGTGTGTGTGTGTGTGTGTGTGTGTGTGTGTGTGTGTGTGTGTGTGTTAGAGAGGAGTAGGGGACATAAAGGAGGGTAAGGGAGACCAGACTGCTTTGACATCTGCCCACTACTTCTCCGAGCCACAATTTCAAAACGTCAACTTCAGAGGAAAGAGTTTACTTCTCAACTTGACTTTATCTACCTCAAATTCTTTCTGGAAAAAAGCCAAGGAATATGTAAACAAACAAACTTCAACATCTAAAATGGTTAGATTTCACTAATACTATGATGAAAAAAATGTTTTCATACTCTAACTAGAAGCATGTTTTGTCTTCAAAGAGTTTCTTCATATTAAGTAAAACATCAAACACATTTATCAAACTTTTTTCTTGCCTACAGAGACTTACGTTGAATGTATGTGGCTACATATGCCAGAGTACACATACGCCATAGTATTCCACAGCACAAAGTCTAATAATATACAAATAAACTTTTTTTTTCCTACATTAACAATTCACATACTGGACCAACCATGCTGATCCCAGCCTGCCAGCCTGCCTGCCTGCCAGCCTGCCTGCCTGCCTGCCTGCCTGCCTGCCAGCCAGAACTCACTGGCCAGTCTTGTGACCACTGAAAGGTTATACCTCATGCGGTTCAAACAAAGCAGTGGGCTAGGACAGCAGCACAGTAAACACTGCCTGGGCCAGACAGGACTGCATCAGGTGCTACCACAGCCTCCTTTTTAAGGTGCTGTTGCCAAGTGTCAGGGCATACTTCCTGGTGTTCGGTGCATCTACTGCAGGACTTAAGAAGAGCAAGAGATTAATAATATACCAGAATGATATACAAAACGTGTGTTCAAAATGGAAAATTGCAAGGAATGCCAAAATCTTATGAGTATTGTAGTAAGAATGCAGCATTTGTGGCGATAAACATCACCAATGTAAAAAATCAAAAGAGGTACACAGAAAGACAGATTCTGAATGTTCTCACTCATATGTGGGAGCTAAAAAAGTGGATTTCATGAAGATAGAGAGTGGACTGGTGATTACCAAAGGCCAGGGAGAGTGGGTGAAGGAGAATGAAGTTGATTAATGGGTACAAATATATGGTTTGATAGAAGAAATAAGAAGACCTAGTGTTAGATCAGCAGGGTGGCTATAGTTTACAAAAATCTACTCTACATTTCAAAATAGAGAATTTGAATGGTTCTAAGGTGATGGATATCCCAAGTACACTGACTTGACCTTTATAAATTATGTGAATGTATGAAATTATCACATATACCCCAAACTATGTATGTCTACTATGGACCAATTTTTTTCAAAGGAGAGTATTTTCTTCCAAGATCGCTTACAGCCGGGAGGGGTGGCTCACGCCTGTAAGCCCAGCACTTTGGGAGGCTGAGGCGGGCAGATCATGAGGTCAGGAGATTGAGACCATCCTAGCTAAAACAGTGAAACCCCATTTCTACTAAAACTACAAAAAATTAGCCAGGCAAGGTGGCAGGCGCCTGAAGTCCCAGCTACTCAGGAGGCTGAGGCAGGAGAATTGCGTGAACCCGGGAGGCGGAGACTGCAGCGAGTCAAGATTGCGCCACTGCACTCCAGCCTGGGCGACAGTGCAAGACTCGGTCTCAAAAAAAAAAAAAAATGATCACTTACTAGGGACCTCAGATGCCAGCTCTCCTCAGAAAGATCAAAGTAATTAATGGTCCAAACAGAAAACTGAAAAAAGACAGCCAGGATCAGATGAAGAGTGCATGGAAAGAAACTAGAGTGCAGGAAAGGAAAACAACAAGAGTTTGGCAGGGATCGACCACTGAGGTACACAAAACCCCACAGAAAGGGTAAGTGGGAGTACTTCTCTGCTGCCCTCTCCCCTCTGATCATCTGTTCACCATCCAACTGATGGCGAGTCCCTCTGCCCTCATGACCCAGGACAACACTAACAGTGGCAGTTTGAGAACGTCCCAGGGACAAGGATGGGGGTGGCCAACTCACACAGGCATGCCCGCCCTCCTTTCAGGCCTGAACTGAGATAGTAGATACCACTGCCTTGCCCAGGAAATCTCTGCTCTTGAATCACCGCTGCATCACCAGATCCCTAACATGTTCACAACTGCTGTGACATTAGCAAGTTTAGGAGACCAGTGGGTCCCCAGAGAAGGTGTGAGACCCATGGAGATGTAACCCCTAACTTAGGCTGCCCCTAGAGGAAGGGGGGACTGCAGCCTGCCAAAGCCCCACCTTGAGACAAAGGTAATGCAAACAAGCAACAATCACTGGGCAGCCCCAGTGGCTGGAAATGAAAATGAAGAAGGGCTCATTTCCCGCCCACCCCATCCACTATTGTGGACACAGGAGAGGTTCTCCCTGCTGGGAGCTGGCAGATGTATTCTTGGGGAAAGCACTTTTCATGCTTTCTGTGATGGCTCCATCCAGTTAAAAACGAGCCCACGGCCAGGCATGGTGGCTCAAGCCTATAATCCCAGGCACTCTGGGAGGCCGAGGCAGGTGGATCACCTGAGGTTGGGAGTTCGAGACTAGCGTGACCAACATGGTGAAACGCCGTCTCTACTAAAAACACAAAATAAGCCAGGCGTGGTGATGCGTGCCTGTAATCCCAGCTACTTGGGAGGCTGAGGTAGAAGAATCGCTTGAATCCGGGAGGCAGAGGTTGCAATGAGCCGAGATCGTGCCATTGCACTACAGCCTGGGCAACAAGTGACAAAACTTTGTCTCCAAAAAAAAAAAAAGTGATCCCATATCAACTGGGCTTGCAGGAATGGCAAGGCCCAATTCTCCCTCCCTACAGAGAAGCATCTGGGCAACAGAAGGTGGACAAGCCGCAAAGTTGTTTACTCTGTACTACAGGAAGAAATTCTGCCCTGAACCCATTTTGGTGGTAGCTGCCCATTTTGGTGAAGTGTACTCTGGCCAGGGCCCAATGGACAAAGTCTACATGAACTGATGGTTGTGAGCCCTCTGACAGGGGCGTGATAAGGAAGCTTCTGTCCGCTCAGGATGAGTAACTGGTGCACCCCACCCGAAAAAAGGATCAAATAATCTACAAAGTAAATATTATCAGACTAACAAACAGACTTCTCAGAAGAAACCTTACAAACAAAAAGAGATTGGGGGCCTGTTTTTACCCTTCTTAATGACAAAAAAAAAAAAAAAAACTGCTAGCCAAGAATTTTATAGCCTGCCAAACTAAGCTTTATAATTAAGGAAAAAATAGTCTTTCCCAGACAAGAAAATGCTTAAAAAAATTTATCACCACCCGACCATCTCTACAAGAAATGCTCAAAGGAGTTATAAACATGGAAAAAGGATGATACCTGCCTGCTACCATAAAAGTGGTAAGTACATGTAAGTACAAAGTTCAAAGATCCTATAAGGCAGTTATATAATTGGGACTACAAAGCAACTAACAACATTATGACAAGTACAAAACCTCACTTACAATATTAACCTTGAACGAAAATAGCTTAATTGTTCCACTCAAAAGACAAGATCCAAGCATATGCTACCTACAAGACCTAATAAGATAGACCTAATAAGACCTAATAAGATAGGTCTTATTACACAGACCTATATTCTGTGTAATAAGACCCATAAGCTCAAAGTAAAGGGGTGGAGAAAGATCAATTATGCAAATGGAAAACAAAAAAGAACAGGGGGTTGTTATACTTGTTATCAGATAAAACAGACTTTAAACCAACGACAGAAAAAAAAAAGACAAAGAAGGGAATTATATAATGATAAAGAGTTCAATTCAACAAGAAGATTTAACCAGCCTAAATATATACATACTCAATACCAGAGCATACAATTTTATAAAACAAATACTACTAGACCGAAGAAAAGACAAACAGTCATATAATAATACTGGGGGACTTCAACACCCCACTGACAACACTAGACAGATCATCGAGGAAGAAAACTAACAAAGAAACTCTGGAATTAAATTGGACTCTTGACCAAATGGACCTAATAGACATCTACAGAACATTCCAACTGACAACCACAGGATATACATTTTTCTCATCTGCGCATGGAACAGTCTCTGAAGTTGACCATATACTGAGTCACAAAGCAAGTCTCAATAAGTTCAAAAAAGTCAAAATCATTATCAAGGATCTTCTCAGACCATAGTGGAATAAAATTAGAATTCAATACCAGGAGGAACTCTCAAAACCATACGAGTACATGGAAACTAAAAAACTTGGTATTGAATGACTTTAGGGTAAACAATGAAATTAAGGCAGAAATTTAAAAAAATTTTGAAACAAATGAAAATAGAGAGAGCATATCAATACTTCTGGGACACAGCAAAAGCAGCGTTAAGAAGAAAGTTTATAGCACTAAATGCTTATATCAAAAAGACAGATCTCAAATTAATAACTTAATGTCACACCCAAAGGAAACAGAAATAAGAACAAACCAAGCCCAAGCTGGCAAAAGAAAAAACGATCAGAGCAGATCTTAATTCTTTAAATGAAATCAAGACCAAAGAAATCATACAAAGTATCAACGAAATAAAAAGTTATTTGAAAACACAAACAAAACTGATGAGAATACTAGGCAAGATTAAGCAAGAAAAAGAAAATATGATTTTAATAAGCACAATCAGATATGACAAATGTGACATCACAACTGATACTACAGAAATACAAAAGATCCTCAGAGACTACTATGAACCCCTATACACACAACTAGAAAACCTAGAGGAAATGGATTAATTCCTAGAATCATAAGATCTCCCAAGACTGAATCAGGAAGAAACTCAAATACTGAATAAGTCATTAACTAGTTACAAAATTCCATCAGTAATTAAAAAAAAAAAATCAACAAATGAAGCCCAAGATCAGCTGGATTCAAAGCCAAATTCTACCATATGCACAAAGAAGAGCTGGTACCAATTTTACTGAAACTATTCCAAAAACAAAAATTTATATATATATATATATATATAAAAAAAGGAAGAAAGATTCCTCCTTAACTAATATCATCCTGATATCAAAATCTGGCAAGGGCATACACACAAAAAGAAAACAAATCAATACCCATGATTAACACAGGTGCAAAAATCATCAATAAAATACTAGCAAACCAAATCCAGCTGGACATCAAAAAGTCAAATTAATCACAATCCAGTGGGTTTTATTCTAGAAATACAAGGATGGTTCAATATTTGCAAATCAATAAATGTTACTCACCACATAAAGAGAATTAAAAACCATATGATCATCTCAATAGATACCGAAAAAGCATTCAATAAAGTCCAAAATCATGATAAAAACCCTTAACAAACTAAGTATTGTAAGAAACATACCTAAAAATAGTAAGACCCATATATGACAAACTCACAGCAAACAACATACTGAATGAGGAAAAGTGGAAAGCATTCCCTCTAAGAAGTGGAACAAGTCAAGGATGTACACTCTGCACTCACACCACTCCTATTCAACATAGTACTAGAAGTCCTAGCCAGAGCAATCAGGCAAGAGAAAGAAAGAAAAAGCATCCAAATAGGAAGAGGAAGTGAAATGATCCTTGTCCAATGATGACAAGATCCTATACCTAGAGAACCTAAAGGTTCCTCCTAAAGACACTAGTCGTTAGGATAAATGACTTCAGTAGTTTCATGACACAAATTTAACGCACAAAAATCAGTTGTGTTTCTATACAGTAACAAAATTAAAGATGAGAACCAAATAAGAACTCAATTCGATTTACAACTGACACACACACACACAAAACAAAACACCTGGAATATATTTAACCAAGGAGGAAAAAGACCTACAAAACACTGATAAAAGAAAGTACAGGCACAAACAAGCAAAAAAAAATCCCATGCTCACAGACAAGGAGAAATCAATATAGTTAAAATAACTATATTGCCCAATCTACAGATTCAACAAACTATCAAATAAATAATGTCATATTTCACAGAATTCGAAAAAACTATTCTAAAATTCATATGGAACCAAAAAAGAGCCTGAGTAGCCAACAAAGTCCTAAGCAAAAACAAAGCCTGAGGCATCACATTCCCCAACTTCAAACTACACTACAAGGCTATAGTAACCAAAACAGCATGGTACTGGTACAAAAAATAGACACATGAAAAATGGAATAGAATACAGAACTCAGAAATAAAGCAGCATACCTGCAGATCTTTAACAAAGTCAACAAAATAAGCAATGGGGAAAAGGACTCCCTATTCAATAAATGGTGCTGGGATAACTGGGCTAACCATATTCAGAAGAATGAAACTAGACCCCTACCTATCACTATATACAAAAAATTAACTGGAGATGGATTAAAGACTTAAAGACTTCAAACTATAAAAAAATCCTAGAAGAAATCATAGGAAATATCCTTCTGGACATCAGCCTTGGCAAAAAATTTATGAACAAGTCCTCAAAAGCAGTGGCAACAAAAACAAAAACTGACAAGTGGTACCTAATTAAACTAAAAAGCTTCTGCACAGCAAAAGAAACTATTGGCAGAATAAATAGCCTCCAAAATGTGAGAAAATACTTGCAAACTACACATCCGACAAAGGACTATTATCCAGAATCTAAAAGTAACTTAAATCAAAAAAAAAAAAAATCAAATAATCCCATTAAAAAGTGGGCAAAGGACATAAACAGACACTTCTCAAAAGACACACAATCGGCCATGAAAAAATGTGAAAACAATACTGAACATCACTAGAGAAATGTAAATCGAAACAATGAGATACCATCTCATACCAGTGTAGAATGGCTATTTTAAAAGGCTATGGAGAAAAGAGAACAGTTATACACTGTTGATGGGAATGTAAGTTAGTTCAGCCACTGTGAAAAGCAATTTGGAGGTTTCTCCAACAGATAAAACAAAACTACCATTCAACCAGTAATCCCATTACTAGGTATGTACCCAAAGAAAAGTAAATTGTTCTACCAAAAAGACACCTGTATTCTTATGTTCATCACAGCACTATTCACAGTAGTAAAAACATGAAATCAACCTATGGTGCCCATCAATGGTGGACTGGATAAAGAAAATGTGGCACGTACACACCATGGAATATGACATGGCCATAAAAACGAATGGTATCATATCCTTTGCAGCAACATGGATGGAGCTAGAGGCCATTATCATAAGGGAAATAAACCAGAAATAGAGAATCAAATATGAATGTTCTCACTTATAAGTGGGAGCTAAATAATGGGCATGCGTGGACATAAAGATGGAAATAATAGACAAAGGGTACACCAAAAGGGGAGAGGGAGGAAGGGAAAGAAGTGAGGGTTGAAAAACAACCTACTAGGTAATATATTCACTATTTGGGTGATGGGTTAGTTCTCTGAAGCCCAAATTGCAGCATTATACAACATACTCATGCAGCAAACCCGGACATGGACCTCCTGAATTTGTAATTTTTATTTTTATATTTTTCGAGACAGAGTCTCGCTCTGTCGCCCAGGTTGGAGTGAAGTGGCGTGATCTCGGCCTACTGCAACCTCTGCCTCCCAGGTTCAAGCGATTCTCCTGCCTCAGCCTGCCAAGTAGCTGGAATTACAGGCGCACACTACCACGCCTGGCTAATTGTTGTATTTTTAATAGAGATGGGGTTTCACCATGTTGGCCATACTGGTCTCGAACTCCTGAACTCGTGATCCATCTGCCTCAGCCTCCCAAAGTGCTGGGATTACCGGCGTGAGTCACTGTGCCTGGCCTCTGTAACTATTGTTTTAAAAGACAGGTACAGCTGGGCACAGTGGTTCCCGCCTGTAATCCCAGCACTTTGGGAGTCTGAGGCGGATGGATCACGAGTTCAGGAGTTCGAGACCAGCCTGGCCAACATGGTGAAACTCCATCGCTACTAAAAACACAACAATTAGCCAGGCATGGTAGCACGCACCTGTAATCCCAGCTACTTGGGAGGCTGAGGCAGGAGAATCGTTTGAACCCGGGAGATGGAGGTTGCAGTGAGCCGAGATCATGCCACTGCACTCCAGCCTAAGTGAAAGAGCGAGACTCTGTTTCAGAAAAAAGAAAAAAAAAAAAAAAGAGAGAGAGAGAGAGATAGGTACAGACCACCTCTCAGTGCCAGCAACAGTATGTCTGACAGAAAAGATGACCAAAAAAGAAGGGATGGGAAATTGATGCTGACAAAACACACTATAAAAGTACACCCTGTAGAAAACAAAATAAGCAACAAAAACACCAAAGCAGTTATTCGATGTCAGTCACCACAAAAAGAAGATAGACAGTAGAGTGGGTAGCACCCACTGTAACAGGGTAGAAGACTTCCCACATCTCTACATCAAAATAAAATTCCAAAGAAAAAGGTCCAAGTTCCAGTCAATCACAATTCATGGAGACAGCTTTCCTCCAGATCTGGCTCTGAACTCACCAGGTACTAACCACCTGGCCATCACCGCCCAACTAATGAAAGAAGTGAACACTGAAGAAGATGCTACATCAAAAGGATCAAATGTTTTCAAAACAGAAAAGAGGACTGCAAAGTTAAAGGCTGATTTTTAATAACAGGAATCTCAAATAGAGACAAATTAACCAGACAGAAGAAATCCAAAAGTGGTAACAGTTCTAAAAACCTAAAAGTTTTTAGACCTGCAGTTTAAAAACCAAGAGGAAGTCCTGAAACAAGCAAGCACCTGCTTTGTTCAAAGGCAAGAAGTATATGAACTCAGTAATACTAATGACTGTGAAAAACCAGTTGGGAGGTTGAGCACGGTAACTTAGGCCTGTAATCCTAGCACTTTGGGAGGCTGAGGCGGGTGGATCGCCTGAGGTCAGGAGTTCAATATCAGCCTGGCCAACACGGTGAAACTCCGTCTCTACTAAAAATAGAAAAATTAGCTGGGCTTCGTGGCGGACATCTGTAATCCCAGCTACTCTGGAGGCTGAGACAGGAGAATCGCTTGAACCTGGGAGGCGGAGGTTGCAGTGAGCCGAGATGGAGCCACTTCACTGCAGCCTGGGCGAAAGAGCGAAACTCTGCCAAAACAACAAAAACAAAAAACAAAACCAGATGGGAGTTTCCAGAGCATTAGCATATGGAGTCATGGATAGAGTTAGAGGCTTTGTTATTATCTTATGACTGGAAGCTATTTTATGAAATTTAATTTTGATGTGGTCATCCCTCTTTATACCACTGCACTGGCCTGAATGGAAATACCAGCGTGTGCTAAAACTGCATGTGAGTAGATAGTAAATGTGTGTGTGTATTTATGTGTTTGTATATATTTATGATATAAGCACATTTTTATACAACTGGTTTGTTCTGTAGTGATAGAGTTTGGTATTCTTTTCTTCTGGCCATCACTGCACCCTATCATAAGCATAAGCAGCTATTTGGCATGAATTACTTATCACTGCCACTCTCTGAACTCAGACAACCTCCATCTTAAAAAATGGGATGTGGTACCAAGAAAAGGCTTTATTTTCACTAAACTTTTGTTTCAAAATATACCAGTTTCCACTGTCCTCCATACGTGCCTTATAGTATTGTCAGAATTGTCTTTGAGGGGTTTTTTTAAAGAAGTATTTTCTTGGCTGGCTGTTGTAGCTCATGCCTGCAATCCTAGCACTTTGGGAGGCCAAGGTGGGATGATCTCTTGAAGTCAGGAGTTTGAGACCAGCCTGGGCAACACAGTGAGACCCTATTTCGTAAAAAACGAAGTTGTTTTTTTTTTAAAAAGGAACACTTTATTGATTAAATGATAAATAAAAACAGTCTGCCACTGGATGGCATGAAATGAGAATACAGGATGTCTTCTGTGATATTCCTATAAACATACCGAATTTGAATCTCATCATGAGGAAAATAGCAGAGATATGTAACTTGGGACAATCTACAAAAATAATTGGACTGGCCGGGCGCGGTGGCTCAAGCCTGTAATCTCAGCACTTTGGGAGGCCGAGATGGGCGGATCGTGAGGTCAGGAGATCGAGACCATCCTGGCTAACACGGTGAAACCCCTCTCTACTAAAAAAATACAAAAAAGTAGCCGGGTGAGGTGGCGGGCGCCTGTAGTCCCAGCTACTCAGGAGGCTGAGGCAGGAGAATGGCATAAACCCGGGAGGCGGAGCTTGCAGTGAGCTGAGATCCGGCCACTGCACCCCAGCCTGGGCGACAGAGCAAGACTCCGTCTCAAAAAAAAATAATAATAATAATAATTGGACTAACCTTCATGAGTGTTTAAGTCATGAAGTCAAATGATCCTTTGACTAAAAAAGGACAAAACATCCTACGCCCTCTGATAAAGGACATGCATGGGATGACTGTCAAAATCTGAATGGGGTCTGAGGATTACACAGTAGCACTGTATCAATGCCAATTTTTTTATTTTGATGGTTATGCTATGGTTATGTAACGGAAAGTTCTTGTTTCTAGAAAATAAGAAATATGTCCTAAGGTATTTGAGGATAATAGGGCAATAGATAAACCACTTAACACTCAAATGGCAAAAAGAAAAATTTCTGAACACTGCTTGCAACTTTTCTATAAAGCTGAGATTGTTTCCAAATTATTATTATTATTATTATTATTATTATTATTTTGAGATGGAGTTTTGCTCATTGCCCAGGCTGGAGTGCAATGGTACAATATTGGGTCACTGTAACCTCCACCTCCCAGGTTCAAGTAATTCTCCTGCCTCAGCCTCCAGAGTAGCTGGGATTACAGGCATGCACCACCACGCCCAGCTAATTTTGTCTTTTTAGTAGAGACAGGGTTTCTCCATGTTGGTCAGGCTGGTCTCAAATTCTAAACCTCAGGTGATCAGCCCACCTTGGCCTCCCAAAGTGCTGGGATTACAGGTGTGAACCAACATGCATGGCCTGTTTCTAAATTAATTTTTAAGTGATGTTTCTTGGGAAAAAAAAGAAAAAAGCAACCCTATCTTTAGCATTTAGTAAAGGAACACATTATTAAAAACTGATAGATACAGAAAAACAATCGAATGTGTCTGTGTGTTCAAGTGGATTTTCGAAAGTGTTCAAGTGTATTTTTGAAGATTTTTTTGGAAAAGAAATTTAAATGAGGTACAAGGTTTGAGTCAGTTTTTTATAGTAAGAACAGAAAGAAAGGTTGTCTAATCACATACACTCTTCCCCAGCATTTTAATTTTTTTTTTAACTGACTAAACTTTCACGCCACTTCTTTTTAAAATGCACTTTACTTTCTGATATTCTTAATGAAAAATAATTGAACTATAAACAATTTCTGTCGTGCCAAGCACAATGGCTCACGCCTGTAATTACCCAGTATTTTGGGAGGCTGAGGTGAGCAAATAACAAGGTCAGGAGTTCAAGACCAGCCCGGCCAACATGGTGAAACCACATCTCTACTAAAAATACAAAAATTAGCCAGGTGTGGTGGCACGTACCTGTAGTCTCAACTACTCCGGTGGCTGAGGCAAAAGAATCGCTTGAACCCGGGAGGTGGAGGTTGCAGTGAGCCGAGATCGCGCCACTGCAATCCAGGCTGGGCAACACACACACACACATACACACACACTTCTGGGGCAAGATAAGCAATTCAGCATGAATTCTCAAAGAGAGGACTAAGAGAAACGGCATTACTCTGTAACTTCTTCTCTCATCCCTATCAATACAACCCTGTTTTAAATTCAAATGTCATGAAAAGTTGGTGCTTCTCATCAAAAAGTTTATCCACCACAATCAAGTTGGCTTCATCCCTGGGATGCAAGGCTGGTTCAACATACGCAAATCAATAACGGTAATTTATCACATAAACAGAACTAAAGAGAAAAACCACATGATTACCTCAATAGATGCAGAAAACACTTTTGATAAAATTCAACATCTCTTCATGTTAATAACTCTCAATAAACTAGGTATCAAAGGAACATGTCTCAAAATAGTAAGAGCTGGCCAGGCGTGGTGACTCACGCCTGTAATCCCAGCACTTTGGGAGCCCAAGGTGGACGGATCACCTGAGGTCAGCAGTTCAAGACCAGCACGGCCAACATGGTGAAACTGCGTCTCTACTAAAAATACAAAAAATTACCCGGATGTGGTGGCGGGTGCCTGTAACCCCAGCTACTTGTGAAGCTGAGGTAGGACAATTGTTTGAACCCGAGAGGCAGAGGTTGCAGTGAGCCAAGATCACGCCATTGCACTCCAGCCTGGGCAACAGGAGCGAAACTCCAACTCAAACAAACAAACAAAAAAATAGTAAGAGCCATTTATGACAAACCCATAGCCAATATCATACTGAATGGACAAAAGGTGGAAGTATTCCCCTTGAAAACCAGCACAAGACAAGGATGCCTCTCTCACCACTGCTATTTAACACAGTATTGGAAATTCTGGCCAGGGCAATCAAGCAAGAGAAAGAAATAAAGAGTATTCAAATACAAACAGACGAAGTCAAATTGTCTTCATCTGCAAATGACATGATCCTATGTCTAGAAAACCCCATTGTCTCAGCCCAAAAGCTTCTTAAGCTGATAAGCAACTTCAGCAAAATCTCAGGATACAAAATCAATGCGCAAAAATCACAAGCATTCCTATACACCAACAACAGACAAGCAGAGAACCAAACCATGAAAGAGCATCTGCACCACAAAAGAAACTATCATCAGAGCAAACAGACAACCTACAGAGTGGTAGAAAATTTTTGCAATCTATCCATCTAACAAAGGTCTAATATCCAGAATCTACAAGGAACTTAAACAAATTTACAAGAAAAAAACAACCCCATCCAAAAGTGGGCAAAGAACATGAACAGATACTTCTCAAAAGAAGACATTTATGTAGCCAACAAACATGAAAAAAAAAAAAAAAGCTCAACATCACTGACCATTAGAGGAATGCAAATCAAAACCTGATCATTACAGAAATGCAAATCAAAACCACAATGAGATACCATTTCATGCCAGTCAGAATGGTGATTATTAAAAAGTCAAAGCTAGGCATGATGGCTCACGCCTGTAATCCCAGCACTTTGGGAGGCCAAGGCAGGCAGACTACCTGAGGTTGGGAGTTCAAGACCAGCCTGACCAACATGGAGAAACCTCGCCTCTACTAAAAATACAACATTAGCTGAGCGTAGTGATGCATGCCTGTAATCCCAGTTACTCGGGAGGCTGAGGCAGGAGAATTCTGTTTTATGGCACACCTATGTTCATTGCAGCACTATTCACAATAGCAGAGACATGGAATCAACCCAAATGCCTATCAATGATAGACTGATAAAGAAAATGTGGCACATACATACACACCATGGAATACTATGCAGCCATAAAAAGGAAAGAGATCATGTCCTTTGCAGGGACATGGATGGAGCTGGAAGCCATTATCCTCAGCAAACTAATACAGGAACAGAAAACCAAACACCGCATGTTCTCACTTATAAGTGGGAGCTGAACAATGAGAACACATGGACACAGTAGGAGAACAACACACACTGTGGCCTGTTGCGGGGTAGGGTGGGGGGAGGGAAAGCATTAGCAAAAAGAGTTAATGGATGCTGGGCTTAATACCTAGGTGATGGGTTGACAGGTGCAGCAAACCACTATGGCACACGTTTACCTATGTAACAAACCTGCACATCCTGCACATGTACATTGGAACTTAAAATTTTTTTTTAAATAATAAAAAGTTGGTGCTTCTCAGAAACTCGGCCTCAGTCAGAATTATATGTGTTCTATGCACCCTAACTTCCAAGGAAGAGACTGTTCTTGGCCAGCTTCAGTTAGATATATATTGTATTGACTTATCCAGTAGATCTTAATTTATAGTCATATTCTCAGATTTCCACAAACTGTACTGTTTCGTGGAAGAGCTGTCTTGGGTTCAGAGTGTATAGAGTGGTCATGAAATAGCAAACCCAGCTACCTTGAATCATTAACTTCGCAGGGTTATATGCTACAGTAAGAAGATGATTATCAAGCAAGACAGCAAATATATCTCAACCTACCACAAACGTAGCATTTTTAACTTGTTAGGTATTTCCTAGAAGCAATATGCCCTATAATTTGGGAAGGTAAGATACAAGCAGCTGTTTCTAGTTCCAATGACATTACCATTCTCACAAATGAAACCATTCATAAAAGTGGACAAAGATGTAGAAAAATGATGACTTATTTTCAATAGGAGACAACAGACCATTCCCAATGGGACATATATTTTCTTTCAAGCAAAGGAAACCTGCTTAATACATTTTGTCATTTTTTGAACAGAAACCTTTTAACCAGAGATACACAGTGGGGTAACATGTTTCAGATGCACTTGCACTTACTACTGAAGAAAAGCCATGAAAAGTAATAATAGTTATTTTTTTTTTAAGTTTTTTCCATGTTAGAGCCTGAGAAATTCTAATTCATGGAGTGTATCAATTATTATAAAGACATTTAATTTTATATTAAGATTTGAAAGGTTTTTTCAATGAACATTAAGCAATTCCACATATTTTCTAACTTTCCACGGGTTCCAAAAAGAGAGGAAGGAACCCAATTTTGAAATGTTGGTTTTAAAAAAGTATAGTATTTTTACATGAAATTGACAGTAATTTCGAACATCTTTACTTTTCTTTGTACCTTTGAAATAATGTATATTGTGTAAAACACTGGGATGCTTTGGTTAGCACAGACTTACAAAAATGTAAGGATGTTCACAGTTACATTTCATACTTAGTATATTCATATTAATTTTTTTTTTTTTAAGGCGGATTCTCGCTTTGTCGCTCAGGCTGGAATGCAGTGGCACAATCTCAGTTCACTGCAAGCTCTGCCTTCCAGGTTCATGCCATTCTCCTGCCTCAGCCTCCTGAGTAGCTGGGACTACAGGCGCCCGCCACCACGCCTGGCTAATTTTTTTTTGTATTTTTAGTAGAGACGGGGTTTCACTGTGTTAGCCAGAATGGTCTCGATCTCCTGACCTCGTGATCCACCCACCTCAGCCTCCCAAAGTGCTAGGGTTACAGGAGTGTGCCACCACGCCCGGCCCATATTAACTAAATTTTTAAAAGACCTTCATATGCCCCTAATAGATCAAAAGCTCCTTAAGAGGTAAGACCATGTTGATTTTATGGGTGTATGTTCAGCTCCTAGTATAGTCTCTGAAATATAGAGATGGTTGTTTAATGGTTGTTTAATCCAAGTTTCTATTTATATTTATAGTAAATCACCATTTCCCTACTGCTACTCTCAGCCTCCAAGAAAGCTAGCTCTCTCCGACTAATGGTTCTAGGACAACTGGGGCTGGATAAATCTCTATAAATCAGTAAAGATCCCAGCAACTCAACTGCTTCAAGAGACAAGAGACAGAAGATGTCTATACATTAAGTATTTAGTCAATAGCATTATAAAGCACTCTGAAACAGAAAGAGCAGGATTTTTTTAAAAATTACTTTGAGAGAGAACAGAAGATCAGAGCTGAAATAGGGAGAATTCATTCCTACTTGAATGCATACAATCTATCTGGCTTTTCACAAATGTGATTTAGTTTAACCTAACCAAAATTTGAGTAAAATTACAAATTTTATAAATAAAAAAACCCTGAGGCTCAGAGAAGCAGCCTGACCAAAGTTGTGAATAGAAGATCAAAATTCATAGCCAGATTTGTCTAAATCCAAATCTCATGCCCTTACCAATAAATTACCTCAGAACAAAATTTCATTTAGTTTTCAAGATTCATTTTAAATAACAAAAAATGGACAAATGACACACATTTATAAAAGAAATTAATAGCAACTTTTCATTGTAAAGCAAAAGCACTCACCTGCCCTGCTTTACTAAATCGATGGCCTGCCAATATCATATGAAATGCATATTTTCTAACCATGGGACTTTTCATGTTTATAAAGCAATGTGCCGCCTGTTCCAAAAGAAGTGCACTTCGAAGATCAGAATCCTAGTGAATGTTTAAAAGAGAAAAAGGTTAGTTTCACCAAGTTAAAAGTAAATAGATAACTAGTGAAAAAACATTTAATATCTTAATATATAGCATATCCAATGTTTAACTTAAGAGTATATGAGGGCAAAGATCAAGGGGCAAACCAATCTTGATTCTTCCAAAAATACAAAATTCTTTTAAGCTTTGAAAACATTTTCTACCATGAAATACTTAGCTTTTCATAAAAGCCAAATGTCTGGTTATGATATGTGCCATGTACGAAAATCTGTGAGTAACTGCAATCCCTTCTCAAATGGCAAAAAAGTTTGTCAACTACAAATTTATTACAGGTATACCGATAAAAAATAAACCAGAAAACATTTACACCAATCTGATTTCCTCTGAAAATTGACTTGTTAGCATATTTTCATCCACCCAAGAAAACATGTACATAGATTATGAAATATTCTAATCTACTCCTTAATTCTCTGTAAAATTTTACTGTATTTAAAGGAATCCTCAACGTTTGCTATTATATTCCAGAGGGCCAAATCGACTGCATTTCATTAAAAAGTTCAGAAGGCTTCAGTTTCAAAGATTTTCTTTTCACCTGCTATTATTATATTAATAAAGAATACATCTCAAGAAAGTTTCCACTTCAACTGACCCTCACAGTACAGAAACTACAAAACCACATACTACATTACGTCACCACCCTTAAGACAAATCTTTCGACTGAAAGAGTCATCATTTTACAGATAACTGAGAAAGTACTGAAGGTTGCTGATTAAATATCAACAACATTTTCACCAAAACTTTCTCCAGGTTTTTAGCTGTTCTCAAGCTGAACTTACCATGCCCTTCCATGTGTTCTGCTGCCATTATTTTCCCCAGGGAAAGTTGAAAACAGAAAACATTGACTTTAAATGCAATAATTTCAACAAATTATAGTTACATCAAAAGTGTTCACAGACCATTGATTATCATAAACTATCTCTGGGTCAATCATAGAATTATACTAGAGCTGAAATAGACTCGAGGAAACCACCTAGAAAGCATTCAGTAAATGGCAGCTATTATCTATTTCAACCTCCTCCTGATAAAAACTAAATGATTAGATGATTGCTCTAGTAATTAAGATCCAAAAGCTAGTAAGTAAAAAAGTCAGGAATACGTAATTAATTAGTGGTTCTTAAAAATGGGTTTGTGTCAGAAATACTTAGGGGAGCTTGGGAGCTTACTTTATTTTTTAGAAAAATGTTTTCTTTTTAAAAAGTATTAATACAAACTAACTTTTTAAAAAAGAATACGTGTTTGAAGAAAAAATGAACATCTTTCTTTCCTAGCCCATGTTTCATGTCATTTGCCAGAGGTAACTATTCTTTACAGCTTAGTAGTGTTGTGTCCTTTGTCACCCCTCCTGTATATGTATGTGCATGTGTTTACATGCCTAAAACACACGGATTTTTTAAAATACACATATATTTTGATACATAAGTGGTATTTATATAGAGTACCTTGCTTTTTTCACTTATGTAATGGACATCTTTCTAAGACATCTACATCTCTCTCATTTCTTTTAAAGTTACACTGTATTCCATTATAAAATGTACCCTAACTTACCAATTGATTATTGTTTCATATTTTGTTACTACATAAAATGCTTTGATAACTATCTTTATAGAAACATATTTGAATAATTATTCAAATATTTTAATAGAGAAATTTCTGGTAGTAGAACTGCTGAGTTAATGAAAGCTATGCATACACTACTTCAGATTCTAATCAATATAGCCAAACTGCTAAAAAAAAAAAAAAAAAGTAGCACCAATACATACTCTCATCAACAAAGAATAAGAGTATATGTGTTCCACTCTACTCAGCCAAAAATCTTCCAAATTTTCAGCTAATAAAAGAAAAATGACAGCTGGGAGCTCACACCTATAACAGAACTTTGGGAGGTGAAGGTGGGGGATCGTTTGAGCCAAAGAGTTCAAGACCAGCCTGGGCAACAGAAAGAGACCCCCGTCTCTACAAAAATTAGCTGGGCATGATGGTGTCTGTGGTCCTAGCTACTTGGGAGGCTGAGGCAGGAGAATCACCTGAGCCTGGGAGACTGCAGCTGCAGTGAGCCATGAATTCACCACTGCACTCCAGGCTTAGTGACAGAAGGACGACCTGTCTCAAAAAAGGGAAAAAATATATATATATAACACCTTGTTCCTTAACATACACTTTATCGTAGGACTGTTAATCTTTTCATATGTTTAGGGGATTTTGTACTTTTCCTGTGAATTGCCTGTTTATGCTCTTTTGTGAATGGTTTGTTGTGATTTTCTGCTTTGTAAGCGCCCTTTGTATACTCTTAATATTAGTCCTTTGTGATATATTTTGCAAACAGTATTTTCCAGTTTTGACAAGAAAGAGTTTATTCTTTTGCAGGGCAGCACACTATCATTGCCTTTATGGTGTCAAGATATTGTATCAAACTAAGAAAGGATGTTATCATTCCAGGACTTTAAAAAATGCTCTCTTAGTATTTGCTTCTAGGGGTGTGTGTGTGTGTGTGTGTGTGTGTCTGTGTGTGTGTTACTCTGGTTTCATTTTTTATTATAGCTTAATCAAGCCATAATATATTAAAACACAATGAATAAGCTAAGATTCCAACCCAAACAGCTGCTTAGGTATCACAATACCATTTTGTGAATAAGTTAGCTTTCTCCACTAATTTTAAATGATACCTTAACCATATGCAGTATTTAAATTCTCATTCTAGCCCATTAATATGTCTATTCTTATCACTGTATAGAGTTTTACTTTCGGTAGCCTTATATTTTAGTATCTATATATTTTAATATCCAAAATAGGTAATTCTCCCTAATTATTGTTTCTATTTCACAACTTCACTTAGACCTCAACAGAGTTCAGTTTTTTAAGTGCTGTAATTTCTTAAGTCTATTCTTAGCACAACACACATATGCATGCATACATACAAACACACATGAATAAATAAAATAAAATAAAATAATATATACACACACACTTCTTTATTGCCTATGAAGCTTCACTAAACTGCAAAACCTGAATGGGTAGCAATCCTGGACATTCTAAAAAGCTAAGAATATCCCCTGAGAATACTTAATGGTTTGCAAATGATTCTAATGTACAATCCAGTTAAAAACCAAAACGAGAAACTCTTAGCATTTCCAAATTTAACACTCAAGAACTGACCAACTGAAGGCACATGTGGAAGTCCATGGCCTGTATTAATTTGGCTGAAACAAAATTTTGACTCTTGCATGTAAAGAATCAGTTTCTAGACTGAATCAGAATCAGTTTCTAGAGCTGAATACCGTGCTTTCATATCTTAGTCCAGCTTTATTCTTCATTAGACCCTGATTCTTAATGTGACACCCAAAGTGGTAAAAACATTGTTTTGAAAGGAGAAAAATAGCCCTGAAAAGAATGACAACTGCTATCAGTGTTGACGGAAGAGAAATAAAAGGATTTTTACAAAGTGATGGTTTTATCCAGAAAGCAAAGGTTTTAAATGAATTGAAAGATAAAATTTTAATATAGTGGTGTATTTCATACTATCAAATAACAAGTTTTATATATGTTCCGTAAGAAACTAAAAAAAAAAAAAAAAACCTGTTGATAGCATTTCATTAAGAACTCCGGCCTATGAAAATTCTGTCCACAACCAAGAGATAATTTTAACAAAAGATAAAAAGACAACAATAACTTAAAATATGAGGATTATGTACAGAAAAAAAAAAATTCATCTGAGGTAGAGGCCTCAATAAACACTTCAATAAAAACACAGTTGATAAAGCCACCAGTTGTAGCTAACTAACTGAATCAAACATCAAACAAAAAAGACGGCTCTAAGCTTTTAAGATTTCATCTCTGCATAACCATGAAGTTAACAGGAAAGAAAAGTGCTTTCAGCTGATAAATTTCCCATAAGACCAGTTACTCCCAAGCTGAAGAAACTTACAAAAACTGATATTAGCATCCCTAGAAACTGATTTTTCATATTTAAATATAGTAACAGAAAAAATGGGTTGTAAGACCAGAATAAGTGTTCAATACAGAAACAGATACAAGCAGGTATGTCTTAAGCACCAAATTCATATATATCCTATATGGTGATAAATGTGGCATGTTTTATCATTAAACTGGGTTTGCTCTGCCATTCTGAGAATCCCAGGGAATAAAACAAAAAATAAGATCCACTTGCCCAAAAATTTGCAGTACATAAAGTCAAAGCACAGCTCCTCCTCTTGCCCAGGCCTCATTAACTATCTTTCCCTATGACGGTATTAGCAAAAATCTAGGGAACACAGTTCAGGCATGTCAAGATTATGTAACTCAGTTCTCCAGCTTCAAAACCAGTGTGCCCCTCTTGATATTATACAGCCTTTCTAGTTAACAAAATACATACAATAAATGTAAATTGTTGGTAAAGATTTAACATAATTTATAAACATTATGCCCAACAATCATTAGTTTCAAGTTACCCCAAAGAAATTTATGACAGGTATTGCAGAAAAGGCCACTTAGAATCACAATTTCTGGGTACATGCACCACCACCTGCCCCCTCTCCCCACCATATGGCAGTAAATAACAATGATACATTTTCTAGACTTTCATGATAAAACAAATCATCCAGATTTGAGAAAGTGAAAACAAAGAGTTGGAAAGAAGAGAAAAATGACAAAAAATAACACTGTTATAATGCAGACAGGAGAATTTGCTCTGAAGAAATTTTATTCACATATGTGGATAGAATGGCAATTAAAAGCATTTAAGCAAGGAAGAAAAAAAGGAATTTTATTCAAGCTCCTGAACCATAAATTCTTTTTACATTCACTGATAATCCTTAGGTTGAAAAACACAGCAACACATTCAAATCCAAGTTAAGATTATTTATTATAATAGAGAACATCAGAATACTCAAAAGCCTATATTCAGCTCTACAAATAGTTTACCTGTTCATATTTATTAGTCAGTGGCCATGCAATAACAATTATTAAACATTTTAAATATCACTTCTTAACCTAACTAGTTAGATCTTACAGAAACTTTTGTAGAAGAATTAATGGTTCAGTTCCAACAAACACTTGTAGAGCATCTAATCCACGTGCCAAGGCCAGTGTTAGGCAACAGGAATAAAAACAGAAGGCAACACGGTTCCCTGACCTCAAGAAGCTAACAGCTTAAGAAGCTTAAACATAATTTCCAATATAATATAATATGGTAAGTCAGGTTTTACAGCATTATATGAGAGAGCAGAACAGAGACACTCAGGACAAACAGGTGTACTAAGCAAGACTATCTGAAGTACACAACTGATATCATGACTAGTAAACTAGACAAAGCAAGAGGGAAAAGGCCACAGTCCCAAATAAAAAATATTAAGAATGAGAACTAGTACAGTAGGAGAAGTTTTAAAAAAACCAACAAAAGAAAGAGATAAGTAAACTATATGGAGATACAAAAAGAAAAAATATTTTTAAAGATTAACATTATTTTAATTAAATAAATAATGTTTAAGAGCTTGAAAACAAAAATTACTCCCACCCCCACCTCCATTCTACATTGGATTACAGACAGGATAGGAGAATACAGGAATATCTCAAGCCATTTCTGCCTTGAGCAAATAAAGGGCTTGTTAGTGATAACATAACTGAAGATCATGATATATCAGGTAAAAAATTTTATGGGTTTATTATACGTTAATTTAAGATGCCTTCGAAACATGAAGTAGATAAATCTTTGTTGCTGCTCTCGCTCTGTCGCCCAGGCTGGAGTGCAGTGGCGCGATCTCAGCTCACTGCAACCCCCACCTTGTGTTCAAGCAATTCTCCTGCCTCAGCCTCCTGAGTAGCTGAGATTACAGGTGTGCACCACCACGCCCAGCTAATTTTTGTATTTTTAGTAGATAGGATTACATTATGTTGGCCAGGCTGGTCTCAAACTCCTGACCTCAGGTGATCCGCCCGCTTCAGCCTCCCAGAGTGCTAGGATTACAGGCGTGAGCCATCACGCCTGGCCGCAAGTAGATAAATCTTAAAGACAGTTGGCCATACAAATCTAAAGCTCAAAGAAAGCTCAGGGTTAAAGACAGATTTGAAAGTGGAAAGCATGGCTGTGGACAAGATCATCCCCAAAACGTAAAGAGTTAAAAAGTGCAGTGGTCCAAGGACTAAAATCCTAGGATATTTAACATTTAAGGAGCAAACAAAGGAGATGTTTGATTTCGTTCCTTCATTCTTCAGTAGTCATCTAAAAAACACGTTATTAACAATACTTATAAAGGAATTACTACCATTCTTTACAAGCCTGTAGTCAATGCAACTCAATAATGTTTGTTGTAAAATCTTCAACAACTATAAATGAATTACTTTCTTCTCTTTTAAAATATTCACAATATAGGTTTTTTAAATGTTTAAGATGATTTTCTTAAAAAGTTCATGCTAGTTGAAAGTAAAATTAAAAACTCCTTAGTGATTAGTCTTTTAAAATCAGCTTTATTTCCCTAGCAGACTCAGATAACAAAATATGAAAAATAAAAAATAAAATATCATTTTATATTAGGAACAACGCACATGCACATTGTTTTAAATATTCTTATTCAAAGGACAAAAACCTAATAAGTCACAGAGTATGTATGCTCAATACACGTCTGTAGTTAATAATGAAATGTAGCCTTAAAATATGTAAATTTAATTTATAAAAAATTACATTTAAAATTAACTCAACAAAAAACTAAAATAGCCATGTTGTAAATTCCCAAAGAGTGATTTCCCTGGCTAATTTTATGTTTTGTAAACCCTTTCAAGAAAGAAGATACGTCTTTTTAAAAAATGAACAATGCTAATTAAAGGAAATACTACACAGTTTCAGTACCTCACTGGTCAACCGTATTAGGAGAGCTGCAGCCTCTGAATATTTGCTTTGGCTTTTTAAAAGTTCAGCACTAAGCAACACACATCTTTCTGCCAACACCATATTCCTGTAGAAAAAAGGACAAGAAAATAAAATCAGCACAATAATACCTTAGCACATCAAAGTAAATGTGTTCAGCAAAAGATTCCAATTACAATTTTAGAGGACAGTTGCAGGGAATTGGTTCCAGGACCCTCCAGGATACTAAAATCCAAGGTTTATCCAGTTCCTTATATAAAATTGCATAGTATTTGCATATTAACCCATACACATCCTCTTGTGTAATTTAAATAATCTCTACATTACTTATAATACCTACTATAATGTAAATACTATGTAAATCATTGTCATACTTTATTTTTCATTTGTATTTTTAATTTTTATATTATTATTTATTGTTGGGTTTTCCCAAATATTTTTAATCTGTGGTTGGTCGAATCTGCAGACACACAGGGCTGACTATAAAAAGCAGAAAAGAAGTCTATGTCCTTGTTTGGCACCTACCAAAAAGGCTTTCTTAAAAAATCTTCAAAAACTTCTCATAACTCATCAAAACTTCTCATTATCATGTAATTTGGCAGTAAGAATATAATGCAAAGTCCCATCTCCTGTATGCAAAAAAGCTAGAACTGGTTCCATAACATATTTAACAAAGTCTGCTTTGAACAGAAAAATATAAACATGTCACACGTATTTCTTTCTCTTTCCTTATGCAAATTCTGATTGTGTTTCATTTTGCTGGCTACTTTGAGGAATACTTAGGTATTTTCCCCCTGGTAGTACCATTAAGATGTTTCTGCTAGAGATGGCATAGAGCCAGTGTTGTCTGATTGATTCCTGATCCAATTTTAGTTTTTTTTGTAAAAATACAATCAGTTGATTTTGTGTACTACTATATCAGTAATCTAGAATTAGATTATCCATTTTAGAAAAGAATAAAACCAAATGAAAACATTCTTACTATGAAATTACAAGATGGAATCCTATTGCTGGCAAACAGCAGCAAAAGTTTTTCTTTTTACTTTCTAATCCTTATAGAATCAAAATATCACTTGGCTTTAAAATTATTAATATAACCAAAGTTTGCTAACTTGAACTTACTTTGGAAGTCCATTCTAAACAATGAATAGTATTTATTTTAGAAACACAATTTACTCCTTTCAAAAATTCAAAAATTATTATACTGACTTGCCATAAACTTTCTACAATCATACCTTTCTTCCTTGGAGGTCAGGTATTTATGAATACCTAAGACTGTTTTGATGAACACAAAAGACTAACTCCTATATACTATCAACTACTTATTTAACAGGTTCAGTTCTTAAAGATTTTTCTTCAGTAAATTTTATAAATTCCCTTAAATCTTAACACTTATGTTTGATTCCTAAACGATTTATCCCATATAGTCAATTACTTCAGTTTCTTCATCTGTAAAATAAGGATAATAATAACATGCACGATTTCAGAGGTTTGTTGTTAAGACTAAATGTGCATATAAATTTCTTCGGCATGATGGCAAATGCTGAACACTCAAAAAATGTTTATTATTATCTTATTAATGATGCTGTTCTGTTCTAACCATGTTACCATTACGATGACTACTTTTACTTCAACATTATAGGGATCAAAACTGCCTCTATATCTGTCTTCCAATGCATCTATTCTGAAACAACAGAAAAGTCGGATTAATTTTTCCAAAAAGTAACTTCTATTATGTTAAGTCCCTACTCAAATATTTGGTAATTTTCCATTTACTACTACGTAAGTCTTCACTGCAGCTTAATAAAAATAATACATGAGTGTGGTGCGGTGGCTCATGCCTGTAATCCCAGCACTTTGGGAGGCCAAGGCGGGCAGATCATGAGGTCAGGAATTCGACGTCAGCCTGGCCGAAAAAATAGTGAAACACCGTCTCTACTAAAAATACAAAAAATTAGCTGGGCATGGTGGCAGATGCCTATAATTCCAGCTACTTGGGAGGCTGAGGCAGGAGAATCACTTGAACCCAGGAGGTGGTGGTAGCAATGAGCTGAGATCACACCATTGCACTCCAGCTGCGCGACAGTACGAGACTCCGTCTCAAAAAAATAAATAAGTAAATAAAAAAATAAAAAACATGGGCTAGGCATGGCGGCTCATGCCTGTAATCCCAGCACTTTGGGAGGCTGAGGTGGGTGGATCTCTTGAGGTCAAGCGTTCGAGACCAGCCTGGCAAACATGGTGAAACCCTGTCTCTACTGTAGCCAGGCATGGTGGCGCACTCCTGTAAACCCAGCTACTCCAAAGGCTGAGGCAGGAAAATCACTCAAACCCAGGAGGCAGAGGTTACAGTGAGCCAAGATCGCAGCCACTGCACTCCAGCCTGGGCGACAGAGCAAGACTCTTTTCTCAAAAAAAAATAAAAATAAAAAAATAAAAATAATACACGACAGTAAAGCTTCCTCACACAGATTTATCTCAAATCTCCTTTCCAAATTTATCATCCAGTACTTTCCCTATACAGAAACCTTCCAACCTAGCCAGGGCTTTCTTCTCTTTAGCCAATAATGCACATCTAAAACATTATGCCTGCCAATCACAATTCCTGATACATCTTCACAGTTATCAAGTCCTAACCACTTTTCTTTCAAGGTCTACCCATCAAATATCCCATGAAATCTCCCCTGACCACTGGGCACCAGTTCATAGTCTCCTTATAGGTGGTGAGTTCTCACTCTTACAGGGTTCAACAGAAAGCACTATGAATACAATATTGTTTAACTATTTTTTTTTTTGCCTATTTAACAAAGAAAATGCAAAATGACTAATTCCTAACTTGACAGCAGTTTAAAGTTAGAAATGTCCCCACAATACAAATTACCTTCAATGTAACATATAATCTCTACATAACACATTCCTACCTGCCAATCCAAACAAAATAGAAAAGAAAAAGGTATAATAAAACATTAATTTTTTAAAAATTACCTCAACTTGTCTCTATTAACTTGATTTGGGAGTTTAGGAATGGGGGAAAAAAAAAAAAAGAACAAACTGATCTCTAACTGGATACAATATAAATCTTATATAGTCACCTACTTGCAGATATCCCTGTATGTCTGAATTGCTGTATCCATGTAATGAGCAGGATATGGCCTAGGTGCTCCTGGTTGAAGAAAAGCGGACACTGCTGCCATTTCCTAAAATAAAAGATATAGTTTACATATTTCAAAAGAAACAGTCTTACAGTTTAGATAGGAAACTAAACGTTAGCATGAAATTTGCTTTTTTTTTTTTTTAACTGGATACACATGTATAAACTTTATAGCCTAACGCAGATTTGAAAAACACATTTACAGCCCAGTCACTCATTAGAGAAGATGGGTGATCTGACTCTGGAAAGACTGATGTCAGAGAGATCAAAAGAGTACCTAGAATTCAAATAAGTAATGAGTAAGAGTCCTATAGAAACCTCCACGTAGTAATGTCTTAGCTCTTGTGAGCAAGACTGCAGTACCTTCAGTTAAGGCCTCTAAAACATATCCTTAAAGACTACGGGCTCCTTAGCCACCTGCTCTCAGAGAAATCATGACAGTAACAGGCATTTCCTTATTGTATTTATATTACTCTCTTCCTACACTTTCCAACTCCTGAACACCCTCTAATGACCACTGTCTGGGGATGTGTTTTTCCTGAAAGAACATGAGGAATACAGAGACCAAAAGGGAGATGCTTCCATTACAGGCAAAGTTAGATTGGATAAGATTTAGCAGTTAAACTGCAGGAATATAAAGAATGAATTCTGGTGTTCAGACAATTACAAAAGGCTCAGGCAAATATAAGGGCACCACTGGCTACATGCGGAGCAAAGACTGCTTCCTAAGATTGCTTAGACCCCAGGGAGGTCTTTACTTTTGCCTAGACTCAGATTTGCCATGGAAATTCCAAAGAGAGCAGACATTTGGATTTGTCCTCCTTTGGGTGTCTACCTGAATGTTGTGTGTAGCAGTGTGAGTGATTGCATGTATACACAATGTGCTTATGAGTGAATGCTATGTCAGGCCTAGTGGTTAGGTGTGTTGTCTATCACTTTTCTTTATTTTGTCCAGATTTTTTAATCTTCTGTTTTCTAGAGCTACTTATGTTTCCCCTGTTTATCATTGTAGTATCTGACAGTTATCTCTTCCCATCAAAAATATGCTAAACTGGCCAGGTGCAGTGACGCACGCCTATGATCCCAGCACTTTGGGAGGCTGAGGCGGATGCATCACTTGACGTCAGGAGTTTGAGACCAGCCTGGCCAACATGGTGAAACACTGTCTCTAATAAAAATACAAAAATTCCTGAACACCCTCAACAGCCAGGAGTGGTGGCAGGCACCTGTAATCCCAGCTACTCAGGAGGCTGAGGCAGGAGAATCGCTTGAACCTGGGAAGCAGAGGTTGTACTGAGCCGAGATAGTGCCACTGCACACTGGCCTGGGTGACAGAGTAAGATTTGGTCTCAAAAAACAAACAACAACAACAAAAAATATGCTGACCCTACGCTGGTCAGAGCAAGAGGTTATTTCTGTTAAGCAGCATCTTACCCGCAGTGTTTTCCCAGATAGCTGCCTAACAGCTTTAAGTGGGAGGTTGAATAGTCAGTTTATCTAAATCATCTGTTTTTCCAAACTAGCTTGAAAGGTCTTTTCATTTATTTTTACTCCATGGGCCTCTGATATGCTGAGATATAACACAGTTATGGTTGTGGTATCATCTGTTATAGACACAAAAGGGAAAAAAGGTTGGCCAGGCCCAACATAACCAGCATGTTAGGTTGCCACTGGAGATGGGGGAGTCAGTCTCCACTTTGCAGTTGGGACTGTGCTCCTCTAACCTGTTTGCTGGGTTTTCTGTTTGAAAATAGCCCCTATTCCTCTCCAGTGTCCTGCTTTTTGATTGTGTGTGTGTGTGTGTGTGTTTTCCCTGTGACACTGGAAGTGGAAACAATTTTCCACCTAGAGAGAAGCTTTGAACCAAAATGCTCCAAGAATGAATTTCCAAATATTTGCTAGTGGAAAAGGAGCAGAGACTATGACAAGAGTGATTTAGTGTTGTACTTTCTTTTTTTTTTTTTTTTTTTTTGAGACAGAGTCTCGCTCTGCCGCCCAGGCTGGAGTGCAGTGGCCGGATCTCAGCTCACTGCAAGCTCCTCCTCTCGGGTTCACACCATTCTCCTGCCTCAGCCTCCCGAGTAGCTGGGACTACAGGCGCCCGCCACCTCACCCGGCTAGTTTTTTGTATTTTTTAGTGGAGACGGGGTTTCACCGTGTTAGCCAGGATGGTCTCGATCTCCTGACCTCGTAATCCGCCCGTCTCGGCCTCCCAAAGTGCTGGGATTACAGGCTTGAGCCACTGCGCCCGGCCTAGTGTTGTACTTTCAAAAGAATTATCTACTATGGTAATATAAGTAATACATTTATATAAGCTTTCAATCTTAAAATTCTCTAGTCAATATCCGAAGTCTTCCATTCAATATTTAAATGAGATTTTCAAAAAAAACTATGGTGTATATATACTATCAAATTAGCCTAGTTTAAGATTTCTACTAACACCCTCCTCCCTGTTCTTCACTAACCTTCAATAAGTAGAGAACAGACCAATGATGGATCACAAAGAGAAAAAATAAAGTACATCTCTTTCCAATTTATTGGTAACAAAATAAAATCAGAGCTCACAACGGCTTGCCTTGTCAATATATTCTGCCAATTACAAACTCTAGTTTATATCCACTATCATATAGATGGTGCAAAGACCATTTTTCTTAAACCTATTATTACTGTCAATTTCCTAGGTCATATTTCATTTTAAAACTTCATTCTGGATGGGTTCAGTGGCTCACACATGTAATCCCAGCACTTTGGCAGGCTGAGGCAGGAGGATTGCTTCAGCCCAGGAATTCAAGACCAGCCTGGGCAACATACTGAGATCTAGATCAAAACAAAAAACAAAAAAAAAAAAACCTCATTCTATTGGCAATGCCTAGGACTTTAGTTAATAATTCAAATAATATACAATGGTGGTCAAAGGATTTAGAAATGAAGATTTAGCACGGTGCCACATGCTTGTAACCCCAGCACGCTGGAAGGCCAAGGCAGGGAGAATGCTTGAGCTCAGGAGTTCAAAACAATCCTGGGCAACATGGCAAAATGCCATCTCTACAAAAAATAGAAAAATTAGCCAGACGTGGTGGTGCACGCCTGTAGTCCCAGCTACTGTGAGGGGCTGAGGTGGGAGGATCAGTTGAGCCCAGGAGGTTGAGGCTACATAAGCTGTGATCACACCACTGTACTCCAGCCTGGGCAACAGAGCAAGACCTTGCCTCCAAAAAAAAAAAATCACCTAAGTTTTAATGAAAATGGCTCACGCCTGTAATCCCAACACTTTGAGAGAGACTGAGGCAGGCAGATCACCTGAAGTCTGGAGTTCGAGACCAGCCTGATCAACATGGTGAAACCCTGTCTCTACTAAAAATACAAAATTAGCCAGGTGTGGTGGTGCATGCCTGTAATGCCAGCTACTCGGGAGGCTGAGACAGGAGAATAGCAGGACGGGAAAGCCATAATTCACTTTTAAGACAAACAAATGTACTTCTCTGCCACATTTTTTAAAATAGAAGAAAAAACAAATAATGATTTGGGAACTGAAATATGATTAAAGCCTTTAACCTGATAGTTCCCTGAATGACAATATGAACCATATCTATTTCAGAATGCCTCTGCATCCTCAGCACTCAGCAGTATCTGCTCTAAAATTCATTGAAGGAGCTAAATAAAAATACATAATGTCCATGTGACAAAATATCGTACAGCTCTAAAACATGTTTTCTTGGCCGGGTCCAGTGGATCACGCCTGTAATCCTAGCACTTTGGGAGGCTGAGGCAGGCAGATCCCTTGAGGTCAGGAGTTCGAGATCAGTCTGGCGAACTTGGTGAAACCCCATCTCTACTACAAATACAAAAATTAGCTGGGTGTGGTGGCACATGCTTGTAATCCCAGCCACTTGGGAGGCTGAGGCAGGAGGCTGGCTTGAACACAGGAGGTGGAGGATGCAGAGAGCTGAGATCAGGCCACCGCACTCCAGACTGGGCAACAGAGTGAGACTCCGTCTCAAAAAAAAAAAAAGTCTTCAAGAATTCCTGGCCGGGCGCGGTGGCTCAAGCCTGTAATCCCAGCACTTTGGGAGGCCGAGACGGGCGGATCACAAGGTCAGGAGATCGAAACCATCCTCGCTAACACGGTGAAACCCCGTCTCTACTAAAAAATGCAAAAAAACTAGCCAGGCGGGTTGGCGGGCGCCTGTAGTCCCAGCTACTCGGGAGGCTGAGGTAGGAGAATGGCGTAAACCTGGGAGGCGGAGCTTGCAGTGAGCTGAGATCCGGCCACTGCACCCCAGCCTGGGCGACAGAGCAAGACTCCGTCTCAAAAAAAAAAAAAAAAAAAAGAATTCCTATTACTGGTTTTGCTGTGATATTTATTTTGCCTTTGTAGTTACAATGACTAAATATCTTCTACAATTTTCATCTAAAAAGGCATACGATCTAGTCTATTCTACTACAACACATTTTGATCTTATCAATTAGTTAACGTGAATGGCAAGGGAAGTGGTATCAGTTCAAATTAAATTTTTATTTATTCATACATAATTTTTCTTAGGCAAGGGAATCAAAAATAGCAGTATTATAAACTTATATCCTTCAGAACGAAAGGAAAAAGCCGTGAGCTCAGCTGCTGCACAGAAAGGCTCTCTTTCAAGCTGCTAAAAAACGAATGCCTACACTTTGGTGCGTATGGACTCTGTCTCCAGAGCAGCACACTACCAGCCTTTCACAGCTCTGGGCTCAGGGCAGGCTGTACTTTCTTCTATGATCGGCTTCATGGCAGCTCCCCTGGTTAGGAACTCTTCTTGCTCACCCCCATCCCTATAAAAAATTTATTTTTTATATTCCCTGAGGTATCCTCAGCCATGCTAAGCTGCCTATCTAGATTATTTAGGTAATCTTCCAAGGTACCGTTTAAAGTTTTTGTTTGTGCTCTGGTTACAAAGATGAATAGGTTTCAAGAAGAGTATCCCAACTTTTCTCAGAAGCCTATTATTTTTAGGGTAGCTTTTAAAGGCTACAATGATTTTCAGGTGCACAAATATGTAAGAGCAAATATGCCTTTATTTTCCAGTGCTATATTATTTTCTCTCAAACAGCTACTAATACTTCCAGTTGAATGGCTTAAATGTAGTTTTTATCAAACATTCTACTTGCAGATACATTAAATAAAATTTTGTCATTACAAATGCATACCTAGGTTATAAGGTATTAATAATAACATGAAGTATTTGTGATTTCCTATGATGACTATAATGAGCAATCAGAGAATATTTAGCCAAGGAAGATTCACTTGTGTTTTCAAACGCTTCTCATGAACATAGCATATTTTCCATTTCTATGAAAGGTTTTTAAAAACTGGGTTGGCCAGGCACGGTACATTGCCTGAGGTCAGGAATTCGAGACCAGCCTGGGCAACACAGCGAAACCTCGTCTATACTAAAAACACACACACACAAAAATAATTAGCCGGGCATGGTGGGGTGTGCCTATAATCCCAGCTCCTCAGGAGACTTAAGCACAAGAATCGCTTGAATCCTGGAGGTGGAGGTTGCAGTGAGCCAAAATTCTGTCTCCAGAAAAAAAAAAAAAAAAGTGGGCTGACTTTTTTCATTAAAAAAATTAGAGAACCAGAAAGCAACAGTAATATAATTTTGCTATTCTGGCTTCCATTTTTAAGTTACTAATTTTATATATGCACAGTATTAAAATAAATGCAAAACAAATGCCAGTTAATTAAATAAGTATCTGTCAACTTGTGAATATTTTCTAGTTAAAAAAAAGTATCTACACAATTACCAATGAATTATTCTTACACATTTTTTTCTTCACTTTTGTTTATAAGCTTACATGTTTTTTAAAAGATTAAATAGAAACTAACAGTGCTAATTTTACTCTTTTCTGAACACATAAAGCAGATAACACATATATTTGTGGTAACTTTTCAAAAACATTAAAAGGTTTAGGCAACAAGTATAGAAAATTCTTCTGAAATACCTGGCTTTGTAATCAATTACAAACCTAACACCACCAATACTTATTGACAGGTTATTACATATAAGGCATTATGCTAAGTGCATGCCTTATACCTTATCTGATCCTATGCCGTTAGGATTCACATATTTTACAGGTGAGAAAACTGTGGCTTAGAGATATTCAATAACTTGCCTAAGATGAGAGAGTGTCTCACACCTAAAGTACATGTTCTTGACTAATAATGAAGTCATACATCAAGCAACTTAAAAATGTCATGGTTTAAAAAAACTTCTTAAAAAATTTTTGTATTTTGAATATATTAGAAAATGAAATTCAATTCTGAAAGCTGATGAAAAAGTTAGAAAGTACTAATTAAGAAAGAAACCCTGATATATGACCATCTTTTAATTACCTAGTTTTTTGGGTTTTGTTTTTAAGAAGTAAGTTTTTTCCATTTATTTTTAAAGATGCAATCTTACTATGTTGCTCAGGCTGGTCTCAAACTCTTGGGCTCAAGCAATTCTACTGCCTCAGCCTCCCAAGTAGCTGGGACTACAGGATAGTGCCACCATACCCAGCTAATGAACTAGTCTGAGGGAAATCCATCAATTCAGCATTAAGGAATTCACAATCTATAAAGCACTATGTGTTCTTGGAGTACAACTTTATCCCTAAGGATTCTGTTTGCCACCAAGAGAAATTTCTAAAGCATTTATGGTAGCAGAATTAAGGAATTATAATATCACAGAATACCAACCAAGGCACCAGCTGCATAAAGCATTGCTTGATCATTAAGAAAATCTTTCTTTGCAGTATGATAGCAACTGTAAGCCAAATCATAATGCTGCACCAAAAAACATAAGTCAGCCATTTTCCTGATTTGAAGTTCTGGTGCTTCTGGGGGATACCTGTAAATACAAAAGAAAATAATGCATAATTTATTACCCCCTAAACCACTATAAAATATACTAACAAGCTGCCATGTTCTCCTAGAATATGAGGAAAACTAATGCTATTTTAAAGAAATTCTACCTCCAACAAAAGTGTCAGTTCTCAAAAATATCTGGAAACAGAAAGTTCCTTGTTTTATTATTTATAGCCCTGAGAATGTCTCAAAGGCAGGCAAACATTTTCTCCATGGTCGAATAATGAAGTAAATGGTTAATTCCAAGTAACTCACATTTATATACAACCAGGAGAAACATTAAAATCCAAAATGTATTAATTATATTTTTCCCTTAAAATGGTTTTTTGTGTAAAGCAAAATATTTTTTTTTTTGAGATGGAGTCTCGCTCTGTCGCCCAGGCTGGAGTGCAGTGGCCGGATCTCAGCTCACTGCAAGCTCCACCTCCCGGGTTCACGCCATTCTCCTGCCTCAGCCTCCCGAGTAGCTGGGACTACAGGCGCCCGCCACCGCGCCCGGCTAGTTTTTTGTACTTTTTTAGTAGAGACGGGGTTTCACCGTGTTAGCCAGGATGGTCTTGATCTCCTGACCTCGTGATCTGCCCATCTCGGCCTCCCAAAGTCCTGGGATTACAGGCGTGAGCCACCGTGCCCGGCCCGTAAAGCAAAATTTATTAAATGTGTCCCTTGTCTTAGAATCATCAAGTCATTACATTTTAGATATAGAACAGTTACTAATGATAGCTAGTCTAACTTCATTGTTTTACAAATAATGAAACAGACCAAAAGTAAAGTGACCTTCCCATTTGTTTTTAGATGTCCAAGTACTTAGTTTTTAAAAAATATGATTTACTTAAGAGTCTCTCTTCTTATCTACCTGAATTTTCACCAATAAGAAACTAAGAAATCAAAGAGATAGTTATCTTCTGCAGGATATCATACAATACAATCAAATACTAGTCAGAGGTAAACAGAGGAAAAACAAAAACAACACTTTACTCACAGCAAGCCAGATGTATTTTTCAGCTCATTAATGCTCTTTTCTGGAACTTTACTGCCACTAAACCATTTTTTAGTTGCAGAAAATAGAGATCGACTCAAACCTTTTCTTGATATTAGCTTTAAAAAAGAGATTAAATATGTTGACAAATATAATTTAGTATTTTTCTTTTACATAAAAAAAATTTTAACTAAAAAGCTTTAATAGCAAATGTTCATTTTAACAAAACTGATTTAAAGAAAACTGTCTAATATGCTGGCAAAATCCTAGTGAAAATGAATCAGCCTCTTCCACAGTTGAACAGAATTTCACCACAATGAAGTAATTTTGAGAAGTCTTAATATTGGCCTATCTTAAAATGAAAACAAAACTTCAAATACATTTATTAATTCTTAAATTTACTATTTACTTAAATTTTAAAAATACTAATCCAAAAAATGAAACCTTACCTGATCGTTTAATTGCCTAATTGTTTTCTCTATATGTGGCAAAAGGCCCCGAAATGTGAACTCTTGTATAAACTGTCGAATTCTATCATGATCAGTAAGTGTTAAACATGCACCATGAATTATTCCAATATTTCCTTTCTTTGTTTCATGTAACGATGAAGCAGATCTTACATGATCTGGGCCATCAATACTGTTAGAAGGGTCACTGGATTGGTCCAACTGAAGTGGGTGAGCTCTAAAGTTATTTGGTAAGCCATCTACTGAAAAAGAGATACATCTTTTACTCTCAGAATGCAACAGAAAATAGTGATAATACTATCATACTGCTAAAGAAGAAGAAAAAAAAAAAGCAGAATGTTAAAATCCTTTCTTTCTGTATACATAAATGTGTAAGATAAAACAGCAGTAACATCCTGCAGCCCCAAAATTAAAGAGCTTGAGTTAGGCCGGGCGCGGTGGCTCAAGCCTGTAATCCCAGCACTTTGGGAGGCCGAGACGGGCGGATCACGAGGTCAGGAGATCAAGACCATCCTGGCTAACACGGTGAAACCCCTTCTCTACTAAAAATACAAAAAATTAGCCGGGCGTGGTGGCGGGCGCCTGTAGTCCCAGCTACTCGGAGGCTGAGGCGGAAGAATGGCGTGAACCTGGGAGGCGGAGCTTGCAGTGAGCCCAGATCGCGCCACTGCACTCCAGCCTGGGAGACACAGCGAGACTCCGTCTCAAAAAAAAACAAAAAACAAACAAACAAACAAAAAAAGAGCTTGAGTTAATATTTGTTTTGGTACCTGTACTAGAAATTCGAAAATTCGTATACACCAGGAAATGAAGAAAAATACTTTATTTTAAATATTATAAAGAATGACTTTTAAATGGCACAATTAAGCCATAAGAAAAATATAACAAAAAAAAATTTTAGTTATCATTATGAAAACCATAATTTAAAATCAGAAATAAAGCTCTCAAAATCATGTAAATTTTTAAAAAATTAATGCTGTACGTCACATCTTCCCTTGCTTCAAAATGTTTTAAAAGAAATCTATACACTATTCATATAAAATAAATTTTTAAGTGTCAAAAACAATCAAAACTCAAGTGGCTCAGTAAAATCTTCAGAAGAAAAACTAACCTGCCCAATATCTTTCTGTATTATGAAAATCTCCCCCATCTTTTATCTATAAAGGTTAGCATGATCTGACAACAGTGCATATTTTCAATCAAAAGAGAAACTTAGAGAAAATATATTAAGACCTTTGACTTCGTTATCTAATCCATCCAATGAAAGCAAGTTATTATCAGAATTCTTATTTGAAGTCATAGTACAAGGGCCATCTTCATATGATTCCTATCAAAATAAAATTTAAAAAGCATTAGCAGTTATACTTAATCATATTTAATATACTATCAAATCCATCAACAACTATGGTTACTCTGCTGTTGGCCTCATTTATTTGCTACAGTGAGCACTTTCTCCAAATTTATAACTTCTTCCACAGATCTTATTCTATCACTCCAACTCACACCTAGTATATTCTTAAATCCCCTTGCACATTCAAGCTACTATCCTAATTCTTCTTAATTCAAATTATCTCTCAGGATATCTACTTATATATGATATGTATACACACGAGTGTCATACAAGCACATACATATGCTATGCATCTTAAGGAATAATGGCAAGAGAGATGGACTACTAGAGTCAGACAGGGAAAGAAGAGAGGCACAGGTATGAAATTTTTTGGGTCACAGTTTAAGCAGGTTGGAGTGAATTCTGAACATATTGAAGTGTTTTAGAAAAATATCTAATGCAATGTTTATTTGTGCAAAGAAACTGGTTTCTCAGTTAACAAAAAAAACACTTAAACTAAAAATACCCAGACAACTCTACAAGACCAGTAAATATGATATATTATTCTGAGTGTCACGCTTTGAGGGAATTTACATAAACTGGAACTTAAGAAGAAAGTGACCAGGACAAGAAAGTCTGAAGCCACTCCTTGAGAAAGAGTTGCAGAAACTAGGCATATTTAGACTGGAAAAATACAAAAGAAGACATGAGAATTATCCTTCTATATTTTGAAAGTTGTCTTAACAGAAAACTGACATAGTCACCCCCAAAGGATCAAGCATACAAGCAAAGGTCAAGAATTTATGGTTGATCCTCAAGCAAAATAAGAGAATTTTTGGGTGATCAGACATGCAATAGGTCACTTAATAAGAATACAGTGAGTACTGTCAACAGATGCAGTCATTCGCAAGTTTAAACAAAATTAAAGCATTAGATCAAGCATTGGATGTAAAACCTCCAAACTATTCTCCAACTTTGAGCCTGTAGGATTCTAAGGCATAGATTTCTGATATTTCTGCCTTCTGTGAAAAGTTCTCATACTGGACAATCTTCTTTATGTTCCCCTTCACAACCTTAGGTGAATGAACTCTAAAGTGAATTTTTTTCAGTACTGTTCTTATTCTTAGAATGGCCCTAAAAGACCATTTTTAAAAATAAAGTTCCTTCACATCCAACTGGTACTTCTTTGCTCAGAGACTTTTCCCCAGCATTATCTTAAAGAACGTCAGTAATCAATTCTAAAGTCAGTAAAATACCAGAATAGCACTGCATCTAGATTTAAAGATTCCATTTATGAGACAGAAAAATAAGGCAAATAGACAGATTAAACAATACTTATCTTAGAAGACTGAAAATTACATAAGCTTTATAATTGATTTTTAAATGTCACACACAGAGTGCATAATACAGTTTAATTGAACAATATAAATATATTTTCCATTTACTTAAGAATTTCTGGGCCAGGCGCTGTGGCTCACGCCTGTAATAACAACACTTTGGGAGGCTGAGGCATGCAGATCACTTGAGGTCAGGAGTTCAAGACCAGCCTAGTCAACAGGGTGAAACCCCGTCCCCACTAAAAATGAATCACTTTAACCCAGGAGGTAGAGGGTGCAGTGAGTCGAGATCTCGCCACTGCATTCCAGCCTGGGCGACAGAGTGAGACTCCATCTCAAAAAAAAAATTCTGGCCAGGTATGGTGGCTCATACCTGTAGCCACAGCACTTCGGGAGGCCAAGGCAAGGGATTACTTGAGGTCAGGAGTTCGAGACTAGTCTGGACAACATGGTGAATCCTACCTCTACTAAAAATACAAAAATTAGCCAGGCGTGGTGGCAGGTGCCTATAATCCCAGCTACTCGGGAAGCTGAGGCATGAGAATCATTCGAATCCCAGAGGCAGAGGTTGCAGTGAGCCGAGATTGTGCCACTGTACTCTGGCCTGGGCAACAGAGTAAGACGCTGTCTCCAAAAAAAAAAAGAATTTCTTCTAGGCTGGCATGGTGGCTCACATCTGTAATCCCAGCACTTTGGGAGGCCAAGGCCTGGGAGACAGAGTGAGACCCTGTCTCAGAAAAAAAAAAAAAAAAAAAATTCTTCTAAACAAAAAACAGGAACAGTGACTCTTGATCATCTGAACTAAGCATATGAACTTGGCATCTGACCACTACCAAGTGGCATTGTACCTTAGAAGTCTGACAAAACATCAAATCAACTTAAGTCAACAGGACAATCAATCTTATTCCAGAACTCGAGGTTAAGAAAGGAGTAATTAAGAAACAGTAACTCCTGAGAGTACAGAAAGAAGGGAAATCAAGGGAAAGTTGGAGGGAAATGCCCATCCACCTAAAAAGTATGAGTTCCCGAAGGTGGCTATAAAAGCATGTTGAAAAGGTAGGAAGGAGGCTGGGCAGGATGGTTCATGCCTATAATCCTAGCAATTGTGGAGGCCAAGGCAGGCAGATCACCTGAGGTCAAGAGTTCGAGACCACCCTGACGAATACGGTGAAACCCTCTCTGTACTAAAAATACAAAAATTAGCTGGGCGTAGTGGTGTGCACCTGAAGTGCCAGCTACTTGGGAGGCTGAAAGAGGAGAACTGCTTGAACCTGGGAGGTAGAGGGTTGCAGTGAGCCAAGATCGCACCATTGCACCCCAGCCTGGGCAACAGAACGAGACTCTATCTCCAAAAAAAAAAAAAAAATGGTGGTGGGTGGTGGATGCCTATAATCCCATTTACTCAGGAGGCTGAGACAGGAGAATCGCTTGAACCCAGGAGGTGGAGGTTGCAGTGAGCTGAGATCACGCCACTGCACTCCAGCCTTGGTGACAGAGTGAGACTCTGTTTCAAAAAAAAAAGAAAAAGAAAAAGAAAAGAAAATGTAGGGAGCAACCCCAGAGCATGTAGATAATAAAGAATTGACTGTAGGCATTCATAATGAATTAAACGGACAAGTCAAAAATTCTATTCTGCATGTCTAGCCTATCTAATTCAATTCTTAATGTGTAATTCACTTTTCATCTTTTAAGAAAGAGATCAGGCCAGGCGCGGTGGCTCACACCAGTAATCCTAACACTTTGGGAAGTTAAGGCGGGCAGATCACTTGAGGTCAGAAGTTCGAGACCAGCCTGGCCAATATAGTGAAACCTCACCTCTACTAAAAATACAAAAATTTGCCTGGAATGGTGGCATGTGCCTGTAAATCTCATCTACTTGGGAGGCTGAGGCAGGGGAATCACTTAAACCTGCAATATAGTGAAACCTCACCTCTACTAAAAATACAAAATTTGGCTGGAATGGTGGCATGTGCCTGTAAATCTCATCTACTTGGGAGGCTGAGGCAGGGGAATCACTTAAACCTGGGAGGCGGAGGTTGCAGTGAGCTGAGATCACACCACTGCACTCTAGCCTGGGCGACAGAACAAGACACTGTCTCAAAAAAAAAAAAAAAAAAAAAAAAAGATCAATTCACACTGCTATTACACACCTGAAAAGAGTGCACATAAGGGATTACTGTAGTTTGTTAAAAACAGTTTTAAACCACTGATCTAAGAGCTCACCTCTGACAGATCAAAACTGACCAGGTTCCACATAATTAATAATTACACTAGTTAAACCAAAATGTAAAAACTGAAGTATAGTTTTTGTGGTTTGCTTCATTTTATTTTATTTTTTACATATACCTGGTTTTGAATACTATTTTTCTGGAGATACTGACTCCAAGGATCTGGTATCTGTTCATCTGATGCTCGATTAGACGTTCGAGAATTAATTTTAAGTAAATAGCAACCCTGAGTTCCATATTTCTGTTTCATTTCTTCATAAATTGATTCAGCTCTAAAACAGAAAATGGAAAAAAATCTGAAGTAAAAGAGGAGTAGGCCATAGGCAATAACAGATACTAAAGTAGTACAAAAATAACATTAAAATAATCCCCAAAAAAGGCAGAACAGAAAATTAGGACAGAATAACCTAAAAGCTAAAACAAAAATCAT
This sequence comes from Macaca mulatta, assembly GCF_049350105.2. Lineage (NCBI taxonomy): Eukaryota > Metazoa > Chordata > Mammalia > Primates > Cercopithecidae > Macaca > Macaca mulatta. Next base: position 60,599,961 of record NC_133423.1, on the reverse strand, counting down.
GATCGCAATTGAAATTTAGCTAGCTTAGATACCACCTTAAAGCAGTTACCAAAGTGTGTTCCATGGAATAAAATTCTGCAAGATAAACTCCTCTATGTTATTCAAAGAGAGAGCTCTGGTGGTCAAACTAGATTGAGCGGGAACTACAGCAAACAAAACAAGTGTTTTGACCTGGCGTGGTGGCTGGCTCACGCCCATAATCCCAGCACTCTGGAAGGCCAAGGTGGGAAGATCACTTCAAGTCAGGAGTTAGAGACCATCCTAGGCAACACAGGGAAACCCCATCTCTACCAAAAATAAAATTAACCAGGAATGGTGGCACACACCTGTGGTCCCAGCTGCCCAAGAGGCTGAGGTGGGAAGACTGCTTGAGCCCAGGCACTGCACTCTAGCCTAGGCAACAAAGTGAGACTCCCATTTCAAAAAAAAAAAGGAGAAAAACAAGAAAAAAAAAAAAAAAACCTGGAAAACTTTAAAGCACATTCAAATGCAAATACTAATACTATGTAAGCAACAAGCCTAGCACTAAAAAATTATGGCTGGATAAGTAAAATAGTCATAGAAAATTTGTATAAATACAGATGTGTGTGTGTGTACACACACTCAAGGACAATAAAGCAAACTCCTGCTTACATTACTAATGATACTGCTAAATCTAAGAACCATTCATCTGATACTTGAATTACCTCAAATATCCTAGTTACAACCGTTCAATATGGAAAACACACTCCAAATTCAACTGACATAAACTAATTCTAATAGTCATTTCAAATTTTTTCTATTAATATAGTAGTACACCTTATCCAACATGTTACAGACATTTCAAAATATCCTAAAGATTAGAAATCTTCAGAGTAATTATTTGGCTCTACAGAGGAAAATTTAATAAAAAGATGGTGGTCCATGCTCAGAACAAGGGCAGGTAATAATTATTACACTACATTTCCTCAGTGGCACTAAGGCATCAGAATAGTTTCAGACAAAACATTAATCTGCTCCACACCTTGAACCAAAAGCCAAAATAAGCTCCAAAGCCATACAAGTAAAATTACTGTGTTTACCTTATTTTTCAAGAATTTATTTTATTTTTAAAGACAATCTATTCACATATCCCGAATACAAAAGGACTACTGCAAACAACAAATAATGAATATTAAAGAAAACATTTTAAAATATTTGAATATTTCTAAGACTATGAAAAATATCAAGGTTGGCCGGGCGCGGTGGCTCACGCCTGTAATCCCAGCACTTTGGGAGGCCGAGGCGGGCGGATCACAAGGTCAGGAGATCGAGACCATCCTGGCTAACACTGTGAAACCCCGTCTCTACTAAAAATGCAAAAAATTAGCCGGGCGAGGCGGCGGGCGCCTGTAGTCCCAGTTACTCGGGAGGCTGAGGCAGGAGAATGGCGTGAACCCGGGAGGCGGAGCTTGCAGTGAGCCGAGATCGCGCCACTGCACTCCAGCCTGGGCGACTAAGCGAGACTCTGTCTCAAAAAAAAAAAAAAGAAAAATATCAAGGCTGTAAATATGAAGTCACAAGAAAGTGGACTGTGAAAAAGTGCCTATAAGCAAGTCAGGAAGTGAAAAGTGGAAAACTGGGAAGCAGAAAAGAACAAAGAAAGATAAATAATTTTATATAAAACCAGAAATAACAGCTAAGATCTACAGTTGTGAAATGACAAGTGTTTCTGTACAGACTGTAAGAATTATACATTAAAAAGAAAGTGTGGGTAAGCATATGAAATCTAACATAAGGCCAGGTGCGGTGGCTCATCCCTGTAATCCTTCCACTTTGGGAGGCCAAGGCGGGCAGATCACCTGAAGTCAGGAGTTCCAGAGCAGCCTGGCCTACATGGTGAAACAACATCTCTACTAAAAATTCAAAAATTAGCCAGCCATGGTGGCATGTGCCTGTAATCCCAGCTACCCGGGAGGCTGAGGCAGGAGAATTGCTGGAACTCAGGAAGCACAGAGGCTGCAGTGAGTCAAGATCGTGCCACCGTACTCCAGCCCAGGTGACAGAGTGAAACCCTATCAAAAAAAAAAAGGTAGGGGGGGCCAGGCGCAGTGGCTCACGCCTGTAATCCCAGCACTTTGGGAGGCTGAGGTGGGCGGATCACCTGAGGTCAAGAGTTCAAGACTAGCCTGGACAACATAGTGAAACCCCATCTGTACTGAAAATACAAAAATTAGCTCGGCGTGGTGGCGGGCGCCTGTAATTCCAGCTACTCAGGAGGCTGAGGCAGGAGAATTGCTTGAACCCGGGAGGCGGAGGTTGCAGTGAGCCGAGATCATGCCACTACACTCCAGCCTGAGTGATAGGGCAAGACCCTGTCTCAAAAAAAAAAAAAAAAAAAGAAACCTAACATAAAAAAAACCTGGCTGTTGAATATAATGCCAGGATAAAACAAAGTTAAATGCTTTATTAATAAAATTCACATTAAACTTTTACATTCTTGTATCAAAAATAAATCCAAAACGTAAACAAGCTATCTCCAAATTAATGTAAAATCATTTAACTGGAAAAAATCTTTAATTAAAAAAAAAACTTACCTTTGTTCATTTCCTGCACTTACATCATGTAAAAGTACATAATATTTAAGTGTATTTGGTATAAACCACTTGGGGTAGGAATAATCACTGTTGTGCTGAATTCGATGCTGTTCTTGTGACAACTTTGAAAACTGTTCCACAGGTTCAGCTTCACTAGATGACGCTACCAACATACCTTGTAAACCATATTATTAAGGTAATTATCGCTTATTACTCAATGATAAATATTGTCCTATAGAGATAAACTTTAAGGAGTTTTTTTTTTTTTTTGAGACAAAGTCTCGCTCTGTAGCCCAGGCTGCAGTGCTGGTAGCACGATCTCGACTCACCACAACCTCCGCCTCCCAGGTTCAAGCGATTCTCCTGCCTCAGCATCCAGAGTAGCTGGGATTACAGGTGCGATCCACTGCACCCAGCTAATTTTTTGTATTTTTAGTAAAGACAGGGTTTCACCATGTTGGCCAGGCTGGTCTTGAACTCCTGACCTAAGGTAATCAGCCCACCTCAGCCTCCCAAAGTGCTCGGATTTTAGGCATGAGCCACCGCTCCCAGCAATATTTTCTCAGGTAATCCAATGTCATAGGTTTTCACTGCAAGCACAAAATAATTTCTCCAACCCTCCAAATAATTCAATACTCCAGATAATTCTAACAGATGTTTTTGTTGACAGTTTTTTAGGCCTTTATATACATAATAAGGAAACTCATAAAAATAAAAATGGACAACTGTACGGCTTCAGCAGAATGAATTCTGCTGCATCTTGCTTCTCTCCATTCTATCTCACTGCAGTTACAAATTTCATCCTACCTCTTAACTTTCGTCAATAACCGCATTAAGAAAACTAAGCCACAATCATCAAAAAAGAATACCCATTAAAAAATTACTAAAAATATCCAAAATTATTTTTCATGAGTCTTAGGATAAGCAGTCAATTCTGAAGCAATCAGTGAAAGCAGTTAACATTGTTTACATTTTCTTTCTCAAATAGCTAAAAAATGTATTAAGCATGAAATATTCAAGCTAGGGGGCTAAAGAAAAATAAGCAAGCCCTCTGTAGTCTTATTTTACAACCAAAAACTAAATTGGTTAAAAAATTGTTATAGCAGTCCTATATCTAGGAGGCCATTTAACAAAATAACAAAGACTCCATGCATCGTCAATCAATAAAAAATAATTTATTCTCTATATCTTCAACAATTTTCCCTTCATTAACTATTTCTGAGATTAATAATTTCCAAACATTTGATTTTAGGAGAACATAAATGTCAAAGGATACATGCTAAATAGTGGTTCAGAAATTCATGATCCGATGCTGGCATCGACTGAAGAAAGGTTTCTCTGTAAGACTCAAACCATGGAGTAGTGGCTAAAATTAACAATATACAAAACAGTTAAAATTCTTCAATAGAATCAGTTTACAACAGACAAAATTTCAAGTCCATATTCCTAAAAGGTGTAAAAAAATAATTTCTAACAGTAAACAAGCATTTTTCACCTGTGCTTTCAGATGTACATGTGTGTACATATAAACTGTGTATAGGGCCTGGCACAGTGGCTCACGCCTGTAATCCCAGCACTTCGGGAGGCCAAGGTGGGTGGATCACCTGAGGTCAGGAGTTCGAGACCAGCCTGGTCAACATGGCAAAACCTTGTGTCTCTACTAAAAATACAAAAATTAGCTGGGCGTGGTGGCACGTGACTGTAATCCCAGGTACTCAGGAGGCTGAGGCAGTAAAATTGTTTGAACCCGGGAGGTGGGGGTTGCAGTGAGTCGAAATCACACCACTGCACTCCAGCCTGGGTGACAGAACGAGACTCCATCTCAAAATAATAATACTACTACTAATAATAAACTGAGTATATATGTACACATACCTTTTAAGCCATTCACAAGAATATATTCACACGAGAATATATTCATATATTCATGAGTATATATATATATTTGCAAAAATAAAATTGAATTATTCCCAAACCTAGTGTTCCCACAACCTACTTACCTATTAATGCTCTAAATATTACCTACATGAGTAAAGAGATTATTTCTTTAGAACTCAAGTTCTGTGACCCTGCCACTAATCACACTGCCATAAGTAGATCCTTTTCAGAAATAACACTCAGCATAGAGGTTCTCAACTGAGCATGATTTTGACCCCTAGGAAACATCTGGCAACTTCTCAAGATATTTTTCGTTATCGGTTCTGGGGTAGGTGGGTTATGCTAATGGCATCAAAGAGGTCAGGTATAATGCAAAACATCTCACAAGACAAGACAAGACAGTCCCCACAATAAAGAAGTATCTAGCTCAAAATGTAAATGGTGGTATGGTTGATAAATCTTACTTTGTAATTTGATTACTTGAATATGACACTAACAAAGCCTCTGAATGAAATTTCAAAGTACACTTACCTTATAATCAAATACAAGAAGTGTATTTTCACTGTTTGTATAAACGTATATAATGTGATTCTTAAAAAGTCAACTCTCTTGTTCCACATCAAGTATTTTGTATCACAACTATTCTTTTTATTTGAACTTATGTAAAACTTAGTGGTTTCATTAGGTTTTAAGCAGATTATCTACATCACAGTTTTACTAAAAGGACTCCACTCCTTTGCTGATTTATGCTGATTATCAAACTTCATATTCCTTTTGCTTTCATCTTAACCACTGAAAACAGCAAATATATTCTTTTTGCTTACATTATAATACTATATTAAACAAATGGAAGGGCTGAAGAAAAAGTCATTCATCTTAACCAAATAGCATTCTAACCTGGTTCCAAATACACAGAAATTTTAACTCCAGCCAATGCCTCATGAGAATGACCCATATATTACATATAGTCTGATTAGGAGAGCAACTACTATCACGATTTCATGTTCATTGTTATAAAACAGGAAATAGGCAGGGCATGATGCTTCACACCGGTAATCCTAACACTTTGGAGGTTGGGTACGGTGGCTCATGCCTGTAGTCCCAGCACTTTGGGAGGTCAAGGCAGGCGGATCACTTGAGGTCAAGAGTTTGAGACCAGCCTGGCCAACACGGTGAAACCAACATGTTAGAGCGAAACTCTGTCTCAAAAAAAAAAAATTAGCTGGGCGTGGTGGTGCACATCTTGAGTCCCAGCATTCTCTTGAGGTGTAAATAAATTATGGCCCATCCATTAAAAAGATACATTAGCAGCTGTAAAAGAACGGGGAGAAATCTCTACATATTACAACGAAGTACTCTTCCAGATATATTAAGTGAAAAAAGCGACAGCAGAAAAGTATGCATTTTTGTGCAAGAAAAGGAAAATATGAACAGCCATACCTATATTTGCTTATAGTTTCAAAGAGAAGTAATAGAATAAATCTACTACATTTAATTATCTATACAAGAGAGAAAAGAAAGGAGAGAGATAAGAAAGGAGAGGGATCTACCAAGTCCTGTAGAATAAAGAGATCTTTAGGCCAGGCGCGGTGGCTCACGCCTGCAATCCCAACACTTTGGGAGGCTGAGGCGGGCGGATTACCTGAGGTGGGGAGTTTGAGACCAGCCTGACCAACATGGAGAAACCCTGTCTCTACTAAAAATACAAAATAATCTGAGTGGGTGGGGTGATGCATGCCTGTAATCCCAGCTACTCGGGAGGCTGAGGCAAGAGAGTGGCTTGAACTCGGGAGATGGAGGCTGCAGTGAGCGGAGATCGCACCACTGCATTACTCTAGCCTGGATGACAGAGCGAGACTCCGTCTCAAAAAAAAAAAAAAAAAAGTATCTTTGAGATTTGATTCAGTCAGAAAAGCCTCTAATCCACATTGTCAGCCTTGGAGCCTTCTGCAATGTATAATGTAGCTTTCTCATTTCACCTTCTGGAAAAGGGAATCTGATTAAATATTTCATTCATTACTCTTTGATTTTCTTGTATCTGGGTTTTACTCAGGATGAAATTATCCAATTATATATATATTTAGAGGAAGAAATGAAGGGGAAATTCAAAATGTTTATGGCGCTTTCTTATTGCCTGAAAACTGAATAAAATCAAATTTATCAATTGTTCCCCCTAATTACGCAAAAGATCTTTTGAAAACTATATTACATGAGTGCTTCTGCCTCTTTAAGACAAAAGAAGAATGAAACCCCAAACTGTCATTTATTTCTTAAAGTTCATCATAAAAGTACTAAAAGAGTTAACTGTAATTAGATTTTTATTGCGTTTTAAATAGGTCTACGTGTTTGAGGGAAAAAAAAAGAAGGGACATGAATAGAGGACAAGCCTCCTCTCTATCTTGCTTTATATAGTTTTGACTTTGAAACTATGTGAATGTACACATAATGAAAAATAAATTAAAAAGCAAAATACATACACATACAGACATACACAGACATACTCTTAAATTGAAATAATAACTTTCTGAATTAGTAACTGGTAGCTTGTGGCTGGGTGTAGTGGCTCACACCTGTAATCCTAGCACTTTGGGAGGCTGAGGCGGAGGGATCACTGGAGCCCAGGAGTCAGAGATCAGCCTGGGAAACACAGTAAACCCCGTCTCTACAAAAAGTACAGAAATTACTCGGGAGTGGGATATCAGGCTGTAGTGCTGGCTACTCGAGAGGCTAAGGTGGGAAGATCGCTTGAACCCAGGAGGTCAAAACTGCAGTGAGCTGAGATGGCGCCACTGCACTCCAACTTGGGCGACAGAGCTAGACCTTGGCTCAAAACGAACAAAGAAGAAAAAATGTTCTTGCACTTATCTTGGGATAAAAATCACTATTTTCCTCATACCCCTTTCCATCTCTACATGTTCTTTGTCCAGAATTGAAATAGCAACCATGTTTTCCTACTAAAGTTTTCTGGCCATGTTCAGTGGCTCACGCCTATAATCCCAGTACTTTGGGAGGCCGAGGCAGGCAGATCACTTGAGCCCAGGAGTTCGAGACCAGCCTGGGCAACATGAGAAAACCTCATCTCTACAAAAAATGCAAAATTAACCGGGCATGGTCGCCCACACCTGTAGTCCCTGCTACTCGGGAGGCTGAGGTAGGAGGATCGTTTGAGCCCAGGAGGCAAAGGTTGCAGTGAGCCAAGATGGAGCCACTGCACTCCAGCCTGGGTGACACAATGAGACCCTGCCTCAAAAAAAAAAAACAAAAAAAACCACATGCAGAGTGTACTGTTTTGGTAAGGAAAGGTAATATGGTCTTCCTTCCTTTTAAAATAAGATGCAGCCCAAAATATACCATTCAAAGACAATGCTTGGATTTAATAGATAAACATGTAAGAGTAAACAGGATAATGGATGATAAAATAGATAAAAGTTGAAAAAGCATCATTAAACTTTCCTCATTTTAGAAAAATTAGACATGTCAATTGGGACAAATACAAAATAGTACCTAAGTGGGAAAAAAAGACAATAGATACGAAGTAAGCGAGAAAAATCTAGAAAACTGAGACCATCACAAGAAATCCCTGTATATAACAAAGACTTTCAACTCCAGCAATGTGTCATTCCAATTACTGTACCAAGGAACAGTAGCTTTCAATGACTGATCTGAAGAAAACACAGCATTGTTAAGTTTATGAGGTAAATATCTAACATCTATTTCTTTAACAGAATGAATGAAAAGTATGCTGACTCACATTAATGGTGAAAATTAGAAGCATACATCTGAATATGTAAGAATTAGTACCTTATTAAAATGGATAAAACCACTTTTCTATGATCTCCAAAGAGTATTATTCTGTTATAATGAAATTTTACTAAAATTAACTTAGTACTTCATCATATATCATTCTCAGTCTTTATGGCCAACATAAAAATAAAGTTGAAAGGAGGTCCCTTACAGTAAAAGGGAAAGGAGCTAAAAAAAAAACAAAACTGTTCTTCTGGTGTGTAGTTTATCCTACTTGAGCCCAGGAGTTGGAGACCAGTCTGGGTAACATAGTGAGACCCCGCCTCTAGTTTTAAAAATAATAAGGCCAGGTGTGGTAGCTCATGCCTGTAATCCCAGCACTTTGAGAGGCTGAGGTGGGTGGATCACCTGAGGTCAGGAGTTCAAGACAAGCCTGGCCAACATGGCAAAATCCTGCCTCTATTAAAAAATACAAAAATTAGCCAGGTGTAGTGGCTCATGCCTATAATCCCAGCACTTTAGGAGACTGAGATGGGTGGATCACCTGATGTCAGGAGTTTGAGACCAGCCTGGCCAACATGGTGAAACTTTATCTCTACTAAAAATACAAAAAATTAGCCAGGCATGGCGGCGGGTGCCTATAATGCCAGCTACTCGGAGGCTGAGGCAGGAGAATTGCTTGAACCCGGGAGATGGAGGTTGCAGTGAGCCGAGGTCACGCCATTGCACTCCAGCCTGGGCAATCAATAAGAGCAAGACTCCGTCTCAAAAAATAGTTATATAAAAATTAGCTGGGTGTCGTGGTGGGCGCCTGTAATCCCAGCTATTTGGGAGGCTAAGGCAGGGAGAACTACTTGAACTAGGAGGCAGAGGTTGCAGTGAGCCAAGATCGCGCCAGTGCATTCCAGCCTGGGCAAAAGAGCATCCCTCCCCACCAAAAAAAAAAAAAAAAAAAAAAAAAAAAGGCCGGGAGTGGTGGCTCACACCTGTAATCCCAGCACTTTGGGAGGCCAAGGCAGGTGGATCACTTGAGTCCAGAAGTTCAAGACCAGCCTGGCCAACATCGTGAAACCCTGTCTCTACTGAAAATACAAATAATAATAATAATTTTTTTTTTTAATCTGCCTGAAGCAGGAGAACCCAGGATGTGGAGGCTGCAGTGAGCCAAGATCACACCACTGCACTCCAGACTGGGCAACAAGGGGGAAACTCAGTCTCAAAAAATAAAATAAAATCTGCCTGAAGAGTTAATAAGCTACAGTAATTGCCTCCACCTGCTTTTAAATGCAAATAGCAATAAATCCTCCCATATGAGGAGATGCTGGCAGGGACCTGAGAATGCAAGTAATATAATTAGATAAAACAATCTCCTAGAATCAAATCATAACTACATTGTTCCTATAAACGATCTGCCAAACCAATTCAAAAGAAAAAAAAGGCCCAGGACACAGATAGCCAGAGGCAGATTTGAGAATCCTTCTCTGGATAAACTAAATGGCCTCAAAGGAAAAAAACTGCAAGCCATAAAAATTGGGCAACACTTAAACCTATTCTTAGCCTTACCACCCAATAAAGAAGTCTACTAACTGGTAAGTTTTCTTATACTCAGTCAGGGTTTTAATGTCTCAATTTGAAATAGAAAATAATGCATGGTTTTTACCAAACATTTGAGGTAAGTGTCCAAAATGAAAAAATCAAAACAGATAAAAATAATATGAATGAAAAAAAAAAGGCACAGGATAGAAGAAAACTTAAAAACAAACAGCCAACAACAATTTATTACTATCTTCAGAGTTAAGATACTATAACATAAAACCTGAATAGGATGGCATAATAAAGAACAATCTAGAGAAGAAAATAGCTCCAAAAAAACCACAAAAAGACATCAAACATTAAAACTTCAATAGAAGAGTCAGAAGATAAAGTCAAGGATATTCATACCCAGAAAAATAAAACAAAAAGACAGAGATAGACAATTTTAGAAAAAAAGGTAACAACATTAGAGGACCAACTCAGGAAGTTCTACATCCAACTAACAGTAGTTTCAGAAAGAACAGAGAAAACAATAGGGGAGAAATTTAAGAAAAACAAGACAGTTTCTAAGGACTAAAAAGTGCATGACCAGACTGTCAAAAGAAGCTGTCCAGTAAAATAAGTGAAAAAGGAGTTATAACCCCCAACATGAAATTTCAAAATAGCAGGGATAAAGACCTTCAAAAACTTCTAAAAGCTGGAGGGTTGGGGGTAATACATATAATGGCTTCTAGCTTTTTTAAGAGCAATGCTTGAAGCTAAAAGAAAGTGGATCAATTCTGAGGAAAATGATTTATAACAATGTACACAGTCAAACCATCGATCAACTATATAAAATAAGAAAACTTTCCAACATTCATTCCTCAAAAATTTTACTTTCCAAGCACCGTTCTCAGGAAGCTACTAGAGATGTCCTTCACCAGATTAAGGAAATATACAAAAAATATATATAAATGAAATACTACAGAGAAGTGAAGGGAAGGAAATCCTCAGGATGACAGCTGTGGAGTGGGCCTTGGACAGCAAACAGTCCAACATAAAATTGAACACCATTTCCCAAATTTTATTTCATCATATTCTCTATGTTTTAGAGCTTCTCCCTAATCAATCCTTTCCCCTGACCAAAGTATTTTTTTAAATAACACCACAATTGTATCGTGTATCTATTTATGCATGGAGACCCTTTGGAGAGCCATTATAATAGCTAAGACTTTTTTGTCCCCTAAGGACCAATTTTTACCACATAGGAATGATATCATCCTTAATGAAAATGTATGTAGTAACAAGAGAGATTTCTTGAAGGAGCTCCTGATAAATGGGTTATTTGACAAATTAATCTCACAAGTAGAAAATCCAATTGAAGGCCGGGCGCGGTGGCTCACGCCTGTAATCCCAGCACTTTGGGAGGCCGAGGCGGGTGGATCACGAGGTCAGGAGATCGAGACTATCCTGGCTAACACGGTGAAACCCCGTCTCTACTAAAAATACAAAAAACTAGCCGGGCGTGGTGGCGGGCGCCTGTAGTCTCAGCTACTCGGGAGGCTGAGGCGGGAGAATGGCATGAACCCGGGAGGCGGAGCTTGCAGTGAGCCGAGATCACGCCACTGCACTCCAGCCTGGGAGACACAGCGAGACTCCGTCTCAAAAAAAAAAAAAAAAAAAAAAAAATCCAATTGAAGAAGTCTGAGAGACTAGCAACAGATACAAAGAACTGAGCAAGATGTTTTGTGTTTTTTTGTGTGTGTGGTGTTTTTTTTTTTTGGAGACTGAGTTTCGCTCTTGTTGTCAAAGCTAGAGCGCGATCTCAGCTTACTGCAACCTCCACCTCCTGGGTTCCACCACACCCAGCTAATTTTTTTTTGTATTTTTTAGTAGAAACAGGGTTTCTCCATTTTAGCCAGGCTGGTCTCGAACTCCTGACCTCAGGTGATCCACCTACCTCGGCCTCCCAAAGTGCTGGGATTACAGGTGTGAGCCACTGCACCTGGCAGCAAGATGTTTTGAAAAAGACAATTACTAACTCCTGAAAACACAAAATACTGTATTAGAAAGCCCAATAACTGGCTAAGCAGTGAAGAAGTCAACGACATTTAGTCATATTATTAGCAGTGAATATTAACCAAAAACTATGAGATGGAGGGAAAAGGATGAGGAGTAATTAAGCCAAATCCTTATCAGTGATAATGAGAAGTCAATAAATAAAATTTATTTAAATCTAAAACTTATTACGCCATAGACAGCCATATAAAAATATTACTTAGAAGCACATAATCAATACCCGAGGAAAAGACTACAGAAATTGGTGGGGCAAGGTACAGATCACTGTTGTTTTTTCCTTTAAGTCTTTTTATCATTATGTCTACGAACACATATCATTTTGATAAATTTATTTTTCTTTTGAGGCAGGGTCTTGCTCTGTCACTCAGGTTGGAGTGCAGTCGCAAAATCACTGTTTTTGCAGCCCTGACCTCCCAGGCTCAAGTGATCTTCCCACCTCAGCCTTCTGAGTGGCTGGGACTACAGGTATACACCACCACACCCGGCTAATTTTTTTTTTTTTTTTTTTTTTGAGACGGAGTCTCACTCTGTTGCCCAGGCTGGAGTGCAGTGATGTGATCTCAGCTGACTGCAACCTCTGCCTCCCAGGTTCAAGTGATTCTCCTGCCTCAGCCTTCCAAGTAGCTGGAGCCACAGGTGCCCACTGCTGGCTAATCTTTGTATTTTTAGTAGAGACAGGGTTTCACTGTGTTGGCCCGGCTGGTCTTGATCTCCTGACTCCAAGTGATCCACCTGCCTCAGCCTTCCAAAGTGCTGGGATTATAGATGTGAGCCACCATGCCTCGCCACCAGCTAATTTTTTTTTAAAAATTTTTGTCCAGATGGGGTCTCAATATGTTGTCCAGGCTGGTCTTGAACTCCTGGCCTCAAGTGATCCTCCCACCTCCGCTTCCCAAAGTGCTGGGATTACAGGCCTGAGCGACTGTGCCTGGCCTTGATGAATTTTTTAAAAGTAACAGGTATATGGGCTTTGGAGGTTAGCAAAATATTTGCAGTATGAAAAAGATACTTTTGGCCAGGCGTGGTGGCTCACGCCTGTAATCCCAGCACTTTGGGAGGCTGAGGCAGGCAGATCACCTGAGGTCAGGAGTTCGAGACCAGCTTCAACATGGAGAAACCTCATCTCTACTAAAAATTCAAAATTAGCTGGGTGTGGTGGTGCATGCCTGTAATCCCAGCTACTTGGGAGGCTGAGGCAGGAGAATTGCTTGAACCTGGGAGGCGGAGGTTGCTGTGAGCTGAGATCACGCCATTGCACTCTAGCCTGGGCAACAAGAGCAAAACTCTGTCTCAAAAAAAAAAAAAAAAGAAAGAAAAAGATACTTTTGGTCAGCACCTGAGCTCATTCCTGTCATCTCAGCACTTTGAGAGGTGGGAGGATTGCTTGAGGCCAGGAGTTTGAGACCAGCCTAGGCAACATAGCGAATGAGTGGACCCGGTCACTCATGCCTGTAATCCCAGCACTCTGGGAGGCTGAAGCAGGCAGATCACTTGAGGTCAGGAGTTTTAGACCAACGTGGCCAATATGGTGAAACGCCTTCTCTATTAAAAACACAAAACTTAGGCAGGTGTGGTAGTGCACACCTGTAGTCCCAGAAACTCAGGAGGCTGAGGCAGAAGAATCGTGTGAACCCAGGAGGAAGAGATTGCAGTGAGCCAAGATCATGCCACTACACTCCAGCCGGGGCAATAGAGACTCCGACTCAGAAAATAAAATAAAATTAAATTAAAATTAAATTAAATTAAAAATATATAGGCCAGGCACAGTGGCTCACAGCTGTAATTCCAGCACTTTGGGAGGCCAAGGTAGGAGGATCGCTTGAGGCCAGTAGTTCAAGACCAGCCTGCTAATAAACACAGCAAGACCTTGCCTCTACAAAAAAAAAAAAAAAAAAAAAACAAATTTAATTAGCCGAGCATAGTACACACCTATAGTCCCAGCTACTCAGGAGGCTGAGATGGGATGACCCCTTGAGCTCAAGAGTTCAAGGTTACAGTGGGCTATGATCATACCACTGCATACCAGCCTTAGACAGGGTGATAGAATAAGACTGTCTCTTAAAAATAAGAAAAAATAAATAAATAAATAAATAAATAAAAGAAATAAATATAAGAGAAAAAGATACTTTTGTTTTTTAAATATGATAGGTAACCCCTCTCTGTGCCCCTTCAGCACTTTTGGCATACCAGATATGCCACAGCTCTATTACAATGCATTGTGATATTAATATATGATAAATTAGACCATACTATAATTACTGGCTAACATGTTTGTCTCCCTACCAGATTATAAACTTTCAAGCATGTCTTGTTCATCTCTGTATCTCAATACAAAACATACAGCAGAAATCAATAAATATTTGTTGCAAGGCTAACAAAATTGTTAAGATCCTGCAAAACAGAATCACATATAAAGGTCTAGGGTAGGCCTTAAGAAAGAATCCAGCCAGGCCAGGAGTGGTGGCTCATGCCTGTAATCCCAGCACTTCAGGAGGCTTAGGCAAGTGGATCACTTGAGGTCAGGAGTTTGAAACCAGCCTGACCAACATGGTGAAACCCCATCACGTCTAAAAATACAAAAAATTAGCCAGGCGTGGTGGTGGGCACCTGTAAACCCAGCTACTTGGGAGGCTGAGGCAGGAGAATCACTTGAATCTGGGAGGTGGAGGTTTCAGTGAGCCGAGATCACGCCACCATACTCCAGCCTGGGCGATAGAGTGAGACGCTGTCTCAAAAAAAGAAAAAAAACAATCCAGCCAAACTCCCGTTTTCAGAGATGGAAACAGAGTCTCAGAAACACTAAGTGACTTGTCTGGGCATGGTGGTTCATGCCTGTAATCCCAACACTTTGAGAGGCCAAGGTGAGAGGATCATTTGAACATAGCGAGACCCCGTCTCTACAAAAAAAATTTAAAAGTAGCCAAGCATGGTGGTGTACAGCTGGAGTCCTAGTTACTTGGGAGGCAGAGGTGAAAAGATTACATAAGTCCAGGAGTTCAAGGCTGCAATGAACAATGATTACACCACCATACTCCAGCCTGTGTGAGAGAGAGACTTTGTCTCTTTTAAAAAAACATGTTAGCCTGGCATAGTTGGTAGGCTGAGGTGAGAGGATCACCTGAGCCCAGGGAGGTCAAGGCTACAGTGAACTGTGATAGCACCACTGCACTCCAGCCTGGGCAACAGAGTGAGACCCTGTCTCAAAACATACTAAAAATAAAAATAAAAGGAAACACTAAGTGACTTATTCAAGTTATCTAACTAACTAATGACTATGGTAGTATAAAAACTCGGACACTCTGGCATTTGATTCATTGCCCTTCACACTACAACACTGATGAGAGAAAAATAACAGTTCAAATTATATTCTTTTTTCCAAGAAATACCCAGATTTTTGCTTCATATTGAAAACATATGGTAGGACCTGTCCAACTATATACTATATCCTGAAATTCAGATTTTTTTGACTGGTAAAGATAACCATAATATTCTCAACTTAAAATTATCAAGTTGACTTATCTTGCTGGAATTAAAACCAAAGGCAAAGAAAGAAGAAAAAAATACAGAACATTTAACAAAATAATTCTACAAATATTTTTAACTATACAAGGGAAAACAACTAACTTGGTGACTTAAAATATGTCCATTTCAAATTCTGTGCATATGTTTAGGAAAAAGTTTTTTTTTTTTTAAAAAAAGCAGAGTCTCGCTCTATTGCCCAGGCTGGAGTGCCAAGGTGCTATCTTGGCTCACTGCAACCTCTGCCTCCTGGGTTCAAGTGATTCTCCTGCCTTGGCCTCCTGAGTAGCTGGGATTACAGGCACCTACCACCACACCCAGCTAATTTTTGTATTTTTAGTAGAGACAGGGTTTCACCATGTTGGCCAGGCTGGTCTTGAACTCCCAACCTCAAGTGATCCGCCTGCCTTGGCCTCCCAAAGTGCTGGGATTACAGGCATAAGCCACCACACCTGACTGCTTAGGAAAATCTTTAAATATGATATTAGGAAGTATTAAAGTATTAGATTATAAATTATCCTGGCCTAAAAAGATTATTTTATTAGACTGCTGAAATATGCCAATTTGATGATGTACTTTGAGTATTTTCCCTCTAAAATATCTACCCCATGTCAATTAAGACTTTTTAATATTGGAAAACAGTTAAACCAAATACTACTAACTCACTTCACATATCAATATATAATTTCAGGCTAGGAACAGTGGCTCACACCTGTAATCCCAGCATTTGGGAAGCTAAGCAGGAGGATCACTTGAGGTCAGCAGTTCAAGACCGGCCTGGGGAACATAATGAGACCCCCCCCAATCTCTATAAACATTTAATTAAACAAATAAAATACGTGTGTATATATATGATTTTACCTACCAATCTTGTTATGAAAATATTTACCATTCAAGTTAAAGACATACTCACAAAACATTACAGATTTACACATATTTTATAAACATTTCCTCCACTTAACACCAAGCAAGATAAAAATACAATAAACTTAATGCTCTTTATTTAATTATAGTATTACTTATGTCACAGAAGAATTTTTTTAATTTACTGTTAGTTCTTTCATTCAACAAACATTTATTATGCATATGTTCTAGATACTACTTTAGGTTCTGGAATAAAATAAATAGGCAAAGTTCCTAGGACTGTTTTCAACATTGTATTCTCAGCCTCTAGCACTTACTAAGCTCTTAAATATATGTTGATGATCTCCCAAGTCACAGAATCGCTTTTTCTAACAAAAGGAAATTTCACTCAAAAAATAACAATCAACTTTGTTACATACCACTGATGTTAAGGTCATAATCTCCTGCTGTAATCACATTAGCTACTAATCCTTCTGCAGGTTGACTGCCAGAAACAACATCATTCAAAAGCTTCCGGATGGCTCCAGGCTGAGGTGGCTGGGTGACAATGTTGCTTACTGCTATCTTCAAATTTTTAATTACGTGAAGTTGATTATTAGGATCTCTCATATGAACTTTAAAGAAAAAAAGAAAAAAACTTGAAATTAATTCTATACAATGCATAATAACCCAAAATTGGGCTAATGGTTTACAAACAAAAAGGATGTACAAAGCAGAAGCCAGGAATTCCAAGTGGAACATTCTTCCAGAAATATAAATGGTTGACAACATTCCCTCATATACCAAAAGGGCTAGCTAGACAGTTTATTAACCGCAGGATTCCTTCCCCTCTCACCACTGCTCAGCTTTCCTACTGTAGGTCCTTTCCTTTCCTACTATGTTTGGAGTCGCCAGAAACCAACCACTTTCCAGATCACTTCTCTAATTCTCACCTCACACTAAAGCTGGTCCAAGGCAGCATAAGACCTGTGGTATTAACACTAAAAGCAGTAAAAGGAAAAAGAAAGGGGAGTTAAATGTTGCACTTAGGTTTCCTTCTGCTTTCCCTAGTCAGCCTGCATTCTTAGCCTCTTTTTCACTCTCATAAAAATCAATGGCCACTCCAGTGCACGATGCTGTGGTGGAGGCTGTGCATGTGCAGGGGCAAGAGATATGTAGAAACTCTCTGTACTTTCAGCTCAAATTGGTCATTCATCTAAAACTGTTAAAAAATAGAGTCTACTTAAAAAAACTCTGGCCAGGTGCGGTGGCTCATGCCTATAATCACCAGCACTTTGGGAGGCCGAGACAGATAGCTTGAAGTCAGGAGATGGAGACCGGCCTAGCCAACATGACAAAACCCTGTCTCTACTAAAAATACAAAAAATTAGCTGGGTATGGTGGTGGTAGCCTGTAATCCCAGCTACTCAGGAGGCTGAGGCAGGAGAATTGCTTGAACCCGGGAGGCGGAGGTTGCAGCGAGCCAAGACTGCACCACTGCACCGTAGCTTGGGTGACAGAGACTCAGTCTCAAAAACAAAAAACTGTCCAGATCCCTTTTACCACCCTAATACTTCCTGCCTCCACCGTGCTATAGTCCTTGCTTCAGCCTATACAATTTATAACCAGTAAGTAGTTCAGAGCTTCAGGACAGGGAACAGGTTCTGAGGCACAGCAAGAAGACAGTGTCGTCCACAGAACCAGAACAAAATGTAAGCATATTTTTTCTTTTTTGTTTGTTTGTTTTTTTTTGAGACAGAGTCTCGCTCTGTCGCCCAGGCTGGAGTGCAGTGGCGCGATCTCGGCTCACTGCAAGCTCCGCCTCCTGGGTTTACGCCATTCTCCTGCCTCAGCCTCCTGAGTAGCTGGGACTACAGGCGCCCGCCACCGCGCCCGGCTAATTTTTTGTATTTTTAGTAGAGACGGGGTTTCACCGTGGTCTCGATCTCCTGACCTTGTGATCCGCCCGCCTCGGCCTCCCAAAGTGCTGGGATTACAGGCGTGAGCCACCGCGCCCGGCCAGCATATTTTTTCACATAATCAGACAAAATGTTCCACAGTAGCATTAAAAGCAGTCCATTACAGGGCTGGGCACAGTGGCTCACACCTGTAATCCCAGCACTTTGGGAGGTCAAGGTGGGTGGATCACCTGAGGTCAGGAGTTCAAGACCAGCCCAGCCAACACAGTGAAACCTCGTCTCTACAAAAATACAAAAATTAGCCAGGCATGGTGGCGGGTGCCTGTAATCGCAGCTACTGGGGAGGGTGAGGCAGGAGAATCACTTGAACGAGGAGGTTGCAGTGAGCCAAGATTGCACCACTGCATTCCAGCCTGGGCGACAGAGTGAGACGTCTCAAAAAAAAAAAAAAGTAATCCATTATAACAATTGAGCACCTAGCTTTTGGAGTTGGACCTTAATTTAAATCCCAACCCACTACTTATCAACTGGGTTACCCTGAACAACTTAACTCTTCTGTGCTTCAAATTCCTCACCTGCACATGTGATTACTATCTACAGGATCATTTTAGGGATTTGGGAGAGCTATTAGATAGTAATTGTAAAGCACTAAGCACCACACTCAACAATATGTAATGGAGGCAGTATAGCAGCAGCAGCAGATACATCACCCATTCAACTGCATCACGGGTCATCATATACAAATAAGAGGCAAATAAGAGGCAACTTTGGGTAAGTGGTCTGGGTACCTACAAATAAAGAATGACTTTCTTCTCAATGGAAAATGCCTTATACCAAAATCGAGGCCTGCCTGTATTTTAAATAAAGTTATATCCACACAGACTTTTCTAAATTTCCTATGTGTTCTATTGATTTCTAACATTTTTTACTTAAAAAAAAAAAAAAGACTCAAAAACATTTTTAAAATACTGTATGTGGTACAAATGTGTATTTATATTGTAAATATAAATATATATACAAAAAAATATACAAGCAGCCAGGCACGGTGGCTCACTGTTGTAATCCCAGCACTTTGGGAGGCTGAGGCGGGCAGATCACTTGAGGTCAGGAGTTCGAGACCAGCCTGGCCAACATGGTGAAACCCTGTCTCTACTAAAAGTACAAAATTAGCCGGGCATAGTGGCGGGCGCCTGTAATCCCAGCTACTCTGGAGGCTGAGGCAGGAGAATCGCTTGAACCCGGGAGGCGGGGGTTGCAGTGAGCAGAGACCAGGCCATTGCACTCCAGCCTGGGCAAAAAGAGCAAAACTCTGTCTCAAAAAAAATAAATAAATAACAAAATAAAGTTGCTTCATAATTGTCAAATAACATAAGTAGCCATGTGTATATTAAACTTCGCTTTAACTACCTTTTGGTATTCATAAGTGTTAACACAGGAAAAAAATTTTAATTAGAAAAAAAGTATTAACACAAAAGGATATTCTAGTTTTGCCCTATATTCAAGGTGGCTTTATCAGTTACTAGGTAATTCTGTGTAACCAAAAGAAGACAGAAAAAACAATGGTATTTCACTTCTGAGATAAGTTTTAAAAGCCTACGGCTTCCATCTTGGGTTCTCTCTTAATTATTTGTTTTGGGAGAAGCCAACTGCCACACTATGGGAACATTCAGGGAGCTTATAACTGAGTGAGAAAACTGAGATTTCAGGCTAATAGCCAGTGAGAAACTGAGGCTTGCCAACAACCATACTAGTGAGCTTGGAAAAAGAACTCCAGCCTCAGATGACTGTAGCCCCTGCTGACAGCTCTACTGCAACCTCATGAGAGACCCTGAACTGGAGCTACCCAGCTAAGCCACTCCCAGATTCCAGAGGAAGTGAGAAATAATAAATGCTTTTGATTTAAGGTACACATTTTTGGGGTAATTTGTTACACAACAGATAAGTTACACTGGGATATCAGAAACCCAATCTAATGAAGCAAGAGCAAAGAATGATCTAAGAGAAATGTGAAATGCTCTTAAGCCAGACACAAAAAATTCAAAAGCCTCAGGTAAATATATTTAGACTTCACTGAATTTATTTATCATATAACATCTCAATTTCAAACTGAAATTCAGCTCTACTGTTACATTTTTAAGTTCTTAAATACTGTATTTTAATACTGTATTTTGAAGTTATACTTCCCAGAATTTTCCATGGAATACTGGTTCCTTAAGAAAAGTAAAGAATGTTTCTGAATGATTCTATGTTCAAATAAATTTGAGAAATAGTGGATTAAGTCTTTAAAGGTCTCTTTATAACAGGTCTTTCCAGAGTCCTTAATTGCTAAACCATACTGTAATACTCCCAAACACATGCTACCTTAAGCAAACTTATTTCACCACAAAAATCTTTTTCAAGGGAGCACCTAAAACATCTGGTGTTTGTTTGATAAAAAGTATTTGGGGGCCACACATGGTGGCTCAAAACTCATGCCTGTAATCCTAACACTTTGCAAGGCTGAGGCAGGAGGATCATTTGAGCCCAGGAGTTCAAGACCAGCCTGGGCGACATAGCAAGACCTAGCCTCTATAAAAATAAACAAACAGGCTGGGTACGGGGCTCACGCCTGTAATTCCAGCACTTTGGGAGGACGGGGCTCACGCCTGTAATTCCAGCACTTTGGGAGGCCGAGCCGGGCGGATCATGAATGAGGTCAGGAGATTGAGACCATCCTGACTAACATACTGAAACCCCGCCTCTACTAAAAATACAAAAAATTAGCCAGGCATGGTGGCGGGCGCCTGTAGTCCCAGCTACTCTGGAGGCTGAGGCAGGACAATGGCGTGAACCCAGGAGGCAGAGCTTGCAGTGAGCCCAGATCGCGCCACTGTACTCCAGCCTGGGCAACAAGGTGAGACTCCGTCTCAAAATATTAAATAAATAAAAAATAAACAAACAGGCTGGGCATGGTGGCTCACACCTGTAATCACAGCACTTTGGGAGGTCGAGGCAGTTGGATCACAAGGTCAGGAGTTCAAGACCAGCCTGGCCCATATGGTGAAACCCCATCTCTACTAAAAATACAAAACTAGCCAGGAGTCGTGGTACATGCCTATAATCCCAGCTACTCGGGAGTCTGATGCAAACGAATTGCTTGAATCTGGGAGGCAGAGGTTGCAGTGAGCAGATTGCGCCATTGCACTGCAGACTAGGGCAACAAGAGTGAAACTCTGCCTCAAAATAAATAAATAAATAAATAAATAAATAAATAAATAAATAAATAAGCAAGCAAGCAAGCAAGCCAGGTGTGATGGCACGTGTCTGTAGTCCCAGCTACTCAGGAGGCTGAGGCAGAAGAATCACTTCAACTCGGGAGGCAGAGGTTGCAGAGAGCTGAGATCACATCACTGCACTCCAGCCTGGGCAACAGAGCAAGGCTCAGTCTCAAAAATAAATAAATAAATAAATAAATAAAATGTATTTTGAAAATAATGACACCTTTTATGCTTTTACCCAGCATATAAAACTTTATAAAGACAACAGGCTAGGCCAGGCGCAATGGCTCACGCCTGTAATCCCAACACTTTGGGAGGCCTTGGCGGGCGGATCACCTGAGGTCGGGAGTTCGAGACCAGCCTGACCAACACAGACAAACCCCGTCTCTACTAAAAATACAAAATTAGCCAGGCGTGGTGGTGCATGCCTGTAATCCCAGCTACTCGGGAGGCTGAGGCAGAATTGCTTGAACCTGGGAAGCGGAGGTTGTGGTGAGCTGAGATCACGCCATTGTACTCCAGCTTGGGCAATAAGAGCGAAACAAAAAAAAAAAAAAAAAAAGCACGCTTTATAAATAAGCCTGTGATTATAGGCTTGAGCCACTGTACCCAGTGAGTGGCTCAAGCTTGTACTCTTAGCACTTTAGGAGGCTAAAGCAGGAGGATCACTTGCACGCAGGAATTCAAGACGAGCCTGAACAACAGAGGGAGAGAGACCCCATTTCTTTTTTTTTTTTGAGACAGAGTGTTGCTCTGTCCCCAGGCTGGAGTGCAATGGCGCGATTTCAACTCACTGCAACCTCTGCCTCCCAGGTTCTGGCAATTCTCCTGCCTCAGACTCTCAAGAAGCCAAGATTACAGACATCCGCCACCACACCCAGCTAATTTTTTAAGTAGAGACAAGGTTTCGCCACGTTGCCCAGGCTGGTCTCGAACTCCTGACGTCATGATCCACCCGCCCCGGCCTCCCAAAGTGCTGAGATTACAGGCGTGAGCCACCACGCCCGGCCCGAGATCCCATCTCTATACGTTTTTTTAAATTAGCTGGGTGTGGTGGTACACACCTTACTCAGGAGGCTAAGGTAGGAGGATCTTGTATACTTTATACCTATAAAACTTTACCGTATTAAAAAACCCTCTGGCTGGGTGTAGTGGCTCAAGCCTGTAATCTCGACACTTTGGAAGGCCAAGGATGGCAGATCACTTGAGTCCAGGAGTTCAAGAACAGCCTGGGCAACATGGCAAAACCCCAACTCTACAAAAAAAAAATTTTTTTTAATTAGCCAAGTGTGTGGTGCAAGCCTGGTAATCCCAGCTATGCAGGAGGCCAATGTGGAATGATCGCTTGAGCCCAGGAGGTTGAGGCTGCAGTGAGCCATGATCATGCCCCCTGCATCCAGCCTAGGTGACAAAGCAAGACCCTGTCTCAAAAAATTAATAAATAAAACAAAACAATGGCCGGGCGCGGTGGCTCACACCTGTAATCCCAGCACTTTGGGAGGCCGAGGCGGGTGGATCACGAGGTCAGGAGATCAAGACCATCCTAGCTAGCATGGTGAAACCCTGTCTCTATAAAAATACAAAAAATTAGCCGGGCGAGGTGGCGAGCACCTGTAGTCCCAGCTACTCGGGAGGCTGAGGCAGGAGAATGGTGGGAACCCAGGAGGCGGAGCTTGCAGTGAGCCGAGATCGCACCATTGCACTCCAGCCTGGGTGACAGAGCAAGATTCCATCTCAAAAAACAACAACAACAACAACAACAAAACAAAAACAAATTTTGAAAAATTGACTTGAATTTTATTCAAAGTTTGGTACTTCCATACCATGGAGATTAATTACTTCATTATATCAACATAGTAGTTAAGACTGATGAAATATTTCCAACTAAAAGAAATTTAAGGGGCCACACGCAATGGCTCATACCTGTAATCCAGCACTTTGGGAGGCCGAAGGCAGGTGGATCACTTGAGGTCAGGAGTTCAAGACTAGTCTGGCCAACATGGCAAAACCCTGACTCAACTAACAACACAAAAATTAGCCGAGAGTGGTGGCCCGTGCCTGTAATCCCAGCTACTTAGGAGGCTGAGGCAGGAGAACTGCTTGAACATGGGAGGCAGAGGTTGCAGTGAGGCAAGATTATGCCACAGCACTGCAGCCTAGGTGACAGAGCAAGACTCCGTCTTAAAAAAAAAAAAAAAAAAGGAAAGAAATTTAAGGCCAGTCACAGTGTCTTGTGCCTGTAATCAAAGCACTTTGGGAGCTCAAAATGGGTAAATGGCTTGAGTCCAGGAGTTTGAGACCAGCTGGGCAACATGGCAAAACCTCATTTCTACAAAAACTACAAAAATTAGCCAGGTGTGGTTGGTGGTACACACCTGTAACCCCAGCTACTGGGGAGGCTGATGTGGGAGGATCTTTTGAGCCCAGAAGGTTGAGGCTGTAGTGAGCCAAGGAGTTGGAGACCGGCCTGGGCAACAGAGTGAGACTCTGTCTCAAAAAAAAATTAAAAATTAAAAAAACTGCTCACTTGAGCAGTACATATACTAAAATTGGAATGATACAGAGAAGATTAGCATAGCTCCTGCACAAGGATCACACAATGTTTTTCTTTTCAAGAATTCAAAAAGAAAAGAAAAAGAAAGAAATTTAAGAAAACTGGAGATATTAAATAGCCTTCAAAAGTTATATCCTAGTCTACTTTTTTTCTGTTTTTTTGAGACACAGTCTCGTTCTGTCGCCCAGGCTGGAGTGCAGGGGCAAAATCTTGGCTCACTGCAACCTTTGCCTCTAGAGTTCAAGTGATTCTCCTGCCTCAGCCTCCCGAGCAGCTGGGACTACAAGCGCCCACCACACCAGGCTAATTTTTGTATTTTCAGTAGAGATGGGGTTTCGCCACATTGGCCATGCTGGTCTTGCTGGTCTCAAACTCCTGACCTCAGGTGATCATCCACCTCAGCCTCCCAAAGTGCTGAGATTACAGGCCTAAGACACTGCACCTGGCCTACTTTTTAATCCCTTTAATAACCTTAATTTCAAAATAAAATAATGTATAACCCACATACTTCCAAGTTAGTGTTTAAGTGACATTTTCTTAAAACTTATAGAACATCTAAATGATATATTGCAACATTGTTTAGAACTATCAAAGAACTATCACTAAGCAAAAACAATAAAGCCGAATTTTAATTTTTTGTTTTTTGCTTGATTAATACCACGACTCTTTGAAACATGGCCAGTGGAAATTCTTCGAGTATTAGGATCTCAAAGTTTGTGTCAAATAATGACTACGTTAAGTCTCAAACATACATCAAGCATAACAATCACAGAAAATACATATAATAAATTTAATTATATATTTTAATTTAATTTTAACATAATTTAATACTCTTCAAGTTTTAAAATGTCTCTAAGGAACCCAAAATGGCTCTCCATTGTGTAATACATCAAAAGTCTAAACTGTATTTTGAAGGCACTACACATAAATAGTACTCAAATCTCTTTTATCAACCCTCTCAAATCTCTTCTATCAACCCTCTCTTCAGTATAGCTTTAAACCATGTGTTTTCTACTAAAATCTAAAAACAAGTCTCCTGACAATACCTGGCACTGTACTTGATATCTCCGTAGTCAAGGCAAAGTTTTACCCTAAGTAAAGGCATACCTACAGGCCAGAAATTGAGTCTTCTTACTTGTTTTCTCCCTCTAAGGAAACGTTAGCTTGTTTTAGTCAGTTGTATTCTTAAATTACATTGCCTGAAATGATATTTTCATGCCTCACTTCCTAAAGAAAAGCTGTTGCCTGGCTTGGTGGCTCATGCCTGTAATCCCAGCACTTTGGGAGGCCGAGGCGGGCAGATCACGAGGTCAAGAGATAGAGACAATCCTGGCCAAAATGGTGAAACCCCATCTCTACCAAAAATCCAAAAATTAGCTGAGCATGATGGTGCGAGCCTGTAGTCCCAGCTACTAGGGAGGCTGAGGCAGGAGAATCACTTGAAACCGGGAAACGGAGGCTGCAGTGAGCCAAGATCTCCCCACTGCACTCCAGCCCAGTGACAACGAGACTCCGTCGCAAAAAAAAAAAAAAGACTGTCTTTGAAAAATCCCCACACTTGAGACAAAAAGCAGCCTGTTCTGGATGGCAAAGAATTCTAAAATGTATTTACCAGCAAAAAACTAAAACCAAGAAAAATTAAGTCCTTTTTGCCAAATTTCTAATGCTACCACTATAGTCCATGATCATCTTGAAACGTAAAACTTGCATCTACTTATATCTATCCTTATAAACCACACAACTCACTTATCTCCAAAACTCTCAACTCATTAGTGTCCAAATGTTTCAGACCCTCAAGAATCTACTCACACTTACCATCAGATACAAAATCTCAAATCCCTTTCCTAGAATTCAAGCACCTCCCTTTATCTAAGCATCCTCTCTTACTACTGTGTACCCCAGTAAGGAGAGTTTCCTCCCTGTTCCCCAACCATTCAGTCATAATTTAGACCTTCTGTCCGTACCATTCTAACTTCATACCACTCCTTCATAGGGAATGACTGCCCTCTTGCTTTCTACTAACTGTCTACCTATCCACTAACGTCCAACTCATTATACTCCTTCACTAGGCCGGGCGCAGTGGTTTGAGACGAGCCTGGGCAACACGGAGAAACCCCATCTCTACAAAAAATTTAAAAATTAGCCAGGCGGCACATGCCTGTAATCCCAGCTACTCAGGAGGCTGAGGCAGGAGAATCTCTTGAACCCGGGAGGCAGAGGTTGCAGTGAGCCGAGATTGTGCCATTGCCCTCCAGCCTGGGCAGCAGGAGCGAAACTCTGTCTCAAAAAAAAAAAAAATTAGCCAGGCATGATGGCATGATGTGCCTGTAGTCCTAGCTACTTGGGAGATTGAGACAAGAGGATAGCTAGAACCTGGGAGGTTGAGACGCAGTGAGTGAGTGAGCTGCAGTGGTACAACTGCACTCCAGCCCTCCCAGCCTGGGTAACAGACCACGACCTTGTCTCAAAACAAAAAACAAACAAAAAAAAACTCCTTCCCTAATCTTCCCCAGTTTCCTGAAGGAAATCAGAAGTGTACTGACAATGAGCCTGTCCAATACAGTAGGTACCAGCTGCATATGGCTACTGAGTACCTGAAATGTGTCTAGTACAAATTGAGATGTTAAGCATAAAAGGCACACCAAATTTCAAAGACCAAGCAATAAGAAGGAATGTAAAATATCTCATGAATGTTTTTCACATTGATTACACATTGAAATAGTAACATTTTGGAAATACTGAGTTTAATTTCCTCCAGGCACGATGGCTCACGCCTGTAATCACAGCACTTTGGGAGGCCGAGGTGGGCGGATCACGAGGTCAGGAGTTTGAGACCAGCCTGGCCAACATGGTGAAACCCCATCTCTACTAAAAATACAAAAATAAGCCGCGGGCGCCTGTAATCCCAGCTACTCGGGAGGCTGAGGCAGGAAAATTGCTTAAACCCGGGAGGCAGAGGTTGTAGAGAGTCGAGATTGTGCCACTGCACTCCAGCCTGGGCAACAGGGCAAGACTCCATCTCCAAAAGAAAAAGAAAAAAAAAACTAATTTCACTTGTTTCTTTTTACTTTTTTTTTTTTTTTTTTTTTGAGACGGAGTCTCGCTCTGTCGCCCAGGCTGGAGTGCAGTGGCCGGATCTCAGCTCACTGCAAGCTCCGCCTCCCGGGTTCACGCCATGCTCCTGCCTCAGCCTCCCGAGTAGCTGGGACTACAGGCGCCCGCCACCTCGCCCGGCTAGTTTTTTTTTTGTATTTTAGTAGAGACGGGGTTTCACTGTGTTAGCCAGGATGGTCTCGATCTCCTGACCTCATGATCCGCCCGTCTCGGCCTCCCAAAGTGCTAGGATTACAGGCTTGAGCCACCGCGCCCGGCCTCTTTTTACTTTTTTAATGTAGCTACTAAAATTTTTTTTTTTTTTTTTTTTTTTTTGAGGCGGAGTCTCGCTCTGTCGCCCAGGCTGGAGTGCAGTGGCCCCATCTCGGCTCACTGCAAGCTCCGCCTCCCGGGTTCCGGCCATTCTCCTGCCTCAGCCTCCCGCGTAGCTGGGACTACAGGCGCCGCCACCACGCCCGGCTAATTTTTTGTATTTTTAGTAGAGACGGGGTTTCACTGTGTTAGCCAGGATGGTCTCGATCTCCTGACCTCGTGATCCGCCCGTCTCGGCCTCCCAAAGTGCTGGGATTACAGGCTTGAGCCACCGCGCCCGGCCCTAAAATTTTTTTGTTTTTGTTTTTGAGATGGGGTCTCACTCTGTGCTAGGCTAGAGTGCAGTGGCGCCATCTCGGCTCACTGCAACCTCCCAGTCCCAGGTTCAAGTGATTCTCCTGCCTCAGCCTCTCTGAGTAGCTGGTACTACAGGCGCCCACCACCATGCCCAGCTAATTTTTCTGTTTTTAGTAGAGACGGGGTTTCACCATGTTAACCAGGATGGTCTCCATCTCTTGACCTCATGATGCACCTGCCTCGACCTCCCAGAGTGCTGGGATTACAGGCGTGAGCCACTGCGCCCGGCCAAAAATTTTTAATTATACTTGTGACTCACATTATATTTCAATTAGACATCACTGCTCTATGGTGTAAATACGTAATTCTAAACATTGTCAGGAGATAAGATGATTAAGAACACAATGTCTTGAGTCACACTGCCTGCCTGTTTCAAATCTTTCCCTGATGCAAAACTGTGAACAAATTAACACTTCCATGCTTGAAGGTCCAAATTTAAAATTGCAATAACACAGGATTCAATGAGGACTAAAAAAGTTACACGAAGCAAGTATCAAGTATTAGCATTATTATTACTTATTAACAAAGTAGGAAAGAGTATATATATAAAAGTCAAACTAGCTCAAGTGTTTGTGTTTTTTTTAGGAATTCAAGGCCAGGCGCGGTGCCTCATGCCTGTAATCCCAGCACTTTGGGAGGCTGAGGCGGGCAGATCACCTGAGATCTGGAGTTTGAGACCAACCTGACCAACATGGAGAAACCCCGTTCTCCACTAAAAATACAAAAATTATCCGGGCGTGGTGGCACATTCCTGTAATCTCAGCTACTCAGAAAGCTGAGGCAGGAGAATCGCTTGAACCTGGGAGGCGGAGGTGGTGGTGAGCCGAGATCACGCCATTGCACTCCAGCCTGGGCAACAAGAGCGAAACTCCGTCTCAAATAAATAAATAAATAAATAAGCAAATAATTAAAAAAAAAATTAAAAACGTAGGGCATGTTGTTGTTCTTGTTACGTCCAACATTGAAGGAACTGAGACTGATACAGGCTAAAGAAAATCCAAAAGTTTCCAAACTTTGTTTTTTTGAACGGCTCCCTCTCTCTGCTAAAAACAAAAGCTAATTTGTAATGGAATTATTCTCCCACAAAACAGGGTAGCTCAAAAATACATGAATTTATGGTACAGCACTAATTTTTTTTGTGGATAAGTCATATTAAGCTAATAAACATCACAGTCGTTTGCCTGACACAGACTTATAATGAAACCCTTCAGTTCTCACCGACCTTAATAAAAAAAACTTTACTTGGACTTTGTTGTTTGCAAGATACTGGCTAAAACATGTTTGAAGCTTTACTACATTATTTTCTCCTAATAAAAAAATCCAAATCTGGAGAAAACGGGTAGCTCCTTAACAATACGTTCCTTAACAAGAGAAGACACTTCCATCCCTATAAGTATAGATAACTCCAAATATCTAGGTCAAATGAACCACAACTTGGGCTTGCTTCCTTTTCCTTCGGGCAAAAAGCTGTTTCAAGTTTTATTCGTCATATAATACTTTTAATTTTCTTGAGAGGTAAGCAAAATACCGTAGAGCTAAGAATATCTTAGTAAAATAGCTAAACGGTAGTTCAGAGATGACCCTCAACGCTACAAGAACGTAACAACATCCAGAACTACTTTGAAAGTCCAGTTTAACATCCAAGGGAGGATGACAGGTCTTCCTTACTCAGACCCTGTCGGTCTAAGAGGCAACATTTTCCTACTTTAGCGGCTTTGCAACTGCCTAATTCCTTCGCTATGGCCGTGGAGAACAGTATCAATGCCGTTCTCCTAGACTCACGTTTATCTTTGAACCAATTACTTAACGACCTAGGTTGTCCGAGGAAGAAAGAAAGTGCCCAGAAATACTGGAGCTTAGGACTGCGTTGTCTTGACAACCTCATGGTCCCTCCTCCGGCCGCCCCCGAAGCACCTCGGGGCCACAGTCCCAGACGCCACGGTACCGGCTCCGGTACGTAAACACTGCCCTTCTCTCCCCTGCACGCCCGCAACTTCCTTCTCCCATCACGGCTTTGCGAGAGCCCACTGGAAAAGGGAGGATACCACATACCCTCGGAAGTGAGGCGGGAGAAGGGCTTAAGCAGCTCCGCGAAGCTGAGGTGATTGAGACGAGTGAGCCGCTCGGCTTCGTCGCTGCACAGCGCAGCGACACAGGGGACGAAGGAGTCCGGGATTAGCTCCTGCACTGATTGTACACACTGGGCCATCGCCGCGGCAGAGGCAGCGGCGGCGCCGGCCCTCCGGCCCACCCTGAGAGGTGATCCTGCGGCTGCAGCAGCTACCGCCGCCGCCCGCCGGCCTGGCCCGGCCGGGCGGGGCCCCGAACGCACTGGAGCCTAGAGACAAGTAGAAGGAACAGGCGCCGCCGCTTCGGTTTCTGGGGCACAATCCACTGAACCCCCCCTTCCCGTCACCGCCGATCCTCAGCGCTCGTCTCCGCGTGCTCGCATTCCACCCCGATAGGTGGAGACGCCGAGAGTCACCACTTAGTCCTTCGGACGGCAAAACCTTGGTCACTGCCCGGCCGGAACCGCCATGTTGAGGCCGAACGCTGACCAACCGGCAGTACTACTCCCAGCTGCCCCCGCGCGCATCCCTCACGTGACTGTTAAAGGAGACAGTAGGGGCAAGGGAAGAGAGCTGAGAAGAGGGAAGTGGAGAGCGACGGAGGCCGGTTGGGAGGCTGGAGCCGGAAGTGCTGTGACGGAAGCTCCCCCACCCACTGGGCGAGGCGGGGCTACAAGTGCGGTGGGCGGGGCCGGGGGCAGAGGGAGGTGGGCAACTCTAGGCCAGGTTCTCTAGCTCGCCCTTGGCAGAGCGGAGCTGAGAGCGACCTGCTAGCGGCCCGCGGAACCTCGGGACGGGTGCTGTCGCAGTGATGGAGGCGCACGCTCGTTTTCCACGCAGGCCCGGCCTTTTTGACGTCCCTAAGGCTCTCTCGCTGGCTGTTGTGGGCAACCGATGCGGTTGGTCGCGCTGCTTCCTACGCTCGCCGGCGGAGCAGTGAGTTGCACCTGCTCGGGGAGAGGGTGTGGATCTCTCGGAAGTGCTTGGGGTTTCCCTGAAGCGGACCTGAACAGACCGTGTATCCTTTAAATACAGCCATGCTTTTAGAAACGGACTGTCACTTTATGTGGACTTAACCATTGAACAGAATGTGTGCTGTTGTGAGTGCTGCAATTCACTAGCGTGTAATTGCGCTACTGCATTTTTGTTGGTCGCAGGGAAAGGGTGTGCCTGCAGATCTGCGTGGTTCGTCCTCAGCCTCTTCCTTTTTGCACTCTGCTAGGATCTTTACTTACTGGTGGTGGAGGTAGGGGGAGCCAGTATTTTTATGTACTGTGTACTGTCCTGAACCAGCTTTCATTCCTAACTTTTCAAACATTGTTTTAAAGGGGGCAGGGGGCGGAAAGGTCAATGGTGTGTGCCTTGTAAGTAAAAGTGAATGAAAAGAATTTTACTAATGTGTCACTCAATTGTTTTGAGTTCCTTCTGTATTACATGCCAAAAAAATAAGGCAGGGAAAAATGTATCATTCTGTCATGATTTTATGGTGCTTTAATTAAAGGAGTCTTCCCCAACGTCAATGTCTCAAAATTTTTCGACTTCTTGACACCCTCAGGTTTTTAACTATGGTAATAATTTATGACAAGTAAGATGTAGGCTTCTCATGTAAGTTGATAAATGGGAGGTAGGAAGGCACAGCAGGACATATTGATGGCATGCATTGGCTACAGATTAATTTATAAGAGTGTCCATCACTTTAGGAGATTTATTTGCCAAAGTTAAGGACGATCCCGGGAAACAGGTCTATGCCTTTCTTCGAAGATGATTTTGAGGGCTCCAATTTTTTTTTTTTTTTTTTTGAGACGGAGTCTCGCTCTGTCGCCCAGGCTGGAGTGCAGTGGCCGGATCTCAGCTCACTGCAAGCTCCGCATCCCAGGTTTACGCCATTCTCCTGCCTCAGCCTCCCGAGTAGCTGGGACTACAGGCGCTCGCCACCTCGTCCGGCTAGTTTTTTGGTTTTTTTAGTAGAGACGGGGTTTCACCGTGTTAGCCAGGATGGTCTCGATCTCCTGACCTCGTGATCTGCCCGTCTCGGCCTCCCAAAGTGCTGGGATTACAGGCTTGAGCCACCGCGCCCGGCCGAGGGCTCCAAATTTAAAGGGGAATGGGCGGGATATTGAGAAGCACACAGTTTTCGTGTAAGCGGGGGGGGGGGGGGGTTAGGAGAAAATAGTAATTCTTGCCTTTGTCTGACTCAGTGAACCTGCATTTTTTACATAAGATGACATAAAAGGGGCAGAGGAAAAATGTGGGAATCTGCATTTTTCATAACAGACAAAATTGGGTAGGGGAACAATCAGATGTGCATTTGTGTCTGGTGGGCTGGGATGACCACCTGTAAAGATAAGCTATCAATTTGCATTGTCATGAAGTTTTAACAGCACACTAAGGATTTCCTTATGGGCAAAATATGGGGGAGACGTGTAGCTTTTCATCTTGCAGCCATCTTATTTAGGAACCAAAAGGGGGAGGCAGATTTGCGTGACCAGTCCCAGCTTGACTTTTCCCTTTGGCTAAATCAGTTTGGGGTCCCAAAATTTAATTTCCTTTTGCAAGAGATAACATCTGCTAGTTAAGGGTCTGGAAATTCATTTCCTTGAAACTATCTATGTCTGGAAATTATATTAAATCCCTAGGGGTACACACAATCCCTTTTCAATGCTTCTGATACACTTCCTTACCCTTTATAATGTGAGAATCTCGTATAATTTAGTGTGACTCAGGTTGTAAGATTACATTTTTTATAACAGGACTCCTAAATGCAAACATACTATTTATCCTAGTACTCTCTAAAAAGTTTCAAAGGCCATTTGTTTTTATGCTGAAAGTAAAAACAGCTGAATTAGACTGTTTGAAAAGGAATTTCAATGGTAATTTAGCCAAAATAGATTTTTCTGAGATATAATTCACATGCCATAAAATTTACCCCTTCAAATAAGTGTACAATTTAGTGGTTTTTAGTTTATTCCAAAAGTTGTGTGACCATTACTACTATCTAATTCCAGAACATGTTCATCCCAAAAAGAAGCCTGGTACAGGCTTTTATCATTCTGCACCCTGCCACGCCCTCCAACCCCTGGCAATCACTAATCTACTTTCTGTCTATGTAGATTTACCTATTCTGGACATTTCATATAAGTGAAATTGTAGGCCGGGCGCGGTGGCTCAAGCCTGTAATCCCAGCACTTTGGGAGGCCGAGATGGGCGGATCACGAGGTCAGGAGATCGAGACCATCCTGGCTAACACGGTGAAACCCCGTCTCTACTAAGAAATACAAAAAATAGCCGGGCGAGGTGGCAGCGCCTGTAGTCCCAGCTACTCGGGAGGCTGAGGCCGGAGAATGGCGTGAACCCGGGAGGCGGAGCTTGCAGTGAGCTGAGATCCGGCCACTGCACTCCAGCCTGGGCTACAGAGCGAGACTCCGTCTCAAAAAAAAAAAAAATAAAATAAATAAATAAATAAGTGAAATTGTATAATATTTGGCCTCTGTACACATATTACTACACTTAGCAATATGTTACGTGAATCATTACTTCACTCCTTTTTATGGCTGAGCCTAAATGGGTTTTTGTCTTATGCATTGACTTTGCAGGGTTTTTTTGGGTTTTTTGTTTGTTTTTTAATATGTAGAGATGAGGGCTCACTGTATTGCCCAGGCTGGCCTCAAAATCTGGGCTCTAGTGATCCTTCTGCCTTAGCCTCCCAAAATGGTGGGATTGCTGGTATGAGCCACGGCACCCAGACTCACTTCACAATCTAATGCCACACCCATACACAGTGTTTCCAGTGAGTAACTTCACTGTGTAAATCTACTTCTTTCATAATCTATCCTGGTCTCTTCTTTCTTTTGGCAAGGTACTGTTTGAACTGTGGAAACACCTTAAAGTCTCGATGATACTGAGGACTAAACTCTGACTTTTTTCCCCCTCTTCCCCGAATTCCTATCTAAGTGGCCTGTGGAGTCACACTCTACAAACCATAAAATGTTATCAAATTGGCCGGGCGCGGTGGCTCACGCCTGTAATCCCAGTACTTCGGGAGGCTGAGGCAGGTGGATTGCGAGGTCAGGACTTCGAGACCAGTCTGACCAACATAGTGAAACCCGTCTCTACTAAAAATACACAAAAAATTAGCCAGGCGTGGTGATGTGCACCTGTAATCCCAGCTACTCAGGAGGCTGAGACAGAAGAATCACGTGAACACAGGAGGCGGAGTTTGCAGTGAGCCAAGATAGTGCCACTGCACTCCAGCCTGGGTGACAGAACAAGACTGTCTCAAAAAAAAAAAAAAGTTATCAGATGGGTTTTATGTAAACTTACATAAAATGGTTTACTTTCCAACTGGACTCTGGCATAACATCACATGACAAAGGAAATCAAAGTATTTTACCTCAAAATATATTTCTTTGCTGTATTTTGAAATGTCCCTGCAAAGCCATTTTGTGGGGAGAGAGGTAATTCCATCTGTTAAGCATCTCTGTTGGCTGGGTGCAGTGTCTGACACCTGCAATCCCAGCACTTTGGGAGGCCAAGGCGCATGGATCACCTGAGTTCAGGAGTTTGAGACCAACCTGGCCAACGTGGTGAAACCCCATCTCTACTAAAAATTTAGCCAGGCATAGTGATAGGCACCCGTAATCCCAGCTACTCAGGAGGCTGAGGCAGGAGAATCACTTGAACCCAGGAGGCAGAGGTTGCAGAGAGCCGAGATTGTGCCATGGCACTCCAGCCTGGGCAAGAGCAAAATACTCCATCTCAAAAAAAAAAAAAAAAAGAATCTCTATTAACATAACTGGGTGTCTTCCCCCTTCCAGGCCCTCCCAATTCTGAAGAGATTAACTGAGAGTCTAGCCCCTTTTACAGGTCAGAATAGGAAACATTTGCCATCTATTGTCTCTATGGATGGCCACCTAGGAGACTTCATCTACATATAAGAACCTTAGTGTCTACCACCCCTTATCTTAATCCAGGCATTCCTTTATGTTTATTCCAGGTCTTTAAATAGTAACTTCACTCTCAACCAATTGCCAATCAGGAAATCTTTTAATCCACCTATGACCTATAAGCTCTCCCCCAAACCCTCTTCAAGTTGTCCCATCTTCCCAGACCAAACCAGTGTATGCCCCAGATGTACTGATTGATGTCTTATGTCTCCCTAAGTTGTATTAAAACCAAGCTGTAACCCAACCGTCTTGGGCACATATTCTCAGTACCTCTTGGGACTGTGCCTCAGGCCTTGGTCACTCATATTTTGTTTAGAATAAACCTCTTTAGGGCTGGGTGTGGTGGCTCACACCTGTAATCCCAGCATTTTGGGAGGCCGAGGTGGGTGGATCGCAAGGTCAGGAGTTCAAGACCAGCCTAGCCAACATAGTGAAACCCTGTCTGTACTAAAAATACCAAAAATTTAGCCGGGCATGGTGGCGCATGCTTGTAGTCCCCTACTTAGGAGGCTGAGGCAGGAGAATCACTTGAACCTGGGAGGTTGAGGTTGCAGTAAGCCAGGATCACACCACTGCACTCTAGTTTGGGCAACAGAGTGAGACTTTGTCTCAAAAAAAAGAATAAACCTCTTTAAATGTTTTAAAGAGTTTGACACTTTTTTGGTTGACAATATTTACTGTGACCATAGTAGCAGACCTTTTTGTCAGGATTCTTTCAATGTCAAAACAAAGCAAATTAGGCCAGGCACACGGTGGCTCATGCCTGTAATCCCAGCACTTTTGGAGGCCGAGGCAGGTGAATCATCTGAGCTCAGGAGTTTGAGACCAGCCTGGCCAACATGCTGAAACCTGTCCTTACCAAAAATAAAAAACTTGGCCAGGCATAGTGGCATGTACCTGTAGTCTCAGCTACTTGGGAGACTAAGGCAGGAGAATCGCTTGAACCTGGGAGGTGGAGGTTGCAGTGAGCCAAGATGGCTCCAGCCTGGGCAAAACAGCAAGACTCCATCTCAAAAACAAAACAAATTAAATTTATACTTGCTTCAGCAAACTAGAGAATTTAATGGCTCAAACTACAGGCAGAGGTGGGATAAAGGTCACAGGAAAGAAGGAAGAGCTGCAAAAATAATGGCTTCAAAGATCAAAGGCCAGGACTTGTTACCAGCAAGTGTTTCTATCTCTAGTTTCTAATTCTGTTAGGCTTCCTTCTTCAGGAAGCCTCTGTCTACATGATAAGGTTTGCCTACATCCCCACATCATATTGTTGAGGCTCAGAATGTCGACAAA
The DNA here is from genome assembly GCF_049350105.2 of Macaca mulatta. Lineage (NCBI taxonomy): Eukaryota > Metazoa > Chordata > Mammalia > Primates > Cercopithecidae > Macaca > Macaca mulatta. Next base: position 60,564,019 of record NC_133423.1, on the reverse strand, counting down.
AAGAGTCAAACTCTGTAAAACATTTTAAGATACTTATTCTGAGCCAAATATGAGCGACCATGAGGTCCTGAGAACATGTGCCCAAGGTGGTCGGGCACAGCTTGGTTTTATACATTTTAAGGAGGCTTGAGACATCAATCAAATACATTTAAGAAATACACTGGTTTTAAGGGAGGAGACCACCCCTCATATTGTCTTATGCCCAATTTCTGCCTCCAAAGAAAGAAGTAAAAACTAAAAGGCAGAAATGAAATGCACAGGCAGACAGCCTGGTGCCGCGCCCTGGGCCTGGTTGAAGATCGACCCCTGACCTAACCGGTTATGTTATCTATAGATTCCAGACATTGTATGGAAAAGCACTGTGAAAATCCCTGTCCTGTCCTGTTCCATTCTGATTACTGGTGCATGCAGCCCCTAGTCATGTACCCCCTGCTTGCTCAATCGATCACGACCCTCTCACACAGACCCCCTTAGAGTTGTAAGCCCTTAAAAGGGACAGTATTGCTCACTCAGGGAGCTCAGTTTTTGGAGACATGAGTCTTGCTGAAGCTCCTGGCCAAATAAAGCCCTTCCTTCTTTAACTCGGTATCTGAGGGTTTTGTCTGTGGCTTGTCCTGCTACAGTTTGATCCCAAAAGATGGGACAACTCAGTCGGGCAAGGGGATTGATTGGGTTACCAAGCACTTTCTGGTTGATAAATGGTTGAGTTTGTCTAACTGGGATTCGTCCGCTGAGATCGCACCACACTGCACTCCACCCTGGGAGACACAGCAAGACTCCATCTCAAAAGACAAAAAACAGAAAGGGAATGTTCAGGTTAAGATAAAAATTGTGGCCAGATGCAGTGGTTCACACCTGTAATCCCAGCACTTTGGGAGGCTGAGGTGGGTGGATCACCAGGTCAGGAGTTCGAGACCAGCCTGGCCAGCATGTTGAAACCCCATCTCTACTAAAAATACAAAAAAATTAGCCAGCAGGGCATGGTGGCATATGCTTGTAATCCCAGCCACTCAGGAGGCTGAAGCAGGATAGTCACTTGAACCCAGTAGGCGGAGGTTGCAGTGAGCCAAGATAGTGCCACTGCACTCTAGCCCGGGTGACAGAGCAAGACCCTGTCTCAAAATAAAAAAGAAAAAGAAAAAAAGATAGATTGTAGAGATCAAAGTTCTTTTTAAGTCTTATAGTGACTGCCCTTAGAGACAGTAGACGACAAATGTTTCCTATTCAGATATTTGTTAATCTCTTTAGGATTGGGATGAGAAAGAACTAGCTATGCTAATAGAGATTTTTTTTTTTTTTTTTAAGATGGAGTCTCTCTCTGTCACCCAGACTGGAGTGCAGTGGCGCGATCTTGATTCACTGCAACCTCCGCCTCCCAGGTTCAAGTGATTCTCCTGCCTCAGCCTCCCGAGTAGCTGGGACTACAGGCACCGGCCACCATGCCCAGCTAATTTTTGTATTTTTAGTACAGACGGGGTTTCACCATGTTAGCCAGGATGGTCTCGATCTCCTGACCTCGTGATCTGCCCGCCTCATCTCCCAAAGTGCTGGGATTACAGGTGTTAGCCACTGTGCCCGGCCAGAGATTCTTTATAGATGCAAAATTTCTCCCACAACTAACAGCTTTGCAGGGCTGTTTCAAAGTATGGCAAAGAAACATGTTTTGGGGTAAAACATTTTGATTTTCTTCTTTGTCTCGTAATGTTATGCCAGAGTGAAGCTGGAAAGTAAGTTACAATATATAAGGTTAAATAAAATCCATTTGTTGAGAATTTATGATTTGTAGGGCACTACTCCCCAGACCCTTCAGATAGGAATTTGGGCAAAATTAAAAAAATCTGAGTTTAGTCCTCAGAAATCAATACCTCAAAATAAGGTGTTTTGACCTGCTGAACTGAAGAAGCTGCAATATCTGTTTGACCCACCCTCCCCCATTGAAGCTGAAGTTCTTTATTTACCTAAGATCCAGACCTACCAAGGAAAACTATTATTTTTTTCTCCCCCTCCCTGTAATCTCATCTATTGCAGAAAGTAAGACCCAGATGTACCCACACCTGAACAGACCCTTTAACAAGTATAATGACTGTCTCCAAGGATCATTTGCATTTCAAAGAGAACTCTTTACACATTAATTTCTGTTTTCTGATCCAGTCCTTCTCCCCAGTAATCATTTAGTGCCCCGCAACATAATTCTTGTCCTCACTCCCATAACCTGTTTTGCAAGGACTTAATGCTCCCATTCTTTCTGTAGCCTCAAGATGGTATATAATTAGACAGGTGTGGTGATTCTTGCCTGTTGTCCTAGCTACTAAGGAGGCTTGGGCAAGAGAAACACTTGAGCCCAGGAGTTCAAGGTCACAGTGAGGTGTGATCCTGCTACTGTACTCCAGCCTGGGCAACAGAGCCAGACCCCATCGCTATTTAAAAAGAAAAAAAAGGAGATGGTATATAAGCTTCTGTAACTAACTGAGGGGGTGAGTGGTCATGCTGAAGTTTCCCAAGTATACATGTTAAATACATTTGTGTGGTGGCCAAGCATTGACTTATGCCTGTAGTCCCAGCATTTTGGGAGGCTGAGGCTGTCAGGCCTCTGAGCCCAAGTTAAGCCATCATGTCCCCAGTAACCTGCACGTATACATCCAGATGGCCTGAAGCAACTGAAGATCCACAGAAGTGAAAATAGCCTTAACCGATGACATTCCACCATTGTGATTTGTTTCTACTCCACCCTAACTGATCAATGTTCTTTATAATCTCCCCCATCCTTAAGAAGTTTCTTTGTAATTCTCCCCACCCTTGAGAATGTACTTTATGAGATCCACCCCCTGCCCCCAAAACATTGCTCTGAACTCCACCGCCTATCCCAAAACCTGTAAGAACTCATGATAATCCCACCACCTTTGCTGACTCTCTTTTCGGACTCAGCCCGCCTGCACCCAGGTGAAATAAACAGCCATGGTGCTCCTTTCCCCACTCCTCTTTCCTTAAAAACAGCCCTAGAAGTTGCCCCCACACTAGCTTTCCCTAACTCATCCCAACCCTCTTCATTACACACAGCCAAAGTGCAGGGCTGTGTGATCGGAGTTCTTATACAAGAACTAGGACCACGCCCTGTAGCCTTTCTGTTCAAACAACTTGACCTTACTGTTTTAGCCTAGCCCTCCTGTCTGCGTGTGGTGGCTGCTGCTGCTGCCCTAATACTTTTAGAGGCTCTCAAAATCACAAACTATGCTCAACTCACTCTCTACAGTTCTCATAACTTCCAATATCTGTTTTCTTCCTCACACCTGACACATACACTTTCTGCTCCCCGGCTCCTTCGGTTATACTCACTCCTTGTTGAGTCTCCCACGATTACCATTGTTCCTGGCCTGGACTTCAATCCGGCCTCCCACGTTATTCCGGATCCCCCATGACGGTCTCTGATCCACCTGACATTCACCCCATTTCCCCATGTTTCCTTCTTTCCTGTTCCTCACCCTGATCACACTTGGTTTATGGATGGCAGTCCCACCAGGCCTAATCACCACTCACCAGCAAAGGCAGCCTATGCTATAGCATCTTCCATATCTATCATTGAGACTACTGCTCTGCCCCCTCCACTACCTCTCAGCAAGCCGAATTCATTGCCTTAATTCAGGCCCTCACTCCTGTAAAAGGACTACGTGTCAATATTTATACTGACTCTAAATATGCCTTCCATATCCTGCACCACCATGCTGTTTTATGGGCTGAAAGGTTTCCTCACTACGCAAGGGTCCTCCATCATTAATGCCTCTTTAATACAAACTATTCTCCAGTCCGCTTTACTTCCAAAGGAAGCTGGAGTCATATGCTGCAAGGGCCATCAAAAGGCATCAGATCCCATCACTCAGGACAACGCTTATGCTGATAAGGTAGCTAAAAAAGCAGCTAGCATTCCAACTTCTATCCCTCATGGCAGTTTTTCTCCTTCTCATCTGGCCCCTCCCACCTACTCACCTGCTGAAACTTCCACCTATCTCTTCCCACACAAGGCAAATGGTTCTTGGACCAAGGAAAATACCTCCTTCCATTCTATTCTATCGTCATTTCATAACCTCTTCCATGTAGGTTACAAGCCGCTAGCCTGCCTCTTAGAACCTCTCATTTCCTTTCCATTGTGGAAATCTATCCTCAAGGAACTCACTTCTCAGTGTTCCATCTGCTATTCTACTATTCCTCAGGGATTATTCAGGCCCCCTCCCTTTCCTACACATCAAACTCAGGGATTTGCCCCTGCCCAGGACTGGCAAATTGATTTTACTTACATGCCTCGAGTCAGGAAACATGGCTGGGTAGACACTTTCACTGGATGGGTAGAGGCCTTTCCCACATGGTCTCAAAAGGCCACCCCGGTCATTTCTTCTCTTTTGTCGGACATAATTTCTCAGTTTGGCCTTCCCACCTCTATACAGTCCAATAACAGACCAGCCTTTATTAGTCAAATCACCCAAGCAGTTTTTCAGGCTCTTGGTATTTAGTGGTTCCTGGTTTTACCTCAAACTGCCACCCTTAAGTCTCTCTTTAAGTGGATAGAAGATCTTCAGTGACAAAGTACACTCCAATACTTTCACCCTGATGAAGTCCTAGTCTCTACTTTTATACTCTTATTCTTGTTCCCGTTCTTATGCCACCCGCTACCTCTCCCCAGCTATCTCCACCACACTGTCAATCTCACTCTCTCCTAGCCGTTTCTAATTCTTCTTTAACAAACAATTGCTGGCTTTGCATTTCTCTTTCTTCAATTCTATGAGGCCCTGACTTACTCACTGCTAAGGAAAAAAAAAAAAAGGGAAGGAGGGGACTCTGTATGTTTTTAAATGAAGAATGTTGTTTTTACCTAAATCAATCTGGCCTGGTATGTGACAACATAAAGAAACTCAAGGATAGAGCCCAAAAACTCACCAACCAAGCAAATAATTAGGCTGAACCCCCTTTGACACTCTGTAATTGGATGTCCTGGGTACTCCCAATTCTTAGTCCTATAATACCTGTTATTCTCCTCTTATTCAGACCTTGTGTCTTTCGTTTAGTTTCTCAATTCATACAAAACCACATCCAGGCCATCACCAATAATTCTATATGACAAATGCTCCTTCTAACAACCCCACAGTATCACCCCTTACCCCAAAATCTTTCTTCAGTTGAATCTCTCCCACTGTAGGTTCCCATGCCGCCCCTAATCCCGCTCGAAGCAGCCCTGAGAAACATCGCCCGTTATCTCTCCATACCACCCCCAAAACTTTTCACCACCCCTACACTTGACCACTATTTTGTTTTATTTTTCTTATTAATATAAGAAGACAGGAATGTCAGGCCTCTGAGCCCAAGCTAAGCCATCATGTCCCCAGTAACCTGCACGTATACATCCAGATGGCCTGAAGCAACTGAAGATCCACAGAAGTGAAAATAGCTTAACTGATGACATTCCACCATTGTGATTTGTTTCTACCCCACCCTAACTGATCAATGTTCTTTATCATCTCCCCCACCCTTAATAAGTTTCTTTGTAATTCTCCCCACCCTTGGGAATGTACTTTGTGAGATCCACCCCTGCCCCCAAAACATTGCTCTGAACTCTACCGCCTATCCCAAAACCTATAAGAACTCATGATAATCCCACCACCTTTGCTGACTCTCTTTTCAGACTCAGCCTGCCTGCACCCAGGTGAAATAAACAGCCATGGTGCTCACACAAAGCCTGTTTGGTGATCTCTTCACACAGACACGTGAAACAGAGGCAAGGGCTTCACATGAGCCCAGGAGTCCAAGACCAGCCTGGACAACATAGCAAGATGCTGTCTCTACCAAAAAAAAAAAAAAAATTAGCTGAGTGTGGTGGTGCACACCTATAGTCCCAGCTACTTGGGAGGCTGAGGTGGCAGAATCGCTTGAACCCAGGAGGTTGAGGTTGCAGTGAGCTGTATTCATGCCACTTCACTCCAGTCTGGGCAACAGAGAAAGACCTTGTCTCAAATGAATAAATAAATAATAGACGTGTATGCCTTTTCTCCTATTAATCAACCTGCCTCATGTCAGTGATTTTCAGTGAACCTCCAGGGGTCCTGGAAAGGATCAATATATCAATCCCAGGGAAGGCCTCTGATTTTCCCTGCGTGTATCACAAGCCTTTCTTGAGGACTAAACTCTGATTTTATCTTGCCCAAATTCCTAAGGAGTCTGGGAGTCATGCCCTACAAATCCTAAATTATCATCAGATGGGTTTTATTTAACCCTATATATCATAATTTACTTTCCAACCTGACTCTGACATAGCGTTACGAGACAAAGAAGAAAATCAAAATATTTTACCCCAAAACATGTTTCTTTGCCATACTTTGAAATGGCCCTGCAAAGCTGTTCTTTGTGGGGAAAACTTGCATCTGTAAAGAATCTCTATTTTTTTTTTTTTTTTTTTTTTGAGACTGAGTCTGGCTCTGTCGCCCAGGCTGGAGTGCGGTGGCCGGATCTCAGCTCACTGCAAGCTCCGCCTCCCGGGTTCACGCCATTCTCCTGCCTCAGCCTCCCGAGTAGCTGGGACTACAGGCGCCCGCCACTTCGCCCGGCTAGTTTTTTGTATTTTTTAGTAGAGATGGAGTTTCACCGTGTTAGCCAGGATGGTCTCGATCTCCTGACCTCGTGATCCGCCCGTCTCGGCCTCTGAAGTGCTGGGATTACAGGCTTGAGCCACCGCGCCCGGCCAAGAATCTCTATTAACTCCTGGCCAAAATGGTGAAACCCCGTCTCTACTAAAAATACAAAAATTAGCTGGATATAGTGGCGCACGCCTGTAGTTCCAGCTACTGGGGAAGCTGAGGTGGGAGAATCACTTGAACCCAAGAGGCAGAGGTTACAGTGAGCCAATATCCCGCCACTGAACTCCAGCCTGGTGACAGAGGAGACCGTCTGGGGCGGGGTAAGGGGGTGGGGATAATCTCTGTTAACATAGATCTTTTTCTTCCAGACCCTCCCAATCCTAAAGAGATTAACTAAAATCTGAATAGGAAACATTTGTCACCTATTGTCTCTAATGGCACCCACTATAAGACTTCAAAAGAACTTTGGTCCCCACAGTCTTTATCTTAACTTAAACATTCCCTTTCTAGCTATCCCAGGTCTTTAGACAAACTCAACCAATTGTCAACCAGAAAATGCTTAAATTCACATAGCCTGGAAGCCCCCCTGCTTTGAGTTGTTCTGCCTTTCAGGACCAAACCAATATATTTCTTAAATGTATTTGATTGATGTCTCATGCCTGTCTAAAATGTATAAAACCAAGCTGCATCTGACCACCTTGGGCACATGTTCTCAGGACTTCCTGAGGGCTGTGTCACGGGCCATGGTCACTCGTGTTTGGCTCAGAATAAATCTCTTCAAATATCTTACACGGTTTGACTCTTTTTGTTGACACCCTGAACCAATCGATTTCCAGGTAAATGGGTGATATTACTGGCCAGGCATAGATCATATTTTCATTACTGTAGGCAGGGACATAGAAACTATGATGAGTAAAATGGGAATGGGAAAGTTTACTGGCTAAACAAAAGCAATACCCATCATATACCACAAACTACCCACTGGCTTCTCAGCATACCCACACACCCTTCTTCCCATATATGTGATTCTAAGAATGCTGCTAAATAGTAATTATCCCCTTTAAAACTGAAAATAGGGCCGGGCGCGGTGGCTCAAGCCTGTAATCCCAGCACTTTGGGAGGCCGAGACGGGCGGATCACGAGGTCAGGAGATCGAGACCATCCTGGCTAACACGGTGAAACCCCGTCTCTACTAAAAAATACAAAAAACTAGCCAGGTGAGGTGGCGGGCGCTTGTAGTTCCAGCTACTCGGGAGGCTGAGGCAGGAGAATGGCATAAACCCAGGAGGCAGAGCTTGCAGTGAGCTGAGATCTGGCCACTGCACCCCAGCCTGGGCGACAGAGCCAGACTCCGTCTCAAAAAAAAAAAAAACTGAAAATAGGCTTATCCTGCATCCAAAGGAAAACAAGCAAAAAATCATATCCAGCCAGGCACAGTGGCTCACGTCTGTAATCCCAGCACTTAGGGAGGCCAAGGCAGGCAGATCACGGGGTCAGGAGTTTGAGACCAGACTGACCAGCATGGTAAAACCCCATCTCTAGTAAAAATACAAAAATTAGCCCGGGCTCGGTGGCTCATGCCTGTAATCCCAGCATTTGGGGAGGCAGAGGTGGGCAGATCACAATGTCAGGAATTCAAGACCAGACTGACTGACATGATGAAACCGCCGTCTGCCTAAAAATACAAAAATTAGGCCGGGCTCGGTGGCTCATGACTGTAATCCCAGCACTTTGGGAAGCCGAGGCAGGTGGATCATGAGGTCAGGAGTTGAAGACCAGCCTGACCAACATGGTGAAACCCCGTCTCTACTAAAAATACAAAAGTTAGCTGGACATTAATCTCAGCTACTTAGGAGGCTGAGGCAGGAGAATCACTTGAACCCGGAAGGCAGAGGTTGCAGTGAGCTGAGATCGCGCCATTGCACTCCAGCCTGGGTGACAGAGTGAGACTGTCTCAAAAAAAAAAAAAAAAAAAAAATCACATCCAGTCACCATACCCAGTTCCAAAGTGAGGGATGTCTTGAGGATGTGTACTCTTCTTGGTCAGGTCTTCAAGGTCCTATTTCAAATGACTAAATTTTAAATAAAAACAACCCCATTTCATCTCAGTCCAGACCTTAAAAATAAAATAAAATAAATTAAAACAACCCCAGTCAACAGTGGAAGAATACAGGACAATCTTAATACCATATTTTAAAGGAAAGACAATTTACAGTGGCCACTGGACAAGGACAGCAAAAATTCATTCTCCAGTCAGTGGAATGAATCTTGTGGTCAAACTCATCTACCTCCAGTCCTGCTTGCTAGGAGGATATCCCTTAGTCAATATCCTCCAAGGCCATTCCTAAGAGAGATGGGAAAGGCAGAGGTAGAATATTCTCTTTATTTCTGCACCTACTTCTTGTTTGCAAAACTGTAATGACTTGGGAATGATCATAAAGGATTTTCTAGAGTAGTTGGAGACAAAAATAAATAAGGAACAGATCTTCTTTCTAGCTTATTGGTCTACCATCTTCTAAGATGTTATTCTCTTCTACAGGATTAAAGCTGAGTCACTGCCCCGTCTGCTTTCTGGCCTGCAGGAATAGGGAAAAGAGAATGAAAAAGTACATGCCTAATGGTTTAAAGTCAAATCACAGCCAGGCGCGGTAGCTCACACTTGTAATCCTAACACTTTGGGTGGCCGAGGCGGGCAGATTGCCTGAGCTCAGGAGTTCAGAACCAGCCTGGGCAACAGGGTGAAACCTCGTCTCTACTAAAAGATACAACAAAATTAGCCGGGCTTGGTGGCGGGCACCTGTAGTCCCAGCTACCCGGGAGGCTGAGGAAGGAGAATTGCTTGAACCCAGGAGGCAGAGGTTGCAATAAACAGAGATTGTGCTACTGCACTCCAGCCTGGGTGACAGAGCCAGACTCTGTCTCAAAAAAAAATTTTTTTTAATTTTAAAAAGTCAAATCATAGAAATGCCATTCAATAACTTCAGTCAATCCCACTGGCCTCAGTGAGTCTCATGGACACACCTATCTCAAAAATAGGCTGGAAAACAGGCCCAAGGATTCTGTTGCTAAAGGAAAAGGAGAAGAATGAATGTGGGATAATAGTTAGGGATCGTCACCACACTTTATTAGGAATGAGGTACCCAGCAAGAGGTATTTCCTTGGGGTCTAGGATATCACATTACTTGTCTGTTTCTCTGAATCATCTGGCATTGGGCCCTGCTTGCATCACATGCTCTTTGGACAATTTATCATGTCCAGTAAAAGCGAGAAGCTGTGATTAGCCAGGTTTGGTCATGTGCCAGCCTTCAAGGCCAAGAGGACAGGGCCTGTCACTAAAAGAGAGGAAGCTTGCTGGACAAATTAATAACAATAATACAAGCAATTAAGGACCTCTTTTCCCAGTACTGAAGATGAGACTGTTTCTTTCTCTCCTCAAATGGAAGAATCGCATCAAGTATATGCTATGCCAGTATATAGTTTAATATAATTTTTTTTTTTTTTTTTCAGATGGAGTTTTGCTCTTGTTGCCCAGGCTGGAGTACAATGGCACGATCTTGGCTCACTGCAACCTCCACCTCCTGGGTTCAAGCAATTCTCCTGCCTCAGCCTCCCCAATAGCTGGGATTATAGGCGCATGCCCCCGCCCCCCGGTTAATTTTTGTCTTTTTAGTAGAGACAGGTTTCACCATGTTGGCCAGGCTGGTCTCGAACTCCTGAGCTCAGGCAATCTGCCTGCCTCAGCCACCCAAAGTGCTAGGATTACAGGCGTGAGCCACTGTGCCTGGTCTGAGTCTAGCATTATTTATCTTTAAGCTTAGGAAGTTGGGACTAGATTTCTTATATTCATTTACATGTGAAGCTCTGAGTCTGTCATTCTTTTCTTTAAAAAAAAAAAAAAAAAGTATCTTCTTCCTAGAGATCAACACCAACCAGATATTATTCCCACTGCTTTTTTTTTCTGAGATGGAGTTTCGCTCTTGTTGCCCAGGCTGTAGTGCAATGGCGCGATCTCTGCCCACCGAAACCTCCACCTCCTTGGTTCAAGCAATTCTCCTGTCTCAGCCTCCTGAGTAGCTGGGATTACAAGCATGTACCACTATGCCCAGCTAATTTTGTATTTTTAGTAGAGATGGGGTTTCTCCATGTTGGTCGGGATGGTCTCAAACTCCTGACCTCAGGTGATCTGTCCACCTCAGTCTCCCAAAGTGCTGGGATTACAGGCGTGAGCCACTGTGCCCGGCCCGGCTAACTTTTTTTTTTTTTTTTTTTTGAGACGGAGTCTCGCTCTGTCACCCGGGCTGGAGTGCAGTGGCTGGATCTCAGCTCACTACAAGCTCCGCCTCCCGGGTTTACGCCATTCTCCTGCCTCAGCCTCCCGAATAGCTGGGACTACAGGCGCCCGCCACCTCGCCCGGCTAGTTTTTTGTATTTTTTTTAGTAGAGATGGGGTTTCACCGTGTTAGCCAGGATGGTCTCGATCTCCTGACCTCGTGATCCGCCCGCCTCGGCCTCCCAGAGTGCTGGGATTACAGGTTTGAGCCACCGCGCCCGGCCCCGGCTAACTTTTTGTATTTTTATTAGAGACAGGTTTCTCCATGTTGGGCAGGCTGGTCTCGAACTCCTGACCTCAGGTGATCTGCCCGCCTCTGCCTCCTGAAGTGCTGGGATTACAGGCATGAGCCACCGCACCGGCCAATAACCGTACATTTTAAACTAAAGAGTATAGCCTCGGGAGCCTGAGGCAGGAGAATTGCTTGAACCGGCGAGGCTGAGGTTGCAGTGAGCCGAGATAGTGCCAATTCACTGCAGCCTGGGTGACAGAGTGAGACTTCGTCTCTAAATAAATAAATAAAATAGTATAATTGGCTTGTTGGAGGGAATGGATACCCCATTCTTCATGATGTGCTTATTTCACATTGCATGTCTGTATCAAAACATCTCATGTACCCCATAAATATATACACTTATGTATCCACAAAAATAAAAACTAATCAATAGAAAAAAGAATGCAGGATGAAGACAAGGGACAAGGAAATGAAGACGTATTCTCATGCTGATCACATTTATCTGTGGGAGTTTTCAAACTAGTTGCTGGAAGTCAGGCTGTGAAAAACATCTTAAGCTTTATATATATATATATATATTTTTTTTTTTGTAGACAGAGTTTGACTCTGTCACTCAGGCTGGAGTGCAGTGGCGCAATCTCGGCCCACTGCAACCTTCACCTTCCGGTTCAAGGGATTCTGGTGCCTCAGCCTGCCGAGAACCTGTGATTACAGGCGTCTGCCATCACTCCTGGCTAATTTTTGTATTTTTAGTAGAGACCAGGATTTCACCATGTTGGCTAGGCTGGTCTCCAAGATCTGACCTCAGGTGATCCGCCCACCTGGGCCTTCCAAAATGCTGGGCTTATGGGAGTGAGCCATCGCTCATGGTGTTAAGTGATTCTTTTTTTTTTTTTTTTGAGATGGAGTTTTTGCTCTTGTTGCCCAGGCTGTAGTGCAATGGCGCCATCTAGACTCACTGAAACCTCAGCCTCCCAATTAGCCAGGATTATAGGCGCCTGCCACCATGCCTGGCTAATTTTGTATTCTTAGTAGAGAGGGGGTTTCATCATGTTGGTCAGGCTGGTCTCGAACTCCTGACCTCTGGTGATCCACCCGCCTTGGCCTCCCAAAGTGCTGGAATAACAGGCCTGAGCCACTGTGTTCAGCAAGTGACTATTTTTTTTGTTTCTGTTTTTTTTTTTCGAGATGGAGTTTCACTCTTGTTGCCCATACTGGAGTTCAATGGCACAATCTCGGCTCATTACAACCTCTGCCTCCCAGGTTCAAGCGATTCTCCTGCCTCAGCCTCCCAAGTAGCTGGGATTACAGGCATGTGCCACCACGCCTTGCTAAATTTTTGTATTTAGTAGAGATGGGGTTTCACCATGTTGATCAGGGTGGTCTTGATATCTTGACCTCGTGATCCGCCTGCCTCAGCTTCCCAAAGTGCTGGAATTACAGGCGTGAGCCACTGTGTCCAGCCTACAAGTGATTCTTAAACAAAAGTCTTATGATTCCAATGTCAGAAAACCTGTCGGTAGGAACAAAGGGGATGCAAATCAATTCTTTTATTTATTTATTTTTCTTTCTTTTTTTCTTTAAATTTCCTTCCTCAGGTTAAAGCAAATCAATTCTTAAACAGCCTTACAACCCTAACTTCAGAAATCCTATCTATAAGAACAATGGGAATACAAATTGTCAGTACCTGGTGCTACCTAAATTTTAGCAACAAGGAAGTGGGCCAAAGTATAGCCTGATTAATACTTAGTTATAACTACATATCTGTCCAGAACCCTACATGCAATTCTTGTCAATCCTGTGGGGGTGGTTTCACATATATATGTGTGTGTGTATATATATGTGTGTGTATATATATATTTACATATATAATCCTTTTAATATGTTGTTGGATTAAATTTACTAATATTTTGTAAACAATCTTTGAGTATGAGGGATATTAGTATATTATTTTATTTATTTAATTTTGTAATATATTTGTCTAGTTTGTGGTTATTAAGGCCACATAAAACAAATTGAGTAGCCAGGTGCAGTGGCTCACGTGTATAATCCTAGCCCTTTGGAAGACCGAGGCGAGAGGATTGCTTGAGCCCAGGAGTTTTAGACCAGCCTGGGCAACATGGCAAGACCTAGTCTCTACAAAAAATGTTTAAAAATTAGCCAGGCCTGGTGGTGCACGTCTGTGGTCCCAGCTTCTCAGGAGGTTGAGGCAGGATGATGACTTGAGCCCAGGAGGTCAAGGCTCCAGTGAGCTGTGTTCACACTACCTTGGGCAAGTGAGTGAGACTCTGTTTCAAGAAAACAAAAAACAGCTGGGTGCGGTGGCTCATGCCTGTAATCCCAGCACTTTGGAAGGCCGAGGCAGGTGGATCACCTGAGGTCAGGAGTTCAAGATCAGCCTGGCCAACATGGTGAAACCCCGTTTCTACTAAAAATACAAAAAAAAAAAAATTTAGCCAGGCGTGGTGGTGGGTGCCTGTAATCCCAGCTACTTGGGAGGCCGAGGCAGGAGAATCATTTGAACGTGGCAGGCAGAGGTTGTGGTGAGCCTAGATTGCGCCATTGCACTCCAGCCTGGGCAACAAGAGCAAAACTCAGTCTCGAAAAGAAAAAAGAAAAGAAAAGAAAAGAGGGAGGGAGGGAGGGAGGGAAAGAAGGAAGGAAGGAAGGAAGGAAGGAAGGAAGGAAGGAAGGAAGGAAGGAAGGAAGGAAGGAAGGAAGGAAGGGAGGGAGGGAGGGAGGGAGGGAGGGAGGGAGGGAGGGAGGGACAAATTGGGGTTGAGCTCAGTGGCTCACTCTTGTAATCCCAGCACTTTGGGAGGCCAAGACAGGAGGGTCACTTGAGCTTAGGAGTTTGAGACCAGTCTGGGCAACAGAGGGAGACCCCATCTCTAAAAATGAGGAGTTGTTCTTTTCTCCTCTATTTCTGAAAGAGTTTATATATGATTGATGTTATTTCTTTCCTGAATATTAAAAAATTTTCAGGCCAGGCGCGGTGGCTCAAGCCTGTAATCCCAGCACTTTGGGAGGCCGAGACAGGCGGATCACGAGGTCAGGAGATCGAGACTATCCTGGCTAACACGGTGAAACCCCATCTCTACTAAAAAAAATACAAAAAACTAGCCGGGCGAGGTGGTGGGCGCCTGTAGTCCCAGCTACTCGGGAGGCTGAGGCAGGAGAATGGCGGGAACCCGGGAGGCGGAGCTTGCAGTGAGCTGAGATCCGGCCACTACACTCCAGCCTGGGTGACAGAGCAAGACTCCGTCTCAAAAAAAAAAAAAAAAAAAAAAAAAAAAAAAAAAAAAAAAAAAAAATTTCAGCACTGAAACTGGAGTTTTCTTCACAGAAATATTTTTTTCTTTTTTGAGACAGGGTTTTGTTTTGTTTTGTTTGTTTTCAGACAGGGTTTCACTCTTGTCACCCAGGCTGGAGGGCAACGGCCCAATCTCAGCTAACTACAACCTCCACCTCTCAGGCTCAATCTATTCTACTGCCTTAGCCCGCCGAGTAGCTGGGACCACAGGCACACACTGCCACGCCTGGCTAATTTTTGTATTTTCTGTAGAGACGAGGTGTCATCATGTTGCCCAGGCTGGTCTTGAACCCCTGGGCTCAAGTCATTGACCCACCTTGGCCTCCCAAAGTGCTAGGACTACAAGCATGAGCCTCCGTGCCTGGCCTCTATATTTTTCATAATGTCAATCCTCTTAAAACAAAAAGCTAAATTTAGATAGAAGTTATGCTATCACATGAAATGACAGGAGCTAGGGTTCTTTTTTTTTTTTTTTTTTTTTGAGAGGGAGTCTCACTCTGTCGCCCAGGCTGGAGTGCAGTGGCGTGATCTTGGCCCACTGCAAGCTCAATCTCCCAGGTTCATGCCATTCTCCTGCCTCAGCCTCCCGAGTAGCTGGGACTACAGGCACCCACCACCATGCCCGGCTAATTTTTTGTATTTTTAGTAGAGACAGGGTTTCACTGTGTTAGCCAGGATGGTCTCGATCTCCTGACCTCGTGATCCGCCCACCTTGCCCTCCCAAAGTGCTGGGATTACAGGCGTGAGCCACTGCACCCGGCTCTTTTTTTTTTTTTTTTTTTTTTGAAACAGGGTCTCGCTCTATCACCCAGCCTGGAGTGCAGTGGCACAATCACAGCTTATTGCGCTTAAACCTCCCAGGCTCAAGTGATCCTCCCACCTTAGTTTTTCCATTTTTCCTCCCTCCCTCCCTCCCTTCCTCCCTTCCTCCCTTCTTTCCTTCCTTCCTTTTTTTTTGGAGAGACAGGGTCTCCTTATGTTGTGTGGCCTGGTCTCAAACCTCTAGGCTCAAGCACTCCTCCCACCTTAGCCTCCCATCGTGCTGGAATTACAGGCATGAGTCACCACACTCGGCCTAGGGTTCTTCTTTTTGGGTAAAATGACTTCACAGCACTTCCTATTATCAATTTTAAAGATCAGACTCGTCCTCCGTGCCTCGCCGCTCTTCGGTTCTGCTCTGTCCACCACCACGGCCCAAGCTGACATCATGCTGATCTGATTGGCAGTCATGGACCAGAACTTAATTCTGAACATGAATGACCACAGTTTTGTGGTCTGTGCTTTTAATACGACTGTCTCCAAAGTGGATGATTTCTTGGCCAGTGAAGCAAAGGGAACCAAAGTGGTGGGTGCCCAGTCCCTGAAAGAGATGGTCTCCAAGCTGAAGAAGCCCTGGCAGATCATCCTCCTGGTGAAGGCCAGGCAAGCTGGGGATGATTTCATCAAAAAACTGGTACCATTGTTGGACACTGGTGACATCATCATTGATGGAGGAGATTCTGAATATAGGGACACCACAAGACGGTGCCAAGACCTCAAGGCCAAGGGAATTTTATTTGTGGGGAGCGGAGTCAGTGGTGGAGAGAAAGGGGCCCGGTATGGCCCATCGCTCATGCCAGGAGGGAACGAAGAAGCGTGGCCCCACATCAAGACCATCTGCCAAGGCATTGCTGCAAAAGTAGGAACTGGAGAGCCCTGCTGTGACTGGGTGGGAGATGAGGCAGCAGGCCACTTCGTGAAGATGGTGCACAACGGGATAGAGTACGGGGACGTGCTGCTGATCTGTGAGGCATACCACCTGATGAAAGACGTGCTGGGCATGGCGTGGGACACGATGGCCCAGGCCTTTGAGGATTGGAATAAGACAGAGCTAGACTCATTCCTGATTGAAATCACAGCCAATATTCTCAAGTTCCAAGATGCTGATGGCAAACGCTTGCTGCCAAAGATCAGGGACAGTGCGGGGCAGAAGGGCATGGGGAAGTGGACCACCATCTCCGCCCTGGAGTACGGTGTACCCGTCACCCTCATTGGAGAAGCTGTCTTTGCTCAGTGCCTGTCATCTCTGAAGAATGAGAGAATTCAAGCTAGCAAAAAGCTGAAGGGTCCCCAAAAGTTCCAGTTTGATGGTGATAAGAAATCATTCCTGGAGGACATTTGGAAGGCCCTCTACACTTCCAAGATCATCTCTTATGCTCAAGGCTTTATGTTGCTAAGGCAGCACTACCTACTTTGGCTGAACCCTCAATTATGGTGGCATTGCCCTGATGTGGAGAGGGGGCTACAACATCAAAAGTGTATTCCTAGGAAAGATAAAGGGTGCGTTTGATCAAAACCCAGAACTTCAGAACCTCCTACTGACAGCTTTAAGTCAGCTGTTGAAAACTGCCAGGGCTTCTGGTGGCAGGCAGTCAGCACTGGGGTCCAGGCTGGCATTCCCATGCCCTGTTTTACCACTGTCCTCTTCTTCTATGACAAGTACAGACACGAGATGCTTCCAGCCAACCTCATCCAGGCTCAGCGGGATTACTTCGGGGCTCACACCTGTGAACTCTTGGCCAAACCAGGGCAGTTTATCCACACCAACTGGACAGGCCACGGTGGCAATGTGTCATCCTCGTCATACAATACCTGAAGATGCTGCTGCTGTCACCCTCCACGATTCCACAGACCAGGACATTCCATGTGCCTCATGGCACTGACAGCTGGCCCTTTGCCCTATTTTCTGTTCAGATCTTTTTTTTTTTTTTGAGACGGAGTCTCGCTCTGTCACCCAGGCTGGAGTGCAGTGGCGCGATCTTGGCTCACTGCAACCTCTGCCTCCCAGGTTCAAGCGATTCTCCTGCCTCAGCCTCCCGAGTAGCTAGGACTACAGGCACATGCCACTGCACTCCACTAATGTTTGTATTTTTAGTAGAGATGGGGTTTCGCCATGTTGGCCAGGCTGGTCTTGAACTCCTGACCTCAGGTGATCCACCCGCCTTGGCCTCCCAAAGTGCTGGGATTACAGGTGTGAGCCACCACGCCCGGCCCAGATCTTTTTTAAAAGTGTTGTAAGAGACTCCTGAGGAAGGCACACAGTTTATTTGTAAAGTAACTCTGTGAGAGCCACCGTGCCCTCTGTCCTTGCCTCTTGGGACTGACCAGGAGCTGTTCCTGTGTGTGGGAGTGGGAACCACCTCCTTGCAGCAGTGGCTTCCTTGTGCCCCATGTGCTGGTGGGGTTGCCATCACACAGACAGGAAGGGTGTTTGTGCGCTCTGATCAGTTGCAACCTCTGTCTCATGTGGCTGAATTCCCTTTTTCCTTTACTCAATAAAAGCTACATCAGACGGATAAAAAAATAAAGATCAACACTGACCGTCCCTGGGTAGACAATTGAGGTAGTTTGGATAATTTAGTTCTTTCTTTATCCACTTTTATTGCTGACCCTCTAGTTTCAAAAATAAGTAAACTTAAAAATAAAATGAAAAAGGCCAGGTGTGGTGGCTCACGCCTGTAATCCCAGCACTGTGGGAGGCCAAGGTGGGCAGATCACTTGAGGTCAGGAGTTTGAGACCAGCCTGGCCAACATGGTGAAACCCTGTCTCTGCTAAAAAATACACATATTGTCTATGGCCATACCACCCTGAACGCGCCTGATCTCGTCCGATCTCGGAAGCTAAGCAGGGTCGGGCCTGGTTAGTACTTGGATGGGAAAAATACACATATTAGGCTGGACATGGTGGCTCACGCCTGTAATCCCAGCACTTTGGCAGGCCAAGATGGGCAGATCAGAAGGTCAGGAGTTTGAGACCAGCCTGGCCAATATGGTGAAACCCCGTGTCTACTAAAAATACAAAAATTAGCCAGGCGGGTGGTGGGTGCCTGTAGTCCCAGCTACTCGGGAGGCTGAGGCAGGAGAATCGCTTGAACCTGGGATGCGGAGGTTGCAAGTGAGCCGAGATTGCACCACTGCACTCCAGGCTGGGCAACAGATTGAGACTCCATCTCAAAATAATAAGGCTGGGCGTGGTGGCTCACACGTGTAATCCCAGCACTTTTAGGAGACCAAGGTGGGCGGATCACACAAGATCGGGAGTTCGAGACCAGCGTGACCAACATGGAGAAACCCCATCTCTACTGAAAATACAAAATTAGCCAGGTGTGGTGGCACATGCCTGTAATCCCAGCTACTTGGGAGGCTGAGGCAGGAGAATTGCTTGAACCCAGGAGGCAGAGGTTGCAGTGAGCTGAGATTGTGCCATTGCACTCCAGCCTGGGCAACAAGAGCTAAACTCTGTCTCAAAAAAACAAAAAAAAAAATTAACCAGGCAT
Source organism: Macaca mulatta (assembly GCF_049350105.2). NCBI lineage: Eukaryota > Metazoa > Chordata > Mammalia > Primates > Cercopithecidae > Macaca > Macaca mulatta. The sequence goes on along the minus strand of NC_133423.1, from coordinate 60,545,208 downwards.
TGTGGCACATTCTATAATCCCAGCTTACTTAGGAAGCTGAGGCAGGAGAATCGCTTGAACCCAGGAGGCAGAGGTTGCAGTGAGCTGAGATGGCGCCACTGTACTGCAGCCTGGGTGACAGTGAGACTTCGACTCAAAAAAAAAAAACCAAAAAAAAAACAAAGAAACAACAACAACCAAAGAACAACCAATTTAGTTATAGTTATTTGGATAGTTCAGGCCAAAACAGGTCATTTGGCTTGAATTATATGGTTTCCTTTTCCCAGTTTAATTATTCTACCCTGCCTGGGTATGGATCCTCTTAAAGTTGCTGGCACAGAAAGGCAAATGAGAGGTAAAATGACTCAATTCACTAGATAAATTCACCTTGGACTTAACTCACTGTATTAGTCCGTTCTCACACTGTTTTTTTTTTTTTTTTTTTTTTTTTGAGACAGAGTCTCGCTCTGCCGCCCAGGCTGGAGTGCAGTGGCGTGATCTTGGCTCACTGCAAGCTCCGCCTCCCGGGTTCATGCCATTCTCCTGCCTCAGCCTCCCAAGTAGCTGGGACTACAGGCGCCCGCCACCTCACCCGGCTAGTTTTTTTGTATTTTTTAGTAGAGACGGGGTTTCACCGTGTCAGCCAGGATGGTCTCGATCTCCTGACCTCGTGATCCGCCCGTCTCGGCCTCCCAAAGTGCTGGGATTACAGGCTTGAGCCACCGCGCCCGGCCGTCACACTGTTAATAAAGACGTACCTTAGACTGAGTAATCCATAAAGGAAAGAAGTTTAATTGACTCACAGTTCCACAGGGCTGGGGAGGTCTCAGGAAACTTAAAATCATGGTGGAAGGGGAAGCAAACATGTGCTTCTTTACATGGCAGCAGAAAGGAGAAGGAGGAAGCCACTTATAAAATCATCAGATCTCGTGAGAACTGACTTCCTATCAGGAGAACAGGATGAGGGAAACCATCCCCATGAGTCATTTATCTCCACCTGGTCCCGCCCACACACGTGGCGATTATGGAAACCATAATTCAAGATGATATTTGGGTTGGAACACATCCAAACCATATCAATCACTTTTCATTTAAAACTATGTTTATAAAGACACCAAAGGGCACAAAAGTATTAATGATATATGTAACCCAAAGTAAGCTCTGGGTATTTACTTTTGCTTGAAGATTATGGTTTACATGTGTAAGCAATGCTGTAGAGATTATCAGACTATCAGAAGACGGAATCCCTATGCCAGTCTTCCTCATTCATTCCTTGGGCAACTCCCTTAATCTACATATATCTAAATTCTCCAATTTTTTTAAAAAAAGATGATACATATCTAAATATTATATTTACTTTTGTCCATTGATTTAAAATTCTGAAAACAGAGCCAGATGCGGCGGCCATGGCTCCACGGGCTCCGGTAGCTTCCGCCTCCCCAGCGCTGGTGGCACACCCACAACAGCCTGGAGGAGCAGAGGATACTGCAAGGCATACAAATGAAGAGACACATAGACCAGGTATGGGAGAAGAAATGCAGAGCTTCCATGCCATACCTAGGTGCCACCCTCCAGGAACCTTCATGTGTCCAGAAGCTTCCTGAACCTGTCCTTTTGTGTTTTTATGGAGGTTTCGTTATGGAGACACGATCGACTAAATGATTGGCCATTGGTGATCAACTTAACCTTCAGTCCCCTCCCGGGACTGATCCTGCCTTGGTCTTTCTGGTGACCAGCCTCATCCTGAAGCTGCCTAGGGGCTGCCAGCCCTCCGTCAATCATTCACAGGCAAAAAGACATCACTGTGGAGATTCCAAGGATTTTAGTGTTCATTTCTGTGTCGGGCACAGTGCTAGTACTAGGTATTCACTGGTGATGAGGCAGATGGAGGTTACCAAACTTGGCCGGAGCCTCATGTAACAGACATGGACTTCACTGTAGCCTGGTCATGGCTTCCAGCTTTTTGGATCTGAGGCTCCAAAGGAGGAAATGACCATTCAGGGATCTTGCTCCAGCTCAATTATGGAAAGTGAACCTTCACAGGGTGTGCACTTACCAAGGATAGGAAAGTTTCTCTCTTTGAAGGGCTTTAAATGTGTAACGAAGAAGAATGATGACTTTATCAGATAGCAGATGAAAAACATTGTGAACAATTACTCAGAGGCAGAAAACAAAGTTTGGGAAGCCACCTCCAATGACCCATGGGGCCCGTCCAGCTCTCTGATGACCAAGATTGCGAACCTGACCTACAACATGGTGGCCTTCTCGGAGATCATGAGCATGGTGTGGAAGCGGCTCAATGACCATAGCAAGAACTGGCAGCATGTGCACAAGGAGCTGCTGCTGCTGGACTACCTCATCAAGACAGCTCCGAGTGTGTGGCCCAGGAGTACTGTGAGAACATCTTTACCATCCAGACCCTGAAGGACTTCCAGTACATTGACCAAGATGGCAAGGACCAGGGCATCAACGTGCATGAGAAGTCAAAGCAACTGGTGACCCTCCTCAAAGATGAGGAATGGCTGAAGGCTGAGAGGGCCCAGGCTCTCAAAACCAAAGAGCACATGGCCCAGGTTGCCACTGGCATGGGCAGCAACCAGATCACCTTTGGGCGAGGCTCCAGCCAGCCCAACCTCTCCACCAGCCACTTGGAGCAGGAGTATGGCAAGGCCGGGGGTCCCCAGGCTCCTACCATGGCTGTGAGTAATGGAAGTGCTTCTCACCCTTTGCCAGAGCAGCAGCAATGGGTGACAGGTGGGATGGGTGTCCCTGGGCTTAGGGAGCGGTGGCCCCCACAGAGCTTGAATCTGTCCTCAGTACTGAGCCTTTGGCAGCCCAGGCAAATTGTCCTTGGTCTGGGTTGAGTTTTGGTTATGAAGGGACTTTTAGCCCCTTGGCTGCACTGGTTCAGGGGTCTGTAAGGCCCTTTGCTGCTCTGTGGGTCTCATTCTGTACATCTGGGCAGAAGGTGGGCAGAGGCAGGTCTTGTCTGCTTCCTCCTCAGAGTGGGTCTGGCAGCAAGGGTTGTCCTGCTGCACATCCGATGGGGAGTTGACTCTGGTAGACAGGAGGAAACAAATGCTCTTTCTTGGTTATCTTGTTCTTTGTTTGTTTGTTTTTTGTTTTGAGACAGAGTCTCGCCCTTTTGCCTAAGCTGGAGTGCAGTGGCACAATCTTGGCTCACTGCAAACTCCGCCTCACAGATTCAAATGATTCTCCTGCCTCAGCCTCCTGAGCAGCTGGGATTACGGGCGCCCGACGCCATGCCCAGCTATTCTTCATATTTTTAGTAGAGATGGAGTTTCACCATGTTGGCTAGGCTGGTCTCGAACTCCTGACCTCATGATCTGCCTGCCTCGGCCTCCCAAAGTGCTGGGATTACAGATGTGAGCCACCACACCTGGCTGATAATCTTGTTCCTTTTTTTTTTTTAGACGGAGTCTCGCTCTGTCGCCCAGGCTGGAGTGCAGTGGCACGATATCGGCTCACTGCAAGCTCCACCTCCCGGGTTCACGCCATTCTCCCGCCTCAGCCTCCAAGTAGCTGGGACTACAGGCGCCCGCCACCACGCCCGGCTAGTTTTTTTTTTTTTGTATTTTTAGTAGAGACGGGGTTTCATCATGTTAGCCAGGATGGTCTCGATCTCCTGACCTCATGATCCACCCGCCTCGGCCTCCCAAAGTGCTGGGATTACAGGCTTGAGCCACCGCGCCCGGCCAATAATCTTGTTTCTTTAATTTCAAATTAAATGTCTTTCCACTGACTGAAAAAAATAATAAATAAATAAATAAATAAAATTTTGAAAACAGCAAGAAGCATACTTTCTAAAAAGGTCTAAGGTTCTAATATTCTTCTCCTGTTCTTCAAACTCTGTGGTAAGTTAAGAAAACTTGGTGGGGCGTGGTGGCTCACACCTGTAATCCTAGCACCTTGGGAGGCCAAGGCAGGTGGATTACCTGAGGTCTGGAGTACGAGACCAGCCTGGCCAACGTGGTGAAACCTCATTTCTACTAAAAATACAAACATTGGCTGGGTGTGGTGGCATGCACCTATAATCCCAGCCACTTGGGAGGCTGAGGCAGGAGAATTGCTTAACCCAGGAAGCAGAGGTTGCAGTGAATGGAGATTGCACCATTGTACTCCAGCCTGGGCAACAAGGCAAAAACTCTGTCTCAAAAAAAAAAGAAGACTTTTGCTTAATTCTTAGAACTCCAAGTAGACATCCTTGAATAATGATAGCTACCATTTACAGAGTATTTACCTAAAGCCACGCAATATCAAAGTGTTCTACATGTATTGATTCATTGAAACTTCACAACAGTTCTCAGAGGTAGATCTTATTATTCACAACTGAGGAAACAAAGGCACAAAATTAATTGACTTCCCTCAGAAATCCCATGTAGTAAGGGGCAGACATAGAATTTAAACAGTATGGCTTGACTCCCTACTGTTACTTTTTTTTTTTTTTTTGAGATAGGGTCTCACTCTGTCTTTCAGGCTGGAGTGCAGTGGCACAGTCTCAGCTCACTGCAGCCTCAACATTCTGAGCTCACACGATCCTCCCACCTCAGCCTTCCAAGTAGCTGGGAATACAGGCACACACCACCACCGCAGCTATTGTATTTTTTAGTAGAGACGGGGTTTCACCATGTTGCCCAGGCTGGTCTCAAACTCAGGGGCTCAAGCAACCCATTCACCTCAGCCTTGCAGAGTATTGGGATTGCAAGTGTGAGCCATGGCACCTGGCCAACTCCATACTCTTATCCATTATATACTATATCCCTTCTGTTGCCACAATGCTTCGTAATGTCATAACTAGTATTCTGGCTGTATCCTCAATTAACACTTGTTAAGTGGGTCTGAATATAATTCTTAATATGTATTTGAGAAATAATAGAGTTGGCATTTTCAGAGAAAGACCTTACGTTACAAGGCTTAATTTGTGGCCATCAATATATATCCATAGTGATATATAATGAGAATGCTAGCTCTTTGGACATAGTTGAAGACAGCTAGCCAGCTTTTGTGTGCCCTGATCATCTGCCCTTCTCTTGTCCAAAAATACACACCTTCTTTAGCACATTCCTTTATGTATGATTTTAAACTCCCTTTCCATTTTCCCCCTCTTCTATAAGAATATTTTGGGGCTGGGTGCAGAGGCTCATGCCTATAATCCCAGCACTTTGGGAGACCGAGGTGGGCAGATCACGAGGTCAGGAGTTCGAGACAAACCTGACCAACATGGTGAAACCCCGTCTCTACTAAAGATAGAAAAATTAGCCAGTCATGGTGGCGGGCGCCTGTAATCCCAGCTACTTAGGAGGCTGAGGCAAGAGAATCGCTTGAACCCGGGAGGTGGAGGTTGCAGTGAGCCGAGATTGTGCCATTGCACTCCAGCTAGGGTGACAAGAGTGAAACTCTGTCTTGAAAAAAAAAAAAAAAAGGCTATTATTAATTTGAAAAATAATACTCAACATTTCTGCTTTAGTTTGAGGAATCACTGGCACAAGACCTAAAACTACATTAACATAAAGTTTACTAGAATAAACCAGAATAAATATATAAAATGCATCCTAGACCCTTCATGCTTTTAAGCATTTGAGTGAGTGTCCTGACCAAACTCTCTTTGGACAATATTCTGCACCACAGAACTACTAAGTCTAGCCTTCCAAACTACACAGTAGGCTAGAATGTAAGGTTGGGAACATGATCTTTGTATTAGTTATTGCAGGAGTAAAATGCAGACAACATCACAGACACCCACTAAATTCACTGACCTTTAATGAAATTTGATACTCTGAATTTGGCAGTCAGCAAGCAAGTTTGGGGCTTCAAAAAATTCAAGAAAATATTAACATTTCTACAATGTTCTGTTTGGTCCCATAAAATGTGAAAGAATTTTGAAAAATATAAGATAGCATTGAGACATAAAGAAGTGTTATTACCCTCATCAGAATCTGTGTCTCCATTTTCAACATCAATGGATTGAAATCTGATTATACAATTCTCCTTTCATCCATCTAGGTATCCATCTGGAAAGGGAAAGAGACTTGCTTTTTCCACAGTTTCCTTGCATGCATGCATCTTTGCACAATCTCAGCTGCTCTGCTGAAGGTTCTAACCACCACTTTCTGTGACACCTGCCAGTCCTCCCCCTCTCCTGCTGATCTGCATCCTCCTACTTCTCTCCTCCCTGCCTGCCCCGCCCCCCAACGTATGCATTGTCTGGATCCTGTGACCCTCACACTCACCCCTCAGAGCAGTGCACCCATGAGTAATACCTTCTAGAGGCACTCTGTCCATCCACTGGATGCGATATACATAGGATATGATTTCCACCCTACTTCTGAATGTCAGAGAGCACTTCCCAGAATGATTCTCTGAAAACTGATAGCAGGTTTTCTTCCAGAAAATTGCAGGACAGGTTGAACTCAATCTATTTTTTTAAAAAAATACTCTTGAAGTTTCAATTTTTAAAAAGCTGAAAAGCTATATTTCTGGCTCTGTAAGTAATCCATATTTCCAAACTCTGTCCTTGAGTTCATGAGATATTTTACACTATTTATCCTTGGAAATATACATTAGAAATAGGAATGAGATCAGGCACAACTCTGCAATTAGTTAAGAGCAGTGAGTAACAGGGTTTCAAAAAAATACCTAGGTTTATGTCAAATTATATAAGCTAAAGTTTTTCAAATGTATTGTAGAATTACAATTTGTGGCCTAAGTTTTCATCAGATTCTGAGTTCCACATTGACTAAAGATCAAGAAGGAACATAAAATCTAACATTCAAAATAGAATTAAAAGTTACATGCCAGGCGCGGTGGCTCACCCCTGTAATCCCAGCACTTTGGGAGGCTGAGGTGGGTGGATCACTTGAGGTCAGGAGTTCGAGACCAGCCTGGCCAATATGGTGAAACCCTGTCTCTATTAAAAATACAAAAATTAGCCAGGTGTGGTGGCGGGCACCTGTAGTCCCAGCTACTTGGAAGGCTGAGGTGGGAGAATCGCTTGAACCCAGGAGGCAAAGGTTGCAGTGAGCCGAGATTGTGCCATTGCACTCCAGTCTGGGTGACAGAGTGAGACTCTGTCTCAAAAAAAGTTACAATATTCCAGCAATGTGGTAGTCTAGTCTAAGCCTGTTTACTGGTGATAATCCAGAAGTCATTGAATACCAAAGCAAAGACCAAACCTAGATCTTAGATTGAGTTGAAACATGACTTCTCATGACTTCTAGCCTTTTTCTGGGTTTTACTTTCCATTGCGATATATAATGAGAATGCTATCTCTTTGGACATAGTTGAAGAGAGCTAGTTAGCTTTTGTGTGCCCTGATCATCTGCCTTTCTCTTACACACCTTTTTATGGGGGGGGATGGGGGTGACAGAGTCTCGTTCTGTTGCCCAGGCTGGAATGCAGTGGTGTGATCTCGGCTCTCTGAAACCTCCGCCTCCTGGGTTCAAGCAATTCTCTGCCTCAGCCTCCCGCATAGCTGGGATTACAGGCACCTGCCACTAGGCCCGGCTAATTTTTATATTTCCAGTACAGATGAGGTTTTACTATCTTGGCCAGGCTGGTCTTGAACTCCTGACCTCGTGATCCACCCGCCTTGGCCTCTCAAGGTGCTGGGATTACAGGGATAAGCCACCATGCCCCGCCCAAAATGAACACCTTCTTTAGCACATGCCTTTATGTATGATTTTAAACTCCCTCTCCATTTTCCTCTCTTCTATAAGAATATTTTTATTTGCCTGTGTTGCCCTAAAAATGCAATGCTTAGAATTGAACATGCAGTTCCAGATGAGATCTGACCAGTATGAAGTACAATGCAACTGTTCTCTACCATCTTGACAGTGTACTTCTTATATGTCATTTAACAAACAGGAAGTTAAAGAAAAAAAGTTTTACAGCTATTGGAATGTATGTAGCTGGCAATCCAAAAGTATTTCTGAATGTTAAATGAGAAGCCAGGCTGGGAATGGTGGCTCATGCCTGTAATCCCAGCACTTTAGGAGGCCAATGTGGGAGAATCACATGAGCCCAGGAATCAAGACCAGCCTGAGCAACATAGCAAGACCCCCTTCTCTACAAAAAAATTAAAAATTAGCCAGGCATGGTGGCATGCACCTGTGGTTCCAGCTACTCAGGAAGCTGAAGTGGGAGGAGTGCTTGAGCCCAGGAAGTCGAGGCTGCAGTGAGGTATAATCATGCTACTGCACTCTAGCCTGGCCAACAGAATGAGACCAAAAGAAAGAATAAAGAAAAGACACCGGGTGCAGTGGCTCATGCATGTAATACCAGCACTTTGGGAGGCGGAGGCCAATCATGAAGTCAAGAGATCTAGACCATGCTGGCCAATATGGTGAAACCCCATCTCTACTAAAAATACAAAAATATGAGCTGGGTAAGGTGGCGGGTACCTGTAGTCCTACCTACTCGGGAGGCTGAGGCAGGAGAATTGCTTCACCCAGGAAGTGGAGGTTGCAGTGAGCCAAGATCATGCCACTACACTCCAGTCTGGCAACAGAGTGAGACTCTGTCTCAAAAAAAAAAAAAAAAAGGTAAAAAAATAAAAACAAAAATCTAACCAAGCAAAACATGCTGGCTTTTCTATTTTTTAAATTTATTTATTTATTTATTTATTTATTTATTTATTTATTGAGATAGAGTCTCATTCTGTCACCCAGGTTAGAGTACAGTGGCTCAGTCTCGGCTCACTGCAACCTCTGCCTCCCAGGTTCAAGCGATTCTCCTGCCTCAGCCTCCCAAGTAGTTGGGACTACAGGCACTTGCTGCCACACGCGGTTAATGTTTGTATTTTTAGTAGAGACGGGGTTTCACCATATTGGCCAGGATGGTCTCAAACTCCTAACCTTGTGATGCACCCACCTCAGCCTCCCAAAGTGCTGGGATTACAGGTGTGAGCTACCATGCCTGGCCTGTTTTTGTTTTTAAGAAAACTTGCAGAACAAGGCCAGGCACTGTGGCTCACACCTAGAATCCCAGTGCTTTGGAAAGCTGAGACAAGAGGATCACTTGAGGCCAGGAGTCCACCACCACGATGGGCAACATAGTGAGACCCTGTCTCTGAAAAAAAAAAAAAAAAAAAAAATTTAAATTAACCAGTTGTGATGGCTTGCACCTATAGTCCTAGCTACTCAGGAGACTGAGATGGGAGGTTTCTTGGGCCCAGGAGTTCGAGGCTGCAATGAGCTATAATGTGCCATGATACCACAGCCTGGGTGATAGAATAAGACATTGTCTCTTAAACAAACAGGCTGGGCTTAGTGGCTTACACCTGTAATCCCAGCACTTTGGGAGGCCGAGGTGGGGAGATCACTTGAGGTCAGGAGTTCAAGACCAGCCTTGCCATCATTGTGAAACCGCTTCTCTACTAAAAATACAAAAATTCGCTGGACACGGTGGCACATGCCTGTAATCCCAGCTACTCGGTGTTGGAAATAAGAGCTCGGAGTCACAAAGAAAATGAACATTCAAATAAAGAATTTCTCAGTAAGGCAAATTTGCTTCTGCGGAAGGGTGTTGCTTATTCTTTTGGTCACTGCGAGAGCACACAAAACAAAGGAGGGAGTAGGTTTTTATCCCTAACACAGTCAGGCCCTACTACTGTGTACAGTCCCCATTGGCTGGGGTCAGACTGCACAACCTGAGCTGATCCTGATTGGCTACTTCAAAATGGAGGAAGGGTGGGAGCTACAGCAGTGGGAAGAGCAGTTTCAGAACTAAGGATGCCAAATAAGGAACAGATGTGGGTTACAGATTGGGAATGACTGGAAATTGTTTACCATAACTAGGGGCAAGGGGGCAAGGAAGTTAGGCTTTGAAAATAGAGGACGACGGATCTTTGAAGAGGAACTCACTGTTTCCTAACAACTTCCCCCTTTTGATTTTCATAATTCTTCCTCTTCAAACATTTTAGCATGTCTTGACTCTGCTGTTCTGCTTGGTTTTCTGAAAGTAGAAGTTTATCTGAGTAAGGCGGGGGAGAATTAAAGGTTTTGGTGACAGCTGTTTCTATAAGTCTCTGCACTAATCCATGAATACAGGGCATGATGCAGCATCTAAGAATAAGTACACCTATAACAATTGCAAGAGGTAAGGCCTTATAATGCCTTTGTAATTGTTCCATTGGGGGCTGTGTTATTAGGGATGGAATAAGGACAGGACAGACTGGTTGGTAAGCTCTTGGAAGGGCTTAAGATCACTGCATCCCATTAGGTCTCCAAGGAATGCTAAGTTTTCTTCCTGTCATGAGGGACACGAGGTAAAACTGGCATCAGGAAACGGAGGTTGGATGGCCCTTGGGGGCTGACCCACAGGGTGTCAGACTTCATGGAAGAGCAGAGAAAGAGAGATCAGCAGAATTCATTACCCCAGGCTGTGGGGTCTTGGAAGAGAGCTACCATACAGCTCATGCCCTGTCGGGTGGAAGACCATCCAAGTGGTCATTGGGTATGGAAGGGATAAAGGAGGTATAGGAGGGTTAAATTTTTATTAGCTTTAGTTTGGTAGGACTCTTCTCCAGAACAATGGCCCATGACTCTGGAGGTGGCAACGCTTTCTTGACTCGGGTATCGTGAGTCCATCCTCTTTCTGCTATTTGGACTGTAGTCTCGGTGGTTAGAAGCACTAGGTAGGGTCCCAAGCTGGTTCGAGTTTTCCTTCTTTCCAACTTTTGATGAGGACGTAAGCCCTAGGCTGATGCTGGTGTGCTGGGAACTCTAGGTATGGCGCCTGTGCTAAAAGACCTTTAGTTTTGAGAGAAGAGAAAGTGGAAGATAGACCAAGTATATAATTTCTGAGAACCCAATCTTTTGTTTCAAACGTAGCAATGTCAGCAGTGGAGTATAAATAGGGCAACCCACATAGCATCTCATAAGGAGATAAACCAACATCTTTCTGAGGGGCAGTTCAGATTCTTAACAAGGCAATGGGAAGGCATCTAGTTCATGGCAACCGAGTCTCTAAGACTAATTTGGTTAAGTGACTCTTCATTTTCTCCACTTTTCCCAATGAGGGTGGGTGCCAGGGAGTATGGTATTCCCATGTTATGTCTAGTGCTTGGGTTAATTTCTTAATGACATGCACAGTGAAATGAGTCCCATTATCTGAATCAATATTTTCTGTTAGTCCATACCTGTGTATAATATTTTCAATGTTTTGACTACATTATTAAGTTGCACTTGAAAAGGGAATAGCTTCCACCCAGTGAGTAAGGTGATCTATTATCACTAATAAGTACTGTAGGCGACCGATTGTGGGCATTTCCGTGTAATCAACTTGGACACTTTGGAATGGTCTTAATCCTGGACTTCTTCCCCCAAGGGGTGGTTTTCTCAGGCCTATTAGTCTTTTTGCATATTAGGCAACTATCTGTAACTTGTCTTGCCAGAGTATAAATTCCTATACATCCATAAACCCTGAGAACTGCATCACACATAGCTTGAGGTCCCATTTTGATGCAGGTAAGACAAGACTTCTCTCATGAGGGGTTTGGATAACATTTCTTTGGTCTGGTAGCACCCAATTCCCTTCTGAATTTTCTTTGGCCCCTATTTTCGTTAATTTCTCCCTTTCAGTGGAAGAGAAGATGGGGACTGGTCGGGGGAGGAAGATAAGGGATTAGGTGAAAAATGGATGTTTCAGAGGAAATGGCAGCTTGTTTGGCTATTTGATCTGCAAGGTTATTCCCTCGACTTTCAAAAGAAAGACCTTTTTGGTGTCCTGGGATATGAACAACAGCTGTCTCTTCTGGCAGCTGGAGGTTATCTAATACTTGAGTGATTAATTCCTCGTGGACAAGGTCTTGGCCTTTGCTATTAGTGAGACCTCGTTCAGTCCAAATTTTCCACCGGTGTGAGCTACCCACCTCCAAGGCGTACTTGGAATCAGTATAAATAGTCCCTTCCTGGTTTTGTAAGTGTTTCAAACCCCAATTTAATGCAAACAATTCACAAGTTTGGGTGGACCAATTATTAGCCGATCTTCCTGACTATATTTCTGCGAGAGCTTCCCCATCAACTACTGAATACCCATGATGTCTTTTTCCTTCAATTACCCAAGAAGAGCCATCTATAAATAAATGCTGTCCTGTTTTGAAAGGGGTCTCTCTTAAATTGGACCTGACTTTTGTGTGATAATCAATTAAATCTAAACACTGACGCTCAGGTCCTTTTAGATTTGGATTCCCTGTTAGAAAACCTGCTGGGTTAAGTGAATTATCAGTGGTTAGTGTTAAATCATCTCTTTCTAATAGGATAGCTTCATACTCTAAAATCCTTGAGTCATTGAGCCACCTTCCCGCTTTCTGGTTTAAAATAGCTGTAACTTGATGGGGTGTGCTTACAACCAAAATTCCCCCAAAAATTAGCTTTCTGTTTCCTCCAGTTAACAAAGCAGTGGCTGCAATAGATTGAACACATTCAGGCCATCCACAAGTTACGAGGTCTAAAACCTTTGATAGAAAAGCTACAGGTTGCTGGTGGCCCCCATGTTCTTGGGTAAGTACCCCTAAAGCTACCCCCTTGTTTACATTAACGAAGAGGTGAAATGGCTTTTCTAGGAGTTCCTGCTTAGTTTTAGGCAAAGGTAAGGATACAATTCCTTCAACTCACTCAGGTCCTATCCTTCATTTGCCCTTACTTATTAAATGCCCTAAGTATTTAACTTCAGGCTCTACAAATTGGAGCTTTCCCTTTGAAACCTGTAAGCCTTTTTCTCTGAAATGGTTAAGGAGGCCAATGGAGAGTAATTTTGGTGGGCCTTATCCTTTGGAGCCCCCTGCTGGAAGGTGGATAATATAATACTTGCTTTTTGTTTTTGCTTACGTATGCTTCCTGAGCTTCTCTAAGGAGTTCATTGATAGGACTGTCTTTTCAATTCTCTTTTGTCTTTAGCATTCCCTGCCTGAGGGGAATCTTCATATTTTCCCAGTGAGCTGCATTGTTATTGTCCCTTGAGTGGTCTTAGGTGGGGAATTTTTGGTCCGCGGTGGGAACGTTTTGACCAGGAGGGTGTTCATGTTCCCAAATTACCACAGCAGCTCTATGGACTATGCTCCTTTCTTCCCCTGAAAAGAGGATGCCCATGATGGACATTAATTCAGCCCAAGTATATAATTGGGGTGCTAAAAATTGGTCAATTTTATCTGCCACTCCATAAGGGTCATCTAACAGTAGGTTGACTTTTTTTTTCTTTTTTTGCAAATTTTGAACTTCTGAGCTGGTTAAGGGGACATTCACAAAGTCAATGGCTCTCCCTCCTACGGGCACCTCTCTTAAGGGGAAGAGGAACTGATTCCCTAGAGGTAGAGGGGAAAGGGAAGTGCTGAATATCCTTTTTACATTGCTCTACCTCATGTTGAAGTCCTTTTAGGGAAGGGTACTTAGGAGCAGGATCATGGAGCAATAATTTCCAAGAGTCAGGGTTGTAAGAAGGAGGAACAACGTCAGGAAGGGAAGGATCTGGGGCAGGATCTGGGGCAGCAGTGGCTGTCTGAAGGGGAGGGAGGTTAGGATCGGGGTATTAAGCAGGGGGAGGTGGTCTAGGGGATCCCATACTCTGGTGGACTGTTTGGGGGTAGGGACCCTGTTCTTTTCCAAGGAGTTGGTTTCTGACTTACCTCCTATAGCTTTTAGGGGATAAAGGAGACTTGGGGTATTTCCCATCCTGGAGATTTGACCTAAGGCCCAATCCCTTGTCCTAGAGATTTCTTACCTTTCCTTTCTCTAAAGGCTCAACGCCCCCTTACTGGAGATTTCTTACCTTTCTTTTCTCTAAAGGCTCAACCCCCCACTTACTGGAGATTTGTTGCCTTTATCCCGACCACCAAGGATATACTTTGTCACCCCCATGACATTTCTTACCTTGGTCTGTGCACAGAGTTACCTGGTTTCTGCAGTATGTGAGGATCCTTTCCGCCCACGTTGCTGAGTGTCCAGGTTTATTCATCACACCTGGTAGGGCCCGATTCCTTACTCTGAGGCCACTACAACAAGGCAGTGGGGTGCTTCTCCTCATGAGAGGGGACTGAAGACCCTTTCCTGGAGGAGAATGGGAATCCCAGATGAGCCCGGGAAATAAAAGCTCGGAGTTACAAAGAAAACAAGCACTCAAATAAAGGATTTCTCAGCAAGGCAAATTTACCTCTGCAGAAGCATGTTGCTCGTTCTTCTGGTCACTGCAAGGGCACACCAAACAAAGAAGGAAATGGGTTTTTATCCCTAACACAGTCAGTCCCTACTACTGTGTCCAGTCCCCGTTGGCTGGGGTCAGACCACACAACCTAAGCTGATCCCAACTGGCTACTTCAAAATGGAGCAGGGGTGGGAGCTACAGCAGAGGGAAGAGCAGTTTCGGAACTAAGGGCATCAAATAAGGAACAGATGTGGGTTGTTACGGATTGGGAACGGATGTGGGTTACAGATTGGGAACAGATGTGGATTACAGATTGGGAATGGATGTGGGTTACAGATTGGGAAGAGCTGGAAATTGTTTACCATAACTGGCAGCAAGGAGGCAAGGAAATTAGGCTCTGAAAATAGAGGATAAGCAGAACCTTTGAAGAGGAACTCACTGTTTCCATCATCGGGAGGCTGAGGAAGGAGAATTGCTTGAACTCAGGAGGTGGAGGCTGCAGTGAGCTGAGATCCTGAGATCATGCCACTGCACTCCAGCCTGGGTGACAGAGTGAGACTCTGTCTCAAAAAAAAAAAAAAAAAAAAAGCAAACTTGCAGAATATGAGGCTAAAGTTTTATGGGACCTTTAATTTTGTAGCCACTTTCTCAGTATATTTGATATGCTGGCTTCACATGAATACTTCACCTTTTTCAAGGATCAGTTTCATTAGCATCAGTAGCCACTTTCTTTTTTATTTATTTTAACTTTCATTTTAGTGTCAAGGGTACATATGCAGGTTAGTTATATGGGTACATTGCATGTCTCAGGGGTTTGGAGTACAGATTATTTCATCACTCAGGAAATAAGCATGGTATCTGATAGGCACTTTTTCAATCCTCATCCTCCTCCCACTGTCTGCCCTAAAGCAGGCTCCGGTGTCTATAGTTCCATTTTTTGTGTCCATATGTATTCTGTGTTTAGCTCCCACTTACTACTTTCATTTAACTCAACTTTAAAGCAATCTGTCAGCTCAGAAGTGATTCTTGCCTGAATAGAATTCCACTGGATAAGACCTACTCCAAGCATGAATACATAGTGAATGTTGACCAGCTATTGTTGGATATTGGTAGCAATAAATGATATCATGCTTTTTCTCCAAGAGTGAAAGGGGAATGTTATCTGGGGAAGCATCCCCAACAGGAAACTGGCATGATCTGTTTTCTAATGTCAATATGAGTCATATATTTATTATTTATTTATTCATTTATTTATTTTGAGATGGATCTTGCTCTGTTGCCCAGGCTAGAGTGCAGTGGTATGATCGTGGCTCACTGCAACCTCCACCTCCTGGGTTCAAGCAACTCTCCTGCCTCAGCCTTCTGAATAGCTGGGATTACAGGTGCCCACCACCACGCCCAGCTAATTTTTTTATATTTTACTAGAAATAGGGTTTCACCATGTTGGCCAGGCTGGTCTTGAACTCCTGACCTCAAATGATCAACTCACCTTGGCCTCCCAAAGTGTTGGGATTATAGCCATGAACCACTGTGCCTGGCTTAGATTTATTTTTTTTGAGCAGATTACATGTTTCTCTGAAATGCGGCAATATTTTCTGTGATAATGATAGTGATCATGTTAAAGAATGGCCTGATCTAAAGGAATCACCATTTTGTCCAAACAGGTGATTACTGGGAACAGAATGTAAAAACAATTTGCTTACTGTTGTATCTCCAGCAATTGATACAATGCTTGGTAAAAAGCAGATCCTAAAAAAAAAAAAAATAAAAATTAGAAAGTAAATATAGAAAGGAGGAAGAGAGGAAAGCCAAGAGAATGAGGAAAGAAGTTTCAGGAACATTAGATAAAAGCCCAAATATTGATGCAAGAGGGGATCTCCAATATCTATGTCCAAATTCCTTATTTTAGATATGGGAACTGGAGACACAGAGGAGTTCAGTAACTTCCCAGGGTTATAATATCTCAGGCTAGATGGTTACTGTGTCATTCCCAGATGTTAGGACTTTGGACTGCTCTGTGTGTGTGTGTGTGTGTGTGCGCGCGCGCGTGCGTGCACATAGTCACAGAGTGACTGTTGCCCAAGCTGGAGTGCAGTCTGGGTAATTTTTGTGTTTTTGTAGAGATAAGGTATCCTCCCTCTGTTGCCCAGGCTGGTATTGAACCCCTGGGCTCAAGTCATCCACCAGCCTCGGCCTCCCAAAGTGCTGGGGATTACAGGCTTGAGCCACTGCACCTGGCCAGGACTTTGGATTTCAGTCTTAATGTAACACTAGTGGAGCTGCGGGAAGAATCATCATAGGAAGACTCTGGGATCTTGCACTCTGACTCCAGATTAGCATGCTCAGATTGGAGGAAGCTTGAGAAGAAGTCTTAGCCACAGACCTGGAAGAAACTCTGAGAGAGCACAAGCAAGACATAGTGGAGCAATTTAATTCTAAACACCAGACTAAGACTGAGCAAATTGACAGGTGCTGTTGTTTCCTTACTGTCAATGGTCTATACTTCTCTACACACATGCATGATTGTCCCTCTTGCTAACAATCTGGGTTAGACTGCAGTAGTTAAAACTCAGGGACAAAAATTAGCACTCTCAGAGATTATAATTTGCCAGTAGAATTCAGAGATTGTGATGGCACAGATGACAGTGGCTTCTCTCGACATCAGTACTGGGGCATGTGAGTAGATATAGTCCTTGGAATACAGCAAAAAGTTCTGCAGCCAATCATTGGAAAAAGTGTAGTTACACAGAGTTCTTCACGGCAAGACTGTATAATGCCTTTAACATACTAACATGAGTTTTAAATCTCCAAAAGGCAAATTGGTTCTTAGACTTTCCAAACTTATTTTCCAAGGGAATCCACTTGGGGACAATGGTTTTTCTTTTTTTGTTGTTGTTTTTAAACTGTGATTTCATATCATAAACCAGTACACACATACTTGTAAAGGTAAAACTAAGACAAAGGTTTCATAAAATACACATATTTTTTCTTTTTGTTGAGACAGAGTCTTGCTCCATTGCCCAGGCTGCAGTGCAGTGGTGCAATCTCAGCTCACTGCAACCTCCGCCTCCCAAGTTCAAGTGATTCTCTTGCCTCAGCCTCCCGAGTAGCTGGGACTACAGGTGTGTACCCCACGCCTGGCTAATGTTTTTTTTTTTTTTTTTTTGAGATGGAGTTTCGCTTTTGTTGCCGAGGCTGGAGCGCAATGGCGCGATCTTGGCTCACTGCAACCTCTGCCTCCTGGGTTCAAGTGATTCTCTTGCCTCAGCCTCCTGAGTAGCTAGGATTACAGGCGTGCGCCACCACATCCAGCTAATTTTTTGTATTTTTTTTTTTTTTAGTAGAGATGGGGTTTCTCCATGTTGGTCAGGCTGGTCTCAAACTCCTGACCTCAGGTGATCTGCCCACCTCAGTTTCCCAAAGTGCTGGGATTACAGGCATGAGACACTGTGGCCAGCCTCCCACAAGGTTTTGAGTGTTTTGAAGGCCAGGACTATGTCTTATTCTTCTTGGTATCACCAGCACCTAGTATAATGCTGTGCACAAAGTAGGCCTCAATAAATGCTTGTTGAATTGAATTTATTTGAGTTTCCAGAAATGGGGAGGTCACCGGAGAAACGTACAGACCAGGAAAAGGCGACTGAACTCACTCCAAGTAAGTTTTATTGTTTGTTTGTTTTATTTTGTTTTTGAGATGGAGTCTCACTCAGTCGCCCAGGCTGGAGTACCGTGGCACAATCTCAACTCACTGCAACCTCTGCCCCCCAGCCTCAAGCCATTCTCCTGCCTCAACCTCCCCAGTAGCTGGCATTACAGGTGCCCGCCACCATGTCCAGCTAATTTTTGTATTTTTAGTAGAGACAGGGTTTCACCATGTTGGCCAGGCTGGTCTTGAACTCCTGACCTCAGATGATCCGCCCACCTCGGCCTCCCAAACTACTGGGATTACAGACATGAACCACCGCTCCTGCTAGTGTTTTTAAATAAAGGGGAAATTATAATGATAGGCAGAGATGTTTTGGAAAGTATTTTCATGGCAAGTGCCTAAAAGTAGGAGTCAGAGAAACCCAAGTCCATGAGTTGGCCAAGAGACTGAAAAGACCCTCAAGAGAAAAGACGGGATGGGAGGAAGGCAGCTGGCATCACAGCCAAGGCAGCACTACAATGTGCTGGAACTCCCCAGCATTCTGACCCAATGACCTACTTCGTGCAAGGCTGGGAGTGCTGTAGAATACAGCAAAGTGTAACAACAGAGCCTTATAAGTGCAAAACACCCTGTGCCTGTGGGCCCTTAATTGAGAACTGCTTGTACTTTCACCAGATGATTGGATTAACAGCAGCGCTTGCCCTATGGCAGGAAGCGTGATTATTTTCTCAGAGTAAAAGAGGCACTAATTTTGGGACTTGGCCCTGGCTCACATAGGAAGGGGGCGGGAGAGTCTGACTCAACTGACAATGGAAGTCCAGCCAGGAGGGCAAAGAACAATGTCCTCAGGTAAAGCCATTCGTGTCTGGCACATCTGTGGCTTGGTGGTGACTTCCATTCACCAACCAGCCTGGGTTTTGGGGACAGGCTCTCAAGTCCCAAGGAGAGAGTAGGCAGATGCAAGGCAAAGCTCTCATGCCAGAAGAAGTATGGAGAGTGGGCCTGGCAGTACCGTATGATGCCTGCTGTCTTGATATAATGATAAATAACATGTTTTTTTGTCCTCAACAGGCTCCTACTTAGGACAATAAATTATATGTCATTTTTGGCACGGAATACTTGGAAGAATCCCCAGAAAAACAACTTTGCAACAGGAACCAAGGCAAAAGCCAGCTTTATAAACTGGGGCAAGAAAGAATCAAGGTGGGAACTATGGCCCACCTTGGAAAAGCAGGCTGTCCTTGTAGTTACTAGACATCTCAGAGACAGTACTACCCGTATTCCGTGCAGAAAGCAATGAGGGTCTTTGTCCTTATTAACAATGGCACCTGCAATCCTCCAAAATGCAGGAGGAGATAGTCTTCCTATATCGGTATTTTTATTATCAGACTCATCATTGAGAATCACTACTATTTATTTAACATTTGAAAGAGTGTTAACTATCCCTGAAGAAGAGAATGTTTTGCACATGGTATTCTTTCCAAGTATATGGACAAGACACTGTGCTACATCATGCAGAGGTTGCAAGTCGCTTATAATCTAATTGGAAAGTTAAATAATTATAAAAGGTTTAAATAGCAGTCCAAGAGAGCAACAGAAGAGTTATCAAAAACTCATGCCTGGTTAATAGTCAAACCAGTTGTGTTAGCTGTAATTTTTATGAGAGTTCAAAGAGAAAGAGTAACTGCTTCAGATTAGGAAGATAAAAAAAAATATTTTGCAGGAAACAGGACATCTTTTTTTTTTTCAAGACAGGGTGTCACTGTGTCACCCAGGCTGGAGTGCAGTGGCATGATCTTGGCTCACTGCAACCTCTGCCTCCCAGACTCAAGCGATTCTCCTGCCTCAGCCTCCAGAGTAGCTGGGATTACAGGTGTATGCCACCATACGCAGCTAATTTTTGTATTTTTAGTAGAGACAGGTTTTCACCATCTTGGTCAGGCTGGTCTTGAACTCCTGACCTCAGGTGATCCACCCGCCTCAGCCTCCCAAAGTGCTGGGATTGCAGGTGTGAGCCACCACGCCCAGCTGGGACATCAGGTCTTGAAGGACTTCCCATTTATTAAGTACTTACTATTTGTCAAACATTTTCACATATGGATTCTTATTTCTCAGAACAATCCTATGAAATAGGCATTGGTATCCATAGTCTACAAAGAAGGGAACTGAGACGCTGAGAGTTTAAGCAACTTTTCCTAGGTCACCCAGCCAGTAAAAAGCATAGAGGCTCAGACCCATATGTATGTTACTTCAAAGTTTCTATTTTTTTCTGAAGGGGGAAAAAGAAAAGAAAAGAAACCAGAGGCTTCCAGTCAGGTTGAACAGTGTAAACAAGCTCAGATAAGTCTAATAATGGAAGATATGTTTGGAGTTCTGCAAATAGCCCTATTTGATAGAAGTAGAAATTTCAGGAAAGTGAAAGGGTGGCATTCCACCTAAAAAGTTAAGGAAGGAGTAGTTTGTGAAAGGCCTTAAATAGCAGTGCAAAGAGTCATGGGAAACTATTTATGTTTGAGCTTGGCCCTCTATGCGTGGAGCCAAAGATAGGGCATGGAGCTCAGGATCCTAGGTTGTGCCCATTCAGGTTGAAAGGGCAAGGACAAGGTTTCTGATATCAAAAGAGGATATAGGCTAAAACTAGAAGGTACAGATAACCTGCAAACTAGAAAAGAAAATAAGAAATGCTAGTGTCATGTCATACAAGAGCTTTAGAGTCAGTTGAGTTTAGATCTTGGCTTTCCTGCTCATTACATGTATGACATTCCGCTGGTCACTTAACATCTTTCAGATTCAGTTTCCTAAGTTATGAAATATAACTACTTTATGTTAGACTTTGTGGTTGACTCCTCTAAATCCTTTCCACCTCAGTTGATCCATCTAAAGCCATCATGATAATCCCATTCTCCTTGCTAATGATTGGTCCAGGGATGGCTGATGAAATATGCAAAAGAATGCAATGGGACACCAGAGAACTTGCTTGCTCTCTCTCTATGCCATGTGAGGACACAATGAGAAGATGGCCATTTCCAAGCCAGAAAGAGAGTCCTCACTTCACCTTACCAGGGTGGCACCCTGCTCTTGGACTTCCAATCTCCAGAACTGTAAGAAAATAAATTTCTGTATTTTGTTATGTCAACCTGAGCTGACTGACAAAAAGGACTTAATGGGCCCAATGCGGAGGCTCATGCCCATAATCCCAGCACTTTGCAAGGCTGATGCAGGCAGATGACCTGAGGTTGGGAGCTTGAGACCAGCCTGACCAACATGGAGAAACCCCGTCTCTACTAAAAATACAAAATTAGCCGGGCATGATGGCACATGCCTGTAATCCCAGCTATTCGGGAGGCTGAGACAGGAGAATCACTTGAACTCGGGAGGCAGAGGTGGCGGTGAGGCGAGATCGCGCCATTAACCTCCAGCCTGGGCAACGAGAACGAAACTCCGTCTCAAAAAAAAAAAAAAAAAAAAAAAAAGGAGGTAATGGAGGCTGCTAGGTAAGTTTTTCCTTGCTCTTCTAAGGGAAACCATAAGTCTCTTTCTTACTTCGTATATCAAAAAACACAGAAATAGTGCCAACTGCTACCAGTACCCATTGCACCCCACCAGAGAAACCAACTTGAGAACAAAGCTGATGTATACAGTTGGGCAGAATTTCAGGGAAATGGAGAGAGAACCCTGATCAAATCATACCTGAAGTCAATAGTGTAATATTATGGCACTTTCTGTTATTTGAGCCAACATAATTTCTTTTTTTTTTTTTTTTTTTGAGATGGAGTTTCACTCTTGTTGCCTAGGCTGGAGTGCAATGGCACAATCTTGGCTCACTGCAACCTCTGCCTCCCAGGTTCAAACGATTTTTTTCTGTCTCAGCCTCCTGAGTAGCTGGGATTACCGGCATGCAACACCACACCTGGCTAATTTTGTGTTTTTAGTAGAGACGGGGTTTCCCCATGTTCATCAGGCTGGTCTTGAACTCCCGACGTCAGGTGATCTGCCTGCCTCGGCCTCCCAAAGTACTGGGATTACAGGTGTGAGCCACCATGCCCGGCTGAGCCAATACAACTTCTTACTGTTAAGTGAATTTGAGTCAGGTTTGTTACTTGCAGATTATAGCAACCCAGGGTGATTGGGAGAATAAATCCTAATAATTAAAGATTTTAGTGTGGTGTGTAGTACATATATATATAAATGATAGCTATTAATATTATTTTAGGTAGAGACCTAATTTGTAAGTCACTTACTGTAGTGATCATGACTGGGAGATCTATTAGAAGTCACCTATTGGTGCCAGGCATGCTGGCTCACGCCTGTAATCCCAGCCCTTTGGGAGGCTGAGGCGGGCAGATCACCTGAGGCCAGGAGTTCGAGACCAGCCTGACCAACATGGAGAAACCCCGTCTCTACTAAAAATACAAAATTAGCCAGGCGTGATGGTGCATGCCTGTAATCCCAGCTACTTGGGAGGCTGAGGCAGGATAATCACTTGAACCCAGGAGGTGGAGCTTGCCGTGAGCTCAGCTGAGATTGTGCCCTTGCACTCCAGCCTAGGCAACAAGAGAGACTCCGTCTCAAGAAACGAAACAAAACAAAACAAAACACCACACCTATTGATAAGGGTTGTGGTGACAAGACTCAGTCTCTGAAAAAGAAAGAAGACTGGAATAAGGGGTAGAGAATTGGCCTGAGATTTGCCTCTGGCAAACCAAGTTTAGATTCTGGTTGACAGGCAAGACACTAGCAGAAGAAACAAAGCAAAACTGGTATAAATGTTGCAGATGTAGTACCCTTCCTAATTTCCAGATTTCAGCTAGGAGTTTTTCTATGGTCCTAATAACTCAAACAACCAGCTCTGCTTTAGAAACTTCCTTATAGCCGGGCGCGGTGGCTCAAGCCTGTAATCCCAGCACTTTGGGAGGCCGAGGCGGGCGGATCACAAGGTCAGGAGATCGAGACCACAGTGAAACCCCGTCTCTACTAAAAAAAATACAAAAAATTAGCCGGGCGCGGTGGCGGGCGCCTGTAGTCCCAGCTACTCAGGAGGCTGAGGCAGGAGAATGGCGGGAACCCGGGAGGCGGAGCTTGCAGTGAGCCGAGATCGCGCCACTGCACTCCAGCCTGGGCAGCAGCCTGAGACTCCGTCTCAAAAAAAAAAAAAAAAAAAAAAAAAGAAACTTCCTTATAGGCCGGGCGTGGTGGTTCACGCCTGTAATCCCAGCACTTTGGGAGGCCAAGGTAGGCGGATCATGAGGTCAGGAGATCAAGACCATCCTAGCTAACACAGTGAAACCTCATTTCTACTAAAAATACAAAAAATTAGCCAGGCGTGGCGGCGGGCGCCTGTAGTCCCAGCTACTCAGGAGGCTGAGGCAGGAGAATGGTGTGAACCGGGAGGTGGAGCTTGCAGTGAGCCAAGATGGTGCCACTGCAATCCAGTCTGGGCAACGGAGCAAGACTCTGTCTAACAAAAAAAAAGAAACTTCCTTATGTCCTTTCTTTGCCCTCACTAGAGATCCCATTATTGGTTTCTCTGGAATGTGCTCTTACACAAACACTACTTCTATTTAAATGTTTGCATTATTTAAACAGGTGAAAATAGTAAAATTAAAGGAGCTCATTTCGTCCTTATTCAGTTGTACTTTTTTAAAGACTCAAATGGCTTAATTACATATTTTAAGCCAAGCAATAAAAACATCTAAAAATTGTTCCAAAAGCACATCATTTGCTTGATGGTGAACAGTTTCTAAACAAAACCAGTGTAGCCAGGAGAATAGTTGTCCTAAGCCACTGGACAGCTCTTCCTTGAATTGTTGTAGCTGGTAATTAAGCTGGTATACATGGTATGATTGTTAATATTTTCTATTTTTATCAAATTGCTCTTCCAAATTCTGAAAACTATTCAGTCCTTGAGGGCATATGAAATCATTTCCTTGTTACTAAGAAGCATGTAAAGCAGATTAAATTAGCAATTATGATTCTAAAGCAAAATTTAAGGAAATATGCAAGGTTTGACTACCAGGATGTTCACTGAAGCTTTATTTATTTATTATTGTAATTTTTTTTTTTTTTCCCGAAATGGAATCTTGCTCTGTCACTCAGGCTGGAGTCCAGTGGCGTAATCTCGGCTCACTACAACTTCTGCCTCCCAGGTTCAAGTGATTCTCCTGCCTCACCCTCCCAAGTAGCTGTGATTACAGGCGCGTGCCACCATGCCTGGCTAATTTTTGTATTTTTAGTAGAGACAGGGTTTTATCATGTTGGTCAGGCTGGTCTCAAACTCCTGACCTCCTCGTGATCTGCCAGCCTTGACCTCCCAAAGTGCTGGGATTACAGGCGTGAGCCACCATGCGCCGCCTATTTTTTTTGTTTTTTGGAGATGGAGTCTTGCTCTGTCACGCAGGCCGGAGTGTAATGGTAAGATCTCAGCTCACTGCAACCTCTGCCTCCCAAGTTTAAATGATTCTTATGCCTCAGCGTCCTGAGTAGCTGTTACTACAGGCATGCACCACAACACTGGACTAATTTTTGTAGTTTTAGTTGGTGGGGTTTCACCCCATTGTCCAGGCTGGTCTCGAACTCCTGACCTCAAGTGATCCTCCCGCCTCAACCTCCCAAAATGCTGGGATTACAGGCATGAGCCACTGTGCCCGACCCTGAAAGATGATTATTAATATGTGTGCATGTCTTCTATAGACAGATAAAGCATTGGAAAATTTTCTCATTTTCACTTTTCCCAAAAAGAATAATTTTCACTACATAAATACAAATGATATATATTTATACATTTTAGAAAAGCAAATTGTTTTCAACCACTTTCAACTAACTTGGAAGACTCATTTTGCTAATAAGGTGATGTTGACATTAATATTAGTAATTTCGGCCGGGCGCGGTGGCTCACGCCTGTAATCCCAGCACTTTGGGAGGCCGAGGCGGGCGGATCACAAGGTCAGGAGATCGAGACCACGGTGAAACCCCGTCTCTACTAAAAATACAAAAAAATTAGCCGGGCGCGGTTGTGGGCGCCTGTAGTCCCAGCTACTCGGGAGGCTGAGGCAGGAGAATGGCGTGAACCCGGGAGGCGGAGCTTGCAATGAGCCGAGATCGCGCCACTGCACTCCAGCCTGGGCGACAGAGCGAGACTCCGTCTCAAAAAAAAAAAAAAAAAAAAAAAAAATATTAGTAATTTCATTTCTCAAGAACTCACTATGTTTCTGCAGTTTATGCTAGGTTTATAGATATAGATAGATGGAAAAAGTTTCATCCTGAAGAGTTCATTTTTAAAATATTAGTAAATGTGGAATAATTGTGAACAACTTAGTAAACAGGAACTTCCATTTGCCATTTAACAATCTTTGTTCATGTTTGTTTGTGTGTTTTTGTTTTTGTTTTGAGACAGGATCTCACTCTGTTACTCAGGCTGGAGTGGGGTAGCATAATCTCAGCTCACTGCAACCTCCACCTCCTGAGTTCACACGATTCTTGTGCTTCAGTCTCCCAAGTAGCTGGGATTTCAGGCATGCACCACCATGGCCGACTAATTTTTTTGCATTTTTAGTAGGGATGGTTTTTCACCATGTTGGCCAAGCTGTTCTCAAACTCCTGGCCTCAAGTGATCTGTCCACTTTGGCCTATAATGTGCTGGGATTATAGGCGTGAGCCATCATGTCTGGCCTTTGGTTATGTTTCCACCATGGTTAAGACCTTGTGATAAAATGTCAGATTTATAAAGCTGAATGAGATCAAGTTCCTAATTGGGGAAACAGACAAAACACCCTACTTTACTTAACCATGGACATTATGCATTTTTATTTATTTTTTGGCAATTTTACTTATCCCCTGACAGTAACGATTGCAAAATCATACCATCTAATGTAAAATGAACAATAAGCCACCATTATAAAAGCAATATAAGTAAAACCAAATAAATTAATTTGTTAATTGCCTTTCCTTGCCACTAACAATCACCTGTTAAACATTTATCTCTAAACTATATTCTAGAATAAATTATGTCTCTTTAGCAATTGTTTTGGCTGAAAGTACAGTTTTGGATTCTTGAGTACAATTGGAGGAGATTATATTGCAAAATTTTCCAAATTCGTCCATGCTTTATATATCTTGCCCATAAAACAAGTTAATCCAGTTGAGTCACTAATGAAGCAATGTATAGATGATTCCTCAATATCCATTACTTCTTTTACTATTTTTTAAGCCAAATGATTGAGAAATGGGGAACAGTTATAGGAATGTGCCCCAATTAGATAAACCCATTCCATTGCCCAATTATTACTTCAGGATCCTAGGCCTAAATTATTAAGACCATTCTTATTTTGAGACGGTATATAACCTGATTCAGATTAATAAAAACCAGCCTGACCAACACGGAAAACCCCGTCTCTACTAAAAATACAAAATTAGCCAGGCGTGGTGGCACATGCCTGTATCCCAGCTACTCGGGAGGCCGAGGCAGGAGAATCACTTAAATCCGGGAGGGGGAGCAGTGAGCCGAGATTGCACCATTGCACTCCAGCCTGGGCAACAAGATCGAAACTCCATCTCACAAAAAAAAAAAAAAAAGTGTCATTTTGAATATCTTCTGACCATTCAATTCTCAGGTAATTTCCATGACCTGGAAAGTCTATCATCAGGAAATAAGTTGCTTAATTGATATTGCTGTTAGAAGAGGATCTATGCTGATGTTCATATATGGCCAAGGACATGGGATAAAAGAGAACCTTCTAGAAGACAGAACTAGGGCTCAATAAGGGGAATAGAAAGGGCAGTCCTCTCAGGGGTACTGCCTGAGACTGCCAGTGTGGTTAATCAAGGGCCTAACCTTGTGCATGGCACAGAGCTCTTGCTATTCCTGTCCAACAGGATGTGGCTGGTATGTGTTCTGGAACAGCGGACAGTGTGTATTGTCGCCCAGTCTCTTATTTTCCAACTTTTTTTCTAAGACAGAGTCTCACTCTCTCACCCAGACTGGAGTGCAGTGGTGCGATCTCGGCTCACTGCAACCTCTGCCTCCCAGGCTCAAGCAATTCTCCTGCCTCAGCCTCCCGAGTAGCTGGAATTACAGGTGCGCGCCACCATGCCTGGCTAATTTTTTAATTTTTAGTAGAGATGGGTTTTCACCATGTTGGCCAAGCTGGTCTCTAACTCCTAACCTCAAATGATCCACCCACCTCAGCCTCTCAAAGTGCTGGGATTACAGGCATGTCCCACAGTGCCCAGCCTATTTTCCAACTTTTTAATCAGTAATCTTGTTCTTTGAGTAGTGGGGTGTTGGGAGGTAAGTTATCATTCTGAGAAGCTATAGCCAGGACTGATAAACATGACAACACAATGCCCAGATCGCTGAGCTAGGTGCTGATGTCATAATTAGATGGGTCTTTGGGTTGACTCCTAGGTGAATGCATCTCATATAAGCCGGTTTATGACCAAAGCACTCATTCCTCTCAGCTGCCAGGAGTGAAGTCGGCTAGTGGCCCACAGCCAAGTCCCACTCTAGGAATTGTCCTGTCTCCAAATTACACCTGTCCTCAGGGAAAGCCTACACCCAACATACTCTCAGGGAAATAGGGAAACAGAAGTGTGGAATGATGAGTGGTACAAAGGCCTCAAGTGTCATCCCTGCTGCACCTCTCCCGTGGGGAAAGGCTGAGGTCTCTGTGGCATCTGCGTCACTGTTCAACCCCTCTCTCTGCCCAATCCTCCTTCTTTCTCTTATTCACAGTGGTTGATCCCAAAAGTACTACCCAATAACTCTCCTACACCCAAATCCCTATCTAGCTGGGTGTCATATTCTTGTAGTCCCAGCTACTCAGGAGGCTGAGGCAGGAGGATCACTTCAACCCAAGAGGTTGAGGCTGCAGTGAGCTGTGATCACACCAATGCACTCCAGCCTGGGCAAAAGAGCAAGATCCTGTCTCTAATTAAAAAAAAAAAAATTAATATAAAAAAGTCTATCTCAGGCCAAGCACAGTAGCTCACGCCTGTAATCCCAGCACTTTTGGAGGCTGAGGCGGGTGGATCACGAGGTCAAGAGAGAGAGACCATCCTGGCCAACACGATGAGACCCCATCTCTACTAAAAATTTAAAAATTAGCTGGGCATGGGAGTGCATGCCTGTAGTCCCAGCTACTCGGGAGGCTGAGGCAGGAGAATCGCTTGAACCCTGGAGGCGGAGGTTGCAGTGAACCAAGATCACACCACTGCAACTCTGCTCTGGCGATAGAGCGAGACTCCGTCTAAGAAAAAAGTCTACTTCCTAGGAATGTAACCTAAGATAATACATAATAATGATAATAATGTTAGGAAGCTGGGTGCGGTGGCTCACGTCTGTAATCCCAGCACTTTGGGAGACCGAGGCAGGCGGATCACCTGAGGTCAGGAGTTTGACACCAGCCTGACCAACATGAAGAAACCTCATCTCTACTAAAAATGCAAAATTAGCCAGGCGTGGTGGTGCATGCCTGTAATCCCAGCTACTCAGGAGGCTGAGGCCGGAGAATCGCTTGAACCTGGGAGGCAGAGGTTGTGGTGAGCCGAGATTGTGCCATTGCACTCCAGCCTGGGCAACAAGAGTGAAACTCCATCTCAAAACATAATAATAATAATAGCAATAATAGTAATAATGTGGTAGGAAATGCTTAGGACTTATTA
This sequence comes from Macaca mulatta, assembly GCF_049350105.2. NCBI lineage: Eukaryota > Metazoa > Chordata > Mammalia > Primates > Cercopithecidae > Macaca > Macaca mulatta. The sequence goes on along the minus strand of NC_133423.1, from coordinate 60,516,767 downwards.
TGAGCCAACCACTCTTCAAAATGCTTTATGTATATTAACTCACTTAATTCTCACTGCCCAATGTAGTAGGTGCTATTATTAATTTTGTTTTATGGATGGAAAGAATGAAGCACGGAAAGGTTCAGTTAAGCTGTCCAAGTTCACATGCTGGTAAGTGCCAAAGCTAGGATGCAAGCCTAGGCAATCTGTTTGCAGAGTACTGCACTCTTTACTATCTCAGAGACACTTGGATAGTATTCATGACATGCCAACACCTTGCACCCAGCACCACTACAGAGAAATTCAAGGCCAAGAAAAATATCAAGTTGCTGTAAGAAGCAGATGCAAACCGGATAAAATGTGGCAGTGGGCTCAGCTTGCCTATGGCCAACAGGATCACCAACTGTAGGCGCTCCCCAGGTCACCCCTAGCTTCTTGGGCTGTCTCGGAAGGGGCAGTCATTGGCCATGTAGAGGTTACGGGGAGCACAGGCTCCATAACACATACCAAAGACTCCAGTGTCTCCTTTAAACAAAGAATGGGACAGGGGCAGCTGCTGCTGAGAACAGGAAAAAGACCCAGAGGAAAGCCAAGAATCTGAAAAATCTCAGGCACGCTGGCTTCACAGCCTGCGCTATTCATACCATATATATTGCTTCTCAGTAAGGAAGGGGAAGGGGCATGTATAAGGCCGATAACAAACCCCTGGCTGAGCCCAAGGTGACATTGTGGTAGAATCTCCGTCAAATAGCCAGGCTCTAGAGTGGCAGCCACATCTTCCGGAAAGTGAACCTGATGGATCTTCATCCTGCTTTCCAGATGCTAGTTCAGGGCCTAACCTCAGCGCATGACTGTACCCTGGTCACAGGAATTGTTACAAGAATTAGGGCCAGACTGGGCATGGTGGCTCACACCTGTAATCCCAGCACTTTGGGAGGCCAAGGCAGGTGGATCACCTGAGGTCAGGAGTTCAAGACCAGCCTGGTCAACATAGTGAAACCCCATCTCTACTAAAAATACAAAAATAAGCAGGGCATGGTGGCAGGTGTCTATAATCCCAGCTACTTGGGAGGCTGAGGCAGGAGAACTGCTTGAACCTAGGAGGCAGAGGTTGCAATGAGCCAAAATCATGCCACTGCACTCCAGCCTGGGTGACAGAGCGAGACACTGTCTCAAAAAAAAAAAAGCAAAAAACAAGAATTCAGCCCGATGAAAATGTGCCGGGGAACATTAGAAAAGTTTCCTTGCACTCATAGGCAGCAGTTATCTCACCACTTGCCCAAGGATGAGGTGGACATAGAGGAGGCAAATCAGAAGAACAGCAGGGAGCCGGGCGCGGTGGCTCAAGCCTGTAATCCCAGCACTTTGGGAGGCCGAGACGGGCGGATCACAAGGTCAGGAGATCGAGACCATCCTGGCGAACATGGTGAAACCCCGTCTCTACTAAAAATACAAAAAACTAGCCGGGCGAGGTGGCGGGCGCCTGTAGTCCCAGCTACTCCGGAGGCTGAGGCAGGAGAATGGCGTGAACGCGGGAGGTGGAGCTTGCAGTGAGCTGAGACCCGGCCACTGCACTCCAGCCTGGGCGACAGAGCCAGACTCAACTCCGCAGGGAAATGGTGCTACAGTCCCTGGATTAAGTCATCCCAGAAACCCGCACTTCCTCCGGACTCGTAGCTTCCGGAACCACTAAGTCTCCTCACCATTTAAGTCAGCGTGACATGGACTATCTCCCCTTTTGGCAGAGAGAAGGAGCGTCTTCAGACTTCACTCCAGCCCTTTCCCCTCCAGACCATTGAGAAAGTGTTTACGGCCTTTAAAAAAGTATTAATCTGGATGCTTTTGGTTGCAAGTAACAAGAGTAAATTGTAGCTAACTTAAGCAAAAGAGAGGACTTTTTGGAAAACCGGGACATTTCATGGAATCCAAGGACAGCGTCACAGCTTGGCCTCTGGAATAAGCCAATTGTAAGGAATTCAAGAGTCCTTTTTCTTCATCTTTTTGCAGTGCCTTTTTCTTACTGCCAGAAAGGCTGCCTCTGTTCTTCAGTCCACAATTAAGAACATAACTACACACGGCTTTTGAATTTTCCATGTTACAGCTAATGCAGAGAGAGACTGATTTATTTTCTCTCCCTCTCTTCCTCCCTTCCTCTCTAACTTTTGAAATCTCTCTGAATTTTAAAATTCCTGCAGAACAAACTTAGCCCAGCTTGGGTCAGGTGGCCATTCTTGAACTAATGAACAGTGGCTGGTGGCTGGGGAAGGGGTGTTGGGTTGAAGGTCACTTCTAGGAAAGTGGGTACTCTTGCTGCGCCAAACAGATAGAGCAGGAGTGGAGAACAATAAAGAGAAAAGAAGTGCAATATATACTTGAACAACAATGAAAGGGAATATGAGAAAACGAAAGCATTTATCAAACTTATGAGATGATTTATGAGGTTATTATTTTACATTTTGTATTTTAGAATAGAAAACATAATGCAGGCCGGGCATGGTGGCTCACGCATGTAATCCCAGCACTTTGGGAGGCTGAGGCGGGCAGATTGCTTCAGTTCAGTTCAGGAGTTTGAGGCCAGCCTGGCCAACACGGTGAAACCCCATCTCTACTAAAAATACAAAAATTGGCCGGGCCTGGTGGCTCATGCCTGTAATTCCAGCACTTTGGGAGGCCGAGGTGGGCAGATCACCTCAGGTCAGGAGTTCGAGGCCAGCCTGACCAACATGGAGAAACCCCGTCTCTACTAAAAATACAAAATTAGCTGGGTGTGGTGGCGCATGCTTGTAATCCCAGCTACTCAGGAGGCTGAGGCAGGAGAATCGCTTTAATCCAGGAGGCAGAGGTTGCCGCGAGCCGAGATCACACCATTGCACTTCAGCCTGGGCAACAAGAGTGAAACTCTGTCTCAAAATAAAAATAAAACTATACAAACATTAGACAGACGTGGTAGAGTGTGCCTATAATCTCAGCTACTGGGGAGGCTGAGACAGGAGAATTGCTTGAACCCGGGAGGTGGAGGTTGCAGTGAGCCGAGATGGAGCCACTGCACTCCAACCTGGGCGACAGAGCAAGACTGTATCTCAAAAAAAAAAAAAAAAAAAAAAAGAAAAAAGAGAAAGAAAACATAATGCAGCAGATAAAAAACTGAAACTTTGTTGTCACACTCACCCGGCCCCCAACCCCACCTACATTCCTGCTGCACCACCTACAAGCTGCATAGCCTTGTGCCATTTATTTAACTTTAAATGAGGATAACACCTGTCCAAAAGTGAAGGATGCAATGAGTTAATCGATGTAATATGCTCAGCACCATACTGGTACATAATGAGTGCCTTATAAGTAGTAGCTGGTATTATTTATGAATTTTCCTTAATAGGTTAAAATACCATTTAAAAACAAATAAAAGGTGGGAGGGGGGGATATATCTGCTGCTTTGTCTGAACAAAGTTATAAATTATTGGTACCATAAGGTATAGTCTTTGCTGGGGCCTGTGGGGTGACACTGAGCCAGGTGGTCACCTACAATGGAGGTCAGTGGTTTCTGAGATGGAAAGTCTGTAGAGCTACATTACTGTATTGATTAACTGTGAGGGAATTTTCTCCACAGGAGATTTAACAATAGCAGAACCATTAGCAGCATCTCCTTGAGCGCCATCTGGCATTGATTTTCCACTGTACTTCCTGAGGGAGGACTCTCTAGGGGCCTTAAAGTGAAGGAAACAATGATTCTTCTCTTACCTCTGCAACTGCTGACTTAGAATCATCTGGTTTTTTTTTTTTTTCTTCATTTATTCACTTCGATAACACAGAGACAAGCTAGAAAAAGGGCACTGCTGTGCTGTATTAAAAAAACATCATTTCTGAGTTAGGTCTTATGTGTGCCAGAAGCCCTGTAGTTCCGTTTAAAATTTTTGTTGAGTTTTTATTCGGATAAGACATGTTTAGGGTAGAATTAACCCATCGTTAATATTAACTTTATGTTACCCTAACATAAAAATTGTTTCATTTAACATCTGGATGTCCTTTGTCTATAGTACTATAGAGTAGCTGTAATACAAAGGACATCCAGATGTTAAATGAAACAATTTTTATGTTAGGGTAACAAAGTTATTTATGTTACTGGAAGCTATTAATTGCTTCCATTTTTGACCAACCTTTTGGCTATTCATTCTTTCTCTCTCTTTTTTTTTTTTTTTTTTTTTGAGATGGAGTCTCGCTCTGTTGCCCAGGCTGGAGTACAGTGGCACCATCTCGGCTCACTGCAAGCTCCACCTCCCAGGTTCAAGTGATTCTCCTGCCTCAGCCTCCCGAGTAGCTGGGATTACAGGTGTGCGCCACCACGCCCAGCTCTTTTTTGTATTTTTAGTAGAGATGGGGTTTCACCATGTTGGCGGGGCTGGTCTTGAACTCCTGACCTCACGTGATTTGCCCACGTTGGCTTCCTAAACTGCTGGGATTACAGGCGTGAGCCACCGTGCCTGGCCTCTTTTTATCTTGTTTTGTTTGAGATAGGGTCTTGCTTTTTTGCCTGGGCTAGAGTGCGGAGGCACGATTATGATTCACTGCAGCTTGGAACTTCTGGGCTCAAGCAATCTTCCCCTTTTAGCCTCCAGAGTAGCTGGGACTACAGGTGCCACCACACCTGGCTTGGCTGTTAATTCGCATTTGGCAATGGGGCCAGATGCTTCCCTGAAAAAAAATTTTTTTAAAGTTTTTTTAGTTTCTTGATTTTTTAATTTTTAAAATTTTAATTTAAAAAAATTATGCTATTCTTCTTCGTATTATTCCAATTTTTGTTTATGTGCTGCTGGAGTATCCTGAAACAAATGGAATGAACTAGCATTGCCATGAAATCTTTTGCTCATTTATGTATTATGGTCAGCAATTATGAATACGAAGGTTAAATACAAGACAAACTCACAGCTGCTTTCTTTTTGTTTAAGTAGAATCATCTTTAATCAGTCTCATGTTAAAATAATTAATCACCTCCAATTTGACAGGTTGTATTCTTATATTCCTGATCACAAAGTTGCTTACCACAGCAACATTGGCATTTTATTTTTATTTAATTAATTTATATATTTAGAGACAGGATCTCCCTCTGTCACTCAGGCTGGAGTGCAGTGGCATGATCTTGGCTCACTGCAACCTCTACCTCCTGGTTTCAAGTGGTTTTTCTGCCTCAGTCTCCTGAGTAGCTGGGGTAACAGGCACGCGGGCCACCACACCCAGCTAATTTTTTAATACTTTTAGTACAGACAGGGTTTCACCATGTTGGCCAGGCTGGTCTCAAACACCTCAAGTGATCAGTCCACCTCGACCTCCCAAAGTGTTGGGATTACAGGTGTGAGCCACCGCGCCCAGCCAACATTGGCATTTTAATAGTAGCTGCCTTAATATATTGGGAGGGAAGTCGGTACTGTATTAGATCAATAGAAGAAGAAAGAAGGCTAATGCAATTCACTAGAACAATAGACATAAACTAAAAAAAAAAACTGTGGCATATTGTCATCATACTGGATCCCCAGTGTCTTGAAGGAGGATTGATGGATTTAAGTTACTTCTCTTCATATGATCATTTATGTACTCTTGAATATTGTGCTTTCAATAAACTTGTGTTTACCAGTGATTATTTATTGTTTTGGTCTATTGCACTGAAGTTAAGAAATGCTATACTCACGTTTATTTATTTATATTTGAGACAGAGTCTAGCTCTGTTGTCCAGGCTGGAGTGCAGTGGCACGAGCTTAGCTCACTGTAACCTCTGCCTCCTGAATTCAAGTTATTCTCTTGCCTCAGCCCCACAAGTAGCTGGAAATACAGGTGTGTACCACCACGCCCAGCTAATTTTTTTGTATTTTTAGTAGAGACGGGGTTTTATCGTGTTACCCAGGCTAGTCTCCAACTCCTGAGCTCAGGTGAACCACCGCCTCAGCCTCTCAAAGTGCTAGGATTACAGGCTTGAGCCACAGCGCCTGCCCTGCTATACTTTTATTTTGATGATCCTAGTTGAAGTCTTTAAAGTAATAAGCTTGGCCGAGTGCGGTGGCTCACACCTGTCATCCCACCACTTTGGGAGGCCAAGGTGGGCGAATAAAATCCCTACACTAGTGGTTGTTGCCATTTCTAGATCATTAGGATTTAACCGCTACCATAATTTCCAGGTATTTATATCTTCAAATGCCCTATGTTTCAAATTATGGAGGCACAGCTAGAAATAAATGGTGTGTGAGGCCTATTTGAGTATTTTTTTCCATTTATAAAATGGGAATAATAAAGTTTATATCTGCTGTATTCTGGGGACATCTTTACTACTATAAGATATTTTAAGTTACCTATGTTATATCTTTTAAAAAATCGAGTCTGCCTGTTTTCACCATATTCTATAATATTTTCTGGATTGGAGCATTCAGAGTGCTGAACTTTTAATACATTAAAGAAAACAAGCAACATAAGCAGAACAGACTTAGTCCTACCTAGCTATTTGATGGTATAGTAGGAAAAAATGGTACTATGAACCCGTATGCTTGCATAGTGGTCAGAAGCAAAGACTTAGGAGTCTAAAACTTGAGTATCAAACTCTTCTCTACCACACAGGGATTGTTTGGCCTTAGGCAAGTTACTTAAGCTCTCTGAGCCTCAATTTTGAAAAAAGGGTAAACAAGAAAGTGTTGTTGTAAACATTAAACTATACGCACAAGTGTAATGTATACATATATGTATATAAATGTTTATGTGTATATATGCATATATACATGTTTTAATTGTTATAACACTGACACATACATATACACGTATTACATTTTTACACTTAACATTCTGCATGGTCCATAGTAATCAATCAAAATCGGATCTGTTGTTATTTTTATTGTTTTCTGCTAATTTAAAGGAGCTTTCCATAGTGGGAACATACTTGTATACACATGTATGTACGAATAAAATATATTTTTACTTACCCGAGGTGAAAGATATAACTTATCTATATTATTTACTTATAGTGTCAGCACAGGAAGCAATCACATTATTTAAAAGTAAAGTCTGTAGGTGGGCATAGTGGCAGGCTCCTGTAATCGCAGCTACTCGGGAGGCTGAGGCAGGGGGAATCGCTTGAACCCAGGAGGCAGAGGTTACAGTGAGCCAAGATGGCGCCACTGCACTCTAGCCTGGGCGACAGAGCAAGATTTCATCTCAAAAAATATAAAAAAAGGAGGTAAAGAATGAAGCACTGACATTCTTCTGTGACAAAATGACAAAAGATGGTTAGTTGTGTAGAAGAATGTCCAGTAGAAAACTATTGATATAATTGTTGGTGTGGTGTAGTAAAAAATTAAAAAATTACAAAAAGGCCGGGTGCGGTGGCTTACACCTGTAATCCCAGCACTTTGGGAAGTCGAGGTGGGCAGATCACAAGGTCAAGAGATTGAGACCATCCTGGCCAACATGGTGAAACCCTATCTCTACTAAAAATACAAAAATTAGCTGGGCGTGGTGGTGTGCATCTGTAGTCCCAGCTACTCGGGAGGCTGAGGCTGGAAAATTGCTTGAATCTGGGAGGCGGAGGTTGCAGTAAGCTGAGATCGCACCACTGCACTCCAGCCTGGTGACAGAACGAGACTCCATTTCAAAAAACAAAATTACAAAAAGATCTTATAATTGCCTGCAATTAATCATGCATGGACTGCTTTGTTATATTGCTTCTAATTTTGTTTTATTTATTTGAGACAAGGTCTCGCTCTGTCACCCAGGCTGGAGTAGAGTGCCATGAGCAGGACTCACTGCAGCCTCATGCTGCAAACTTAGCCCTAGCTAATTTTTGTAGAAACAGGGTCTCACTCTGTTACCCAGGCTGTTCTCAAACTCCTGGGCTCAAGTGATCCTCCCACCTCAGCTTCCCAAAATGTTGGGATTACAGGCATGAGCCACCACGCGCAGCCTAATTTTGTTTTAAACTACTATTTAAATAGTTTATTGTTTTTTATATTTTTACCATTTGTGGTTTTACCTTACCAAATAGGTTACATCCCTTCTAAATAGGCCAGTCCTTTCTAAGTACTGTACACTTAATGACTTAATTTTTATTTCAAATGTGTTGATCTGGAATGAAGGATGTAATATCCAGATACAATATGCTTTTGCCTCATTGAGAGTCAGTTTGTTTCTCTGCAAAATTAGAGAATTGGGTCAGATGCCCTTTTTGACTTTTCCCATTCTAAATATGCCATGATTTCATGCGTATTGAGCTGGAACACCATGAATGTGGAGTTGATTCAAACATTACCCAGTTTTTTTGTTTTGTTTTGTTTTGTTTTTTGAGTCTTGTTCTTGTTGCTCAGGCTGGAGTGCAACGGCACAATCTCAGCTCAACACAACCTCCACTTCCGGGTTGAGGCGAATCTCCTGTCTCAGCTTCCCAAGTAGCTGGGATTACAGGGCACGCACCACCACGCCTGGCTAATTTTGCATTTTCAACAGAGACAGGGTTTCTTCCTCTTGGTCAGGCTGGTCTCGAACTCCCAACCTCAGGTGATCCGCCTGCCTCGGCCTCCCAAAGTGTTGGGATTACAGGCGTGAGCCACCACGCCTGGCAAACGTTACCCAATTTTGTTGCCAACTGACAGCTACTGAAATATTCACTGAGTTATTCCTGGAGGAAGACAGCATGCTTTGAAGATGTGCTGTAATGTGACTGCCCACAGTTGAAGTAAGCTACAATGGTCGGAATGTCAAGAAGACAGCTGCCCCCAATATGCTATCTGGAGGGCCTAGCAACAAATAGCGATGAGATTGGCTAGCAGAAGAACTGAGGGCAATATGCAAGTTTGAAAACCCAACTGTGCCAAAATCAAGGCAGAAAGTTCAGGTCCTTGGCTGTCTTACCTGGGTGAACTCATAAATCCTTCATTCAGCAGATTTTATTTGTGATTATGTCCCTCTGGCTTTAAAAGATGGTGCCTTGTTTTACCATCAAATGATGCTTCGGATTGAGGAGGTGTGCTATTCAAATTCATATCTCAGATGTTTGTATTTCTGTAGAATACTGTGAAACTTTATTACTCTCAATAGGTTTATAGATAAGAATTTTTTAAAAATTATCTTATTAACTGTAGAAATAGCTTATGTTTCAGTGCCAGGATATTTAACCAGTGTAATGTCATCCAGTAGTGAGGAGGCAGAGTTGTGGGCAGAAGACACTAGAAAAAATGTGAGTAACTCCCTCCTGCCACCTGACGTCCCTCCTGCTGTCAAAGTAACCTGCAGAGTCTCCTGTGGTCCATCATGTAGGACCGTGTATCTCAAAGAATGATCTGCTGACCCCTTTAGAATCATCCAGGGACTGCTAAAAAATGTGGCTTTTGCAGCCCATCCCAACCCACTGAATTGAAATATCTCAGAATGGGGCCGTTTTAACAAGCTCCTCAGGTGATTGATGCAAGATAAAGTTTGAGAACCCTTGACTTAAACCGAATGAGTTGTCGAAACTGTAGCTAGGGCTCTTTCCTTCTTCTACCTAAACCCTTAATTGGCTCCACAAAGCCACAGAAGCAAGTTGAAAGTTTTCAACCTGTCAAATACAGCTTTAATTACTTCTCTGCCTAGGTCTCCAGTTTTATTCTCTCCCTGCTGCGTGCTGTGTGCTTAAAATTCCAGCAACAAGGAACTGTTTGCAGTCTCTGCAAACAGAGCTTGCTGCTTCTGGTCTCCTTGTCTGCGCTGACCAGGTCCCCTCTATCTGGAATGCCCTCCCTTCCTTTCTTTTCTTTTTTTTTTTGAGACGGAGTCTTGCTCTGTCACCCAGGCTGGAGTGCAATGGCACAATCTAGGCTCTGTTGCCCAGGCTGAAGTGCCATAGCGCAATCTTGGCTCACTGCAACCTCCGCCTCCCAGGTTCAAGCAATTCTCCTGCCTCAGCCTCCCGAGTAGCTGGGATTACAGGCACCTGCCACCACACCTGGCTAATATTTGTATTTTTAGTAGAGACGGGGTTTCACCATTTTGGCCAGGCTGGTCTCAAACTCCTGACCTCAGGCAATCTACCCGTCTCGGCCTCTCAAAGTGTTGGAATTACAGGCATGAGCCTCTGCGCCCGGCCTCTTCCTTCCTTTTCTTTCCAGGCTCCTCTATCTAGAATGTTCTTTCTTTCATCCTCCCCTTCATTACATCCCCTGAACTAAGTTAACATGGCTGCTCTTTCTCTTTGTAGATCTGTATCATCAGCCTTATACGGAATTATTATTATTATTATTATTTTTTTTTTTTTTTGAGACGGAGTCTCGCTCTGTCACCCAGGCTGGAGTGCAGTGGCCGGATCTCAGCCCACTGCAAGCTCCGCCTCCCGGGTTCACGCCATTCTCCTGCCTCAGCCTCCGTAGTAGCTGGGACTACAGGCGCCCGCCACCTCGCCCAGCTAGTTTTTTGTATTTTTTAGTAGAGACGGGGTTTCACCGGGTTAGCCAGGATGGTCTCGATCTCCTGACCTTGTGATCCGCCCGTCTCGGCCTCCCAAAGTGCTGGGATTACAGGCTTGAGCCACCGCGCCTGGCCCAGCCTTATACGGAATTATAAATGCTAGGGCTATTTTTCTTTTTTTTTTCCTGAGATGGACTTTCACTCTTGTTGCCCAGGCTGGAGTGCAATGGTGTGTTCTCAGCTCACCACAACCTCCGCCTCCCGGGATCAAGAGGTTATCCTGCCTCAGCCTTCTGAGTAGCTGGGATTACAGGCATGTGCCACCATGCCCAACTAATTTTGAATTTTTAGTAGAGACAGGGTTTCTCCATATTGAGCAGGCTAGTCTTGAACTCCCAACCTCAGGTGATCACCCCACCTCGGCCTCCCAAAGTGCTGGGATTATAGGTGTGAGCCACCGCGTGGCCTCAAGGGCTATTTTTCCATACATATTATATAATAGGCCATGAAAGTCTTGAGGACAGGATAAATGTGTTGGTTAGTTTGGTTGCAGGCAACAGAACTCAAATCTGAAGAAAGAAAGAAGTATTGGTAAGATGCTGCATAAGTAAGAGAGAAAAAAGAACTGTGCTTAGGAAGGGCAGACACTAGGGAAGCTACAGGTCACAGCAATAGGAACTTCTACCTATGCCAGAGGAGGGTCATGAAGCATAAAAAGCAGAGACTATCAGTGGCAGCCTCAACAAGGTCATTGTTACATCACTGAAACATACATACGCACATACACATACATTACATTTAACATTGTGTGTAGTTCATGTCAGGCCTCTGAGCCTAAGCTAAGCCATCATATTCCCAGTGACCTGCATGTATACATCCAGATGGCCTGAAGCAACTGAAGATCCACAAAAGAAGTAAAAATAGCTTTAACTGATGGACATTCCACCATTGGGATTTGTTTCTGCCCCACCCTAACTGATCCATGTACTTTGTAATCTCCCCTACCCTTAAGAAGGTTCTTTGTAATTCTCCCCACCCTTGAGAATGTACATTTTGAGATCCACCCCCTGTCCCCAAAACATTGCTCTTAACTCCACCGCCTATCCCAAAACCTATAAGAACTAATGATAATCCCACCACCCTTTGCTGACTCTCTTTTCGGACCCAGCCCACCTGCACCCAGGTGAAATAAACAGCCTTGTTGCTCACACAAAGCCTGTTTGGTGGTCTCTTCACACGGACACGTGAGACATTTGGTGCAGAAACCCGGGACAGGAGGACTCCTTCGGGAGACCAGTCCCCTGTCCCCACCCTCACTCTGTGAGGAGATCCACCTACGACCTCGGGTCCTCAGACCAACCAGCCCAAAGAACATCTCACTGATTTCAAATCAGGTAAGTGGTCTTTTCACTCTTCTTCAGCCTCTATCACTACCCTTCAATCTTCCTCTCTCACTACCCTTCAATCTCCCTGTCCTTCCAATTCCAGTTCTTTTTCCTCTCTATTAGAGACAAAGGAGACACATTTTATCCACGGACCCAAAACTCCGGTGCCAGTCACGGACTCTGGAAAACAGTCTTCCCTTGGTGTTTGATCACTGCGGGGACGCCTGCCTGATCATTCACCCACCTTTCACCTTTCTGATCATCGCAGGGATGCCTGCCTTGGTCATTCACCCACATTCCCTTGGTGGCAAATCAATTGCAAGGACGTCTGCTGTGGCTGCTCACCACCCCCTTCTCGGTGTCTCTACCCTTCTCTTTAAACTTGCCTCCTTCACTATGGGCAAACTTCCACCCTCCATTCCCCTTTCTTCTCCCTTAGCCTGTGTTCTCAAGAACTAAAACCTCTTCAACTGTCACCTGACCTAAAATCTAAGCATCTTATTTTCTTCTGCAATACCATTTGGCCCCAATACAAACTCGACAGTAGTTCCAAGTGGCCAGAGAATGGCACTTTTGATCTGTCTATCCTATAAGATCTAGATAATTTTTGTCGAAAAATGGGCAAATGGTCTGAGGTGCTTGACGTCCAGGCATTTTTTGACACATTGGTCCCTCCCTAGTCTCTGCTCACCATGAAACTCGTCCCAAATCTTTCATCTTTCTCTCCTGTCTGTTCCTTCAGTCTCAACCCCAAGCTCTGAGTCCTTTGAATCCTTTTCTACAGACTTATCTGACCTCTCCCCTTCTCCCCAGGCTGCTCCTCACCAGGCCAAGCCGGGTCCCAATTCTTCCTCAGCCTCTGCTCCCCCACCCTATAATCCTTCTATCACCTCCCCTCCCCACACCCGGTCTGGCTTACAGTTTCGTTCCGTGACTAGCCCTCCCCCACCTGCTCAACAATTTCTTCTTAGAGAGATGGCTGGAGCTGAAGGCATAGTCAGGGTATGTGTGCCTTTTTCTCTATCAGACCTCTCTCAGATCAGTCAGCGTTTAGGCTCTTTCTCATCAGACCCCACTAAATACATACAGGAATTCCGATATCTAACTCCATCCTATAATTTAACCTGGAGTGACTTAAATGTCATCCTGACTTCTACCTTCTCCCCAGATGAATGGGAAAGAGGTTTTCTCCGGCCCAGTCTCACACAGATAACCGCTGGCTTCATGAGCCAGACCTCCAGGAAGGCATTAGAGCAGTTCCCCGGGAGGATCCCCAATGGAACTATCCGGCAGATTCCACAGGTAGAGCTAGGCGAGATTACATGGTTTCCTGCCTAGTTGAAGGACTTAAAAAGGCAGCTTACAAAGCTGTTAATTATGACAGACTTAAAGAAACTACCCAAGGTAAAGATGAAAACCCAGCCCAGTTCATGGCCCGCTTAGCAGCAACCCTTAGATGCTTTACCGCCCTAGACCCAGAGGGGCCAGAAGGCCGCCTTATTCTCAATATGCATTTTATCACCCAGTCAGCTCCTGACATTAGAAAAAAGCTTCAAAAATTAGATTCCAACCCTCAAACGCCACAACAGGACCTAATTAACCTCGCCTTCAAGGTGTACAATAATAGAGTAGAGGCAGCCAAGTTTCAATTATTTCTGGGTTGCAATTCCTTGCCTCCACTGTGAGAGAAACCCCAGCCACATCTCCAGCACACAGGAGCTTCAAAACATCTGAACCGCAGTGGCCAGGCGTTTTTTCAGGGCCGACTCCCCCAGGGTCTTGCTTCAAGTGCTGGAAATCTGGCCACTGGGCCACGGAATGCCTGCCGCCCAGGATTCCTCCTAAGCCATGTCTCATCTGTGCGGAACCCCATTGGAAATTGGACTGTTCGACTCACCTGGCAGCCACTCCCAGAGCCCCTGGAACTCTGGCCCAAGGCTTTCTGACCGATTCCTTCCCAGATCTTCTAGCGGCTGAAGACTGATGCTGCCCCATCGCCTCGGAAGCCCTCTAGACCATCACAGACGCTGAGCTTTGGGTAACTCTCACAGCAGAGCGTAAGTCCGTACCCTTCTTAATCGATACGGAGGCTACCCACTCCACATTACCTTCTTTTCAAGGGCCTGTTTCCTTTGCCTCCATAACTGTTGTGGGTATTGATGGCCAGGCTTCTAAACCTCTTAAAACTCCCCAACTCTGGTGCCGACTTGGACAACATTCTTTAATGGACTCCTTTTTAGTTATTCCCACCTGTCCAGCTCCTTTATTAGGTCGAGACATTTTAACTAAATTATCTGCTTCCCTGACTATTCCTGCTCTACAGCCACACCTCATTGCCACCTTTCCCCCACTTCAAAGCCTCCTTCACATCCTCTTTTTGTATCTCCCCACTTTAATCACAAGTATAGGATACCTCTACTCCCTCCTTAGTGACTGATCATGCACCCCTTACCATCCCATTAAAATCTAATCACCCTTACCCTGCTCAATGCCAATATCCCATCCCACACCACGCTTTAAAAGGATTAAAGCCTGTTATCACTCACCTGTTACAGCATGGCCTTTTAAAGCCTATGAACTCTCGTTACAATTCCCCCATTTTACCTGTCCGAAAACCAGACAAGTCTTACAGGTTAGTTCAGGATCTGCACCTTATCAACCAAATTGTCTTGCCTATCTACCCCATGGTGCCAAACCCATATACTCTCCTAACCTCAATACCTCCCTCCACAACCATTCTGTTCTAGATAAACCTAGCTGACCCCAGAAATCCTAAATCCTTCCCCCACTCCCCTTTCCATTCCTTAAAAAACAGCCCTAAAAGCTGCTTCCACACTAGCCCTCCCTAACTCATCCCAACCCTTTTCATTACACACAGCCAAAGTACAGGGCTGTGTGGTCAGCGTTCTTACACAAGAGCCGGGACTGTGCCCTGTAGCCTTTCTGTCCAAACAACTTGACCTTACTGTTTTAGTCTAGCCCTCACGTCTGCATGCAGCAGCTGCTGCTGCTTTAATACTTTTAGAGGCTCTCAAAATCACAAGCTATGCTCTGCTTACTCTCTACAGTTCCCATAACTTTCAAAATCTATTTTCTTCCTCACACTTGACGCATATACTTTCTGCCCCCCAGCTCCTTCAGCTATACTCAGTCTTTATTGAGTCTCCCAGAATTACCATTGTTACTGGTCCAGACTTCAATCTCGCCTCCCACATTATTCCAGATATCACACCTGACCCGCATGACTTGTATCTCTCTGATCCACCTGACATTCACTCCATTTCCCCATATTTCCTTCTTTCTGTTCCTTTCCCTGATCACACTTGGTTTATTGATGGCAGTTCCACTAGGCCTAATTGCTACTCACCAGAAAAGGCAGGCTATGCTATAGTATCTTCCACATCTATCATTGAGGCTACCACTCTGCCCCCGTCCACTACCTCTCAGCAAGCCGAACTCATTGCCTTAACTTGGGCCCTCACTCTTGCAAAGGGACTACGCGTCAATATTCATACCGACTCTAAATATGCCTACCATATCCTGCACCACCATGCTGTTACATGCACAGAAAGAAATTTCCTCACTATGCAAGGGTCCTCCATTATTAATGCTTCTTTAATAAAAACTCTTCTCAAAGCTGCTTTACTTCCAAAGAAAGCTGGAGTCATTCACTGCAAGGGCTGTCAAAAGGCATCAGATCCCATCGCTCAGGGCAACGCTTATGCTAATAAGGTAACTAAAGAAGCAGCTAGTATTCCAACTTCTATCCCTCATGGCCAGTTTTTCTCCTTCTCATTGGTCACTCCTATTTACTCTCCTACTGAAGTTTCCACCTATCAATCTCTTCCCACACAAGACAAATGGTTCTTGGACCAAGGAAAATATCTCCTTCCAACCCACAGGCCCATTCTATTCTGTCATCATTTCATAACCTCTTCCATGTAGGTTACAAGCTGTTAGCCTGCCTCTTAACCTCTCATTTCCTTTCCATTGTGAACATGTATCCCCAGTCCTCCACTCTTGACTCCTTTTTGGAGTGGACAGATGATCTTTGTTGACAGGACACACTCCAACACTTTCACCCTGATGAAGTCCTATTCTTTACTTTTATACTCAATTATTCTTCTTCCCATTCTTATGCCACCCTCTACCTCTCCCCAGCTATCTCCACCACACTATCAATCTCACTCACTCTCTCCTAGCCATTTCTAATCCTTCTTTACAAACGATTGCTGGCTTTGCATTTCTTTCCTCCAAAATCACCGAGTACCGCAATTTACTCATTGCTGAAAAAGGAGGACTCTGCATATTTTTAAATGAAGGGTGTTGTTTTTCCCTAAATCAGTCTGGCCTGGTATATGACAACATTAAAAAAAACTCAAAGATAGAGCCTAAAAACTTGCCAACCAAGCAAGTAATTACACTAAACCCCCTAACACCTCCTTGGACACTCTCTAATTAGATGTCCTGGTTCCTCCCAGTTCTTAGTCCTTTAATACTTGTTTTTCTCCTTCTGTTATTCGGATCTTGTGTCTTCCGTTTAGTTTCTCAATTCATACAAAACCACATCCAGGCCATCACCAATAATTCCATATAACAAATGCTTCTTCTAACAACCCCACAATATCACCCCTTACTACAAATTCTTCCTTCAGCTTAATCTCTCCCACTGTAGGTTCCCACGCCGCTCCTAATCCCGCTTGAAGCAGCCCTGAGAAACATCGCCCATTATCTCTCCATACCACCCCCAAAAATTTTCGCCGCCCCAACACTTGACCACTATTTTGTTTTATTTTTCTTATTAATATAAGACAGGAATGTCAGGCCTCTGAGCCCAAGCTAAGCCATCATATCCCCAGTGACCTGCACGTACACATCCAGATGGCCTGAAGCAACTGAAGATCCACAAAAGTAGTAAAAACAGCCTTACCTGATGACATTCCACCATTGGGATTTGTTTCTGTCCCACCCTAACTGATCCATGTACTTTGTAATCTCCCCCACCCTTAAGAAGATTCTTGGCCGGGCGCGGTGGCTCAAGCCTGTAATCCCAGCACTTTGGGAGGCCGAGACGGGCGGATCACGAGGTCAGGAGATCGAGACCATCCTGGCTGACACGGTGAAACCCCGTCTCTACTAAAAAATACAAAAAAACTAGCCGGGCGAGGTGGCGGACGCCTGTAGTCCCAGCTACTCGGGAGGCTGAGGCAGGAGAATGGTGTGAACCCGGGAGGCGGAGCTTGCAGTGAGCCAAGATCATGCCACTGCACTCCAGCCTGGGCGGCAGAGCGAGACTCTGTCTCAAAAAAAAAAAAAAAAAAAAAAAAAGAAGATTCTTTATAAACTCCCCCACCCTTAAGAAGGTTCTTTGTCATTCTCCCCACCCTTGAGAATGTACCTTGTGAGATCCACCCCCTGTCCCCAAAACATTGCTCTTAACTCCACCGCCTATCCCAAAACCTATAAGAACTAATGATAATCCCACCACCCTTTGCTGACTCTCTTTTCAGACTCAGCCCGCCTGCACCCAGGTGAAATAAACAGCCTTGTTACTCACACAAAGCCTGTTTGGTGATCTCTTCACACAGACACGTGAGACAGTTCATAGTAATCAATCAAAATGCTATCTGTGGCTTGATGAAAGAACAATTCCCTCGAAGGAAGGGTGTATGGTGCTGTTACAGAAGAAGCTGAAGAGGTGCTTGGCAGCCGAAAACAATAGCTGTTCACTCCATTGGGCCTTGCTCTGGACTGTGTCCCCAATGTCTAATGAGGTGCTTAACACAAATTAGGCTTTTATTGAATATTTTCAGAATGATTGAAGTCAGAGAGACAGAGAACTGATACTTAACACCACCTACCAGGCAATGACTTAAGGATTTACTTGCTACTGCATTTAACCTCTCACAACAATTCTGTAGGTAAACACCGTGTTTTTTCAGATGGAGAACCTAAGACTAAAGAAAAAACTTGCCAAGGACACTCAGCAAGAGAAAGCTGTGGCCTTGAGTGTGTGGGCATTGACTTCCCTCAGTGAGAAATATAGAATCTTTTTTCTCCATAAGAAGCATATGTGGCCAGGCACGATGGCTCACTCCTGTAATCCCAGCACTTTCGGAGGTGAAGGCTGGCGGATCACCTGAGGTCAGGAGTTCAAGACCAACCTGGCCAACTTGGTAAAACCTGTCTCTACTAAAAGTGCAAAAATTAGCTGTGCGTGGTGGCAGGTGCCTGTAATCCCAGCTACTCAAGAGGCTGAGGCAGGAGAATGGCTTGAGCCCAGGAGGCAGAGGTTGCAGTGAGCCAAGATTGTGCCACTACATTCCAGCCTGAGGGGCAGGAGTATGACCCTATCTCAAAACCAAACAAACAAAAAACTGAAGAATTTGAAAGAGCACTTAAAGAGAGAGATATACCTTATTTATGGACTCAGCACTGTAAACATGGCAGTTCTTTCCAAATTAACCGTAATTTAATGTTAAGGTTAAGAATATAAACAATAAGCCGGGCGCGGTGGCTCATGCCTGTAATCCCTGCACTTTGGGAGGCCGAGGCGGGCGGATCACGAGGTCAGGAGATCGAGACCATCCTGGCTAACACGGTGAAACCCCGTCTCTACTAAAATACAAAAAAATTAGCCGGGCGCGGTGGCGGGCGCCTGTAGTCCCAGATACTCGGGAGGCTGAGGCAGGAGAATGGCACGAACCCAGGAGGCGGAGCTTGCAGTGAGCTGGGATCGCGCCACTGCACTCCAGCCTGGGTGACAGAATGAAGACTCCGCCTCAAAAAAAAAAAAAAAAGAATATAAACAATTACAAAAGGGACACACTTCCAGGTTTGCTAGGAACAAGCAAAGCCTGCTGTCCACAGTTTTTTTTTTTTTTTTTTGAGATGGAGTCTGTCTCTGTCGCCCAGACTGGGGTGCCGTGGCGCAATCTCAGCTCACTGCAACCTCCGCCTCCTGGGTTCAAGCAATTCTCCTGCCTCAGCCTCCCTAGTAGCTGGGATCACAGGTGCTTGCCACCATGCCCGGCTACTTTTTGTAGTTTTAGTAGAGACAGGGTTTCACCATGTTGGCAGGTTAGTCTCGAACTTCTGACCTCAGGCGATCTGCCAGCCTCGGACTCCGAAAGTGCTGGGATTACAGGTGTGAGCCACCATGCCCGGCCTGATTTTTGTGTTCTTCAGTAACATCTCTTTTTAGTTAACAATGTCTTGGAAAAAATAGAAGAAGGTCAACATTGTGTAGGGGTTAAGTTCATTAACATTTAGAGTCAGAAGTCCTGGCTTCAACTCAGCTGTTTTTTATCATAAATGTAATCTGAGGTAAGTTTTTGGACTGTCTGTACCTCTATTTCTCTGGAAACAGCAGGATGATAACATTAGTTACCTATTTCATAGAGTTATTATGATGATTAAATGAGTTAACACATATAAAGCACTTGGAATAATAACTGATACATAGTTAAGTGCTATTAAAAGTTTTGTTTGTTAGGCTAAGCGCTGTGGCTCATGCCTGTATTCCTAGCACTTTGGGAGGCTGGGACAAGAGGATTGCTTGAGCCCAGGAGTTTGAGACCAGCCTAGGCAACATAGTGAGACCTCGTCTCTACTAAAAATAAAAAACTTAGCCAGGCATGGTGGTGGGCACCTCTAGTCCTAGCTACCTGAAGGCTGAGGTGGGAGGATTGCTTGAGCCCAGGAGGTTGAAGCTGCAGTGAACAGTGAGCCACTGCACTCCAGACTGGATGACAGAACAAGATCCAGTCCCCACTGCCTCCCACCAAAAATTATTTTTAACTGCTGCATTTAATATTTATATTTTATTTTATTTTATTTTATTTTTTATTTTTTATTTTTTTTTTTGAGACGGAGTCTCGCTCTGCCGCCCAGGCTGGAGTGCAGTGGCCGGATCTCAGCTCACTGCAAGCTCCGCCTCCCGGGTTTACGCCATTCTCCTGCCTCAGCCTCCCGAGTAGCTGGGACTACAGGCGCCCGCCACCTCGCCCGGCTAGTTTTTTGTATTTTTTAGTAGAGACGGGGTTTCACCGTGTTAGCCAGGATGGTCTCGATCTCCTGACCTCGTGATCCGCCCGTCTCGGCCTCCCAAAGTGCTGGGATTACAGGCTTGAGCCACCGCGCCCAGCCAATATTTATATTTTAAATATATTACACTGTAACATATTTAATTATCCCTCTAATAAACAGAAATTTTGTTGCTTGCATATTTTTGGTACTATAGACAGTGTTTCAAAGAACAACAGGCTGAGGCTAGTGGCTCAGGTCTGTAATCCCAGCACTTTGGGAGGCTGAGGAGGGGCTGAATCACCTAAGGTCAGGAGTTCGAGACCAGCCTGGCCAACATGGTGAAACCCTGTCGCCAATAAAAATACAAAAAAAGTTAGCCAGGCGTGGTGGCAGGTGCCCATGATCCCAGGTACTCGGGAGGCTGAGGCAGGAGAATCACTTGAATCCAGGAGGTAGAGGCTGCAGTGAGCCGAGATCATGCCACTGCACTCCAGCCTGGGCAACAGAGTGAGATTCCATCTCAAAAAATGAAAGAAAAAAAAAAAGAACAACATTTCTGTTTTAACCTCCTTGTGCACATGTTTGTCTACACATTGATTCCAGAAGTAGAATCATTGAGATAAAGGGTACATGTATGTTAAAAGTTATTATTAGGTTGGGCGTGGTGACTCACGTCTATAATCCCAGAACTTTGGGAGGCCGAGGTGGGTGGATCACAAGGTCAAGAGATCGAGACCATCCTGGCCAACATGGTGAAACTCTGTCTCTACTAAAAATACAAAAATTAGCCGGGCATGGTGATGCACACCTGTAGTCCCAGCTACTCGGGAGGCTGAGGCAGGAGAATTGCTTGAACCAGGGAGGTGGAGGTTGTGGTGAGCTGAGATTGCGCCACTGCACTCCAGCCTAGCAACAGAATGAGACTCCATTTCAAGGGGAAAAAAAAGTTATTATTATTATTATTTTTACTTTAAGTTCTGGGATACATGTGCTGAACGTGCAAGTTTGTTACACAGTTATACATGTGCCATGGTGGTTTGCTGCACCTATGAACCCGTCATCTAGGTTTTAAGCCCCACATGCATTAGGTTTGTCCTAATGCTCTCTCTCTCCCCTTTCCCCCAAGTCCTCTATTTTTTTTTTTTTTTTTTTTTTTTTAGATGGAGTCTTGCTATTTTGCTCAGGCTGGTCTCAAACTCCTGGGCTCAAGCAATTCTGAAGGTGAGGGCAAACCTGACGCTGATGTCACTTGCTTTCAGCTGTTTTTTTGTTTTCTTTTCCTAAAGAAAGGGCCCCTTCAGCCTTACTATAAATAACATCTCTGATGTGTGGGTCACAAAGGTAACGGTTGCCTAAGTTGTTTTTCAGGAACATAGAATCAGCTTTGGTTCAGTTCATACCAGGTGAGACCACTGATCCTTCAACTGGGCTTGCACGCATGTATGATGGGTGACCTTTTGACATCAGAGGGCTGAGAGCTCCACCTCAGATCATGCTAATGCTGCCACGTTTTTCTCTTTCTTTCTTACTTTCTCTTTTTCTTTCTTTCTTTCTTTCTTTCTTTCTTTCTTTCTTTCTTTCTTTCTTTCTTTCTTTCTTTCCTTCTTTCTTTCCTTCTTTCTTTCTTTCTTTCCTTCTTTCTTTCTTTCTTTCTTTCTTTCTTTCTTTCTTTCTTTCTTTCTTTCTTTCTCTCTTCCTTCCTTCCTCCTTCCTTCCTTCCTTTCTCCTTCCTTCCTTCTTTCCTTCCTTCCTTCTCTCCCTCCCTCTCTCTCTCGATTTCTTTCTTTCTCTTTCTCTCTCTTTCTCTCCTTCCTTCTTTCCTTCCTTCCTTCTCTCCTTCCCTCTCTCTCTCGATTTCTTTCTTTCTCTTTTTCTCTTTCTTTCTCTCCTTCCTTCCTTCTTTCCTTCCTTCCTTCTCTCCCTCCCTCTCTCGACTTCTTTCTTTTTCTCTCCTTCCTTCCTTCTTTCCTTCCTTCCTTCTCTCCCTCCCTCTCTCGATTTCTTTCTTTCTCTTTCTCTCTTTCTTTCTCTCCTTCCTTCCTTCCTCCCTTCCTCCCTCCTTCCTTCTCTTCCTCCCTCTCTCGTGATTTTTCTTTCTCTTTCTCTCTTTTTCTTTCCCTTTCTTTCCTTTCTTTTCCTTCCTTCCTTCCTTCCTTCCTTCCTTCCTTCCTTCCTTCCTTCCTTCCTTCCTTCCTTCCTTCCTTCCTTCCTTCCTTCTCTTTTTTATAAAGACAGGATCACCCAGGCTGGAATACAGTGTTGTGATCATAGCTCACTGCAGCCTCAAACTCCTGGGCTCAAGTCATCCTCCCGCCTCAGCCTCCCATAGTGCTAGGATTACAGGCCTGAGCCACTGTGCCTGGCCAATGCTGCCATTTTTTGAACATGTGTCCTATGAAGAACCAAAAATCTAGACTACACTTTTACGGAACACTGATTACCTCACTTTTCCTTATGCCTAATTATGTTTCCCCATGCCTTAGACGACCCTGCTCTTCTATCCCATAAATGCCCCTAAACTCCATCTTTGGGGAGGCAGACATGAGACCTGTTCTCCCATCTCCTTGCGGCCCACATAAATAAATTCTTTCTCTGCTACAAAACTCATTATGTTCATGGTTGGCTTACTGTGGTGTGGGCAAAACAGGCCCAGTTTTGTAACTGCCCAAAGGGTTCACCCTGCTGTCTGCCTAGACAGAGCCGATTCATCAGGACAGGGGATTTGCAACAGAGAAAGAGTAATTCATGCAGAGCCAGCTGTACGGGAGACCAGAGTTTTATTACTCAAATCAGTCTCCCTGGGGAGCAGAATTTTTAAGGACAATTTGACAGCGGAGAGGGGAGGCCAGTGAGCCAGGAATGCTGATTAGTCAGAGATGAAATCACAGGGAGTCGAAGCTGTCTTCTTGCACTCAGTCAGTTCCTGGGTGGGGGCCGCAAGATCAGATGAGCCAGTTTATTGATCTGGGTGGTACCAGCTGATCCATCAAGTGCAGGATCTGTAAAATGTCTCAAGCACTCATCTGAGGAGCAGTTTAGGGAGGGTCAGAATCTTGTAGCCTCCAGCTGCATGACTCCTAAACCGTAATTTCTAAACTTGTGGCTAATGTTAGTCCTACAAAGGCAGTCTGGTCCCCAGGCAAGGAGGTCTGCTTTGGAAATGGGCTGTTATTGTCTTTGTTTTAAACTATAAACTAAGTTTCTCCCAAAGCTAGTTCAGCCTATGCCCAGGAAATGAACAAGGACAACTTGGAGGTTAGAAGCAGGATGGAGTCAATTAAGTTAGATCTCTTTCACTGTCTCAGTCATAATTTGGCAAAGGCAGTTTCAGTTCAGTAACACTCTCACCTTAGCTATCTGAGCAGCTGGGATTACAGGCACACACCACTATGCCTGGCTAAAATTATTAATTTTTATTTATTAATATTTAACTTGGCACTGCATACAAACAGTACAAATTTCAAGATGCACAAAAGATCATATGGTAAAAGTCTTTTTTTCATTCCTGTTTCCCAGGAACCAGTTCCCCTCCCTAGCAACAACCACAGTTATTCATTTCCTGTGTATCTTTTCAAAAAATCAATATGCATAAACAGTATATATACATTTTGTGTGTCTACATATGTTATACATACACATAAACCCTTATACCTACGTGTGTGCACATGTATAGTCTTTCAAAAAAATCAATGATAGTGTACAATAAATACAGTTGTGTACTTTGCTTTTTTCACTTAATAATACATCTCAGAGGGGTTTCTCTAGGACAGTTATAAAGCTGACTTGCTTTTTAATGGCTGCATAGTATTCCATTGTATGGAGATGCCTTTATTTATTTATTTGCTTATTTTTGAGTCTCACTCTGTCGCTGGGCTGGTATGCAGTGGCGCAGTCTCGGCTCACGGCAATCTGGAGATAGCCATAATTTATTTAACCAGTCACCTATTGGTGAATATTTAAAATGTTTCTAGCTGGCTGTAGTGGCTCATGAGTGTCATCCAAGTGCTTTGTGAGGTTAAGGCAGGAGGATCACTTGAGCCCGGGAGTTCAAAACCAGCTTGTGCAACATAGCAAGACTCTGTCTCTACAAAAAACTCATTTTTAAATTACCTGAGCATGGTGGTATGTGCCCGTTGTTCCAGCTACTCAAGAGGCCTGAAGTAGGAGGATTGTTTTAGCCCAGGAAGCCAAGGCTGCAGTGATGTGTGAGCCACTGCTTTCCAGACTGGGTGACAGAACTAGACACTGTCTCAAAATAAAATAAACACAGAAATGAATAAATAAATAAAATATCTCAAAAATAAAGTGTTTCTAATATTTTGCTATAACAAACAACACTACAGTAAATATCCATATATTATCTTGTCTACGTACTTTTTTTTATTTTATGAAATACTTTCTAATGGACCTAAAAATGGTGGGCCAAACATTTTTAACATTGTTTTATCTATTTGTTGAGTGAATTTATCATACTTTAGAAAAACATTTCTCTATCATGAACATTCAGGTTTTCTAATAGTTTTGTTGATAAATAAACTTCAAAGAATATAGGAATGTTTTTCTCATTTCTTCAACATTGCTTGAAATTATGAACTAATTTCTTTTCATCCCTTCCATGGAAATAAATAAGTGAAGTACATATTTTCCTAGATGTTTTAAAGAGCTGTATCTTTGTTTTTTGGGGGTTGGTTGAGAGATACATTAGTCTTCTTGGTGACAGGATGTTGATTATAGGCCTTTCAAATTTTCTTTGTACTAATCTATACTTTTGATATACTTCAGGGATTAGAAACGGAATTGTGAATTTATTTTCAGGCTGACACCATCACCATCACTGTTATCATCATCACCCTTGTCATCTACAAGTTTAAAGACTGACAAGCCTGGGCAACATGGTGAAACCTCATCTCTTCAAAAAATACAAAAAATCAGCTGGGCATGTTGGCGTACGCCTGTAGTTCCAGCTACCTGGGAGGCTGAGATGGGAGGATCACTTGAGCCTGGGAAGTGGAGATTGCAGCGAGCCAAGATCGCGCCACTGCACTCCAGCCTGAATCACAGAGAAAGACCCTGTCTCCAAAAAAAGAAAGAAAAAAAGAGAAAGAAAGAAAGAGAAAGAAAGAGAAAGAAAGAAAGAGAGAAAGAAAGAGAGAAAGAGAAAGAAAGAAAGAAAGAAAGAAAAAGAAAGAAAGAAAAAGAAAGAAAGAAAGAAAGAAAAAGAAAGAAAGAAAGAAAGAAAGAAAGAAAGAAAGAAAGAAAGAAAGAAAGAAAGAAAGAAAGAAAGAAAGATAGATAGATTGATTTATTAGGAGTCTTATTGGTCTGGTGTGGTGGCTCATGCCTATAATCCCAGCACTTTGAAAGGCTAAGGAGAGAGGATTGCTTGCCTCCAGGAGTTCAAGACTAGCCTGGGCAACATGGCAAGACCCTGTTTCTTTTTTTCTTTTATTTGAGACGGAATCTCATTCTATCACCCAGGCTGCAGTGCAGTGGCATGATCTCGGCTCACTGCAACCTCTGCCTCCCGGGTTCAAGTGATTCTCCTGCCTTAGCCTCCCGAGTAGCTGGGATTATAGGCATGCACCACCATGCCTGGCTAATTTTTTTGTATTATTAGTAGAGACAGGTTTTCACCATGTTGGCCATGCTGGTCTTGAACTCCTGACCTCAGGTGATCTGCCCACCCTGGCCTTTCAAAGTGTTGGGATTACAGGCATGAGCCACGGCACCCAGCAAGACCCCGTTTCTACAAAAGAATCTTATTATATCAGATGCTTTTATCCTCCCATATCTATTTGCCTGCCTCATTTTGTTGAATACTGTTTTATTATTTTCTAAGAATTTTTATGCTTCTCATCTCTATAGCAGAGACTTAGTGAAAAAATGCATAGATTTTTAAAAATAAAAGACAATCTAGAATTAAAATCTGGTTCTACAACTTATTTCCTATGTGACTTTTGCTAAGTTAAATAATCTGAGCATATAAAATGGGAATAATAATATTGACCTTGTGAGATAATTATTGAAAGACATGTATAAATGTGAATATATTTGTCACCTCTCACATGCCAGGTCCTCTAGCCCTCAGAGTAGCCACTATCAGGATAAATAGGAAGGCAAATATAGCAGGCTATGGAAGACTAAGAGGATAGTATGAGATGAATGTGATGTGGAAAGGTTTCCAAGGCCAGGCATGGTGGCTCATGCCTATAATCCCAGTACTTTGAGAGACTGAGGCAGGAGGATTGCTTGAGCCCAGGAGTTCATGACCAGCTTGGGCAGCATATTGGGGGACACTGTCTCTACAAAAAATACAAAAGTTAGCTGAGTGTGATGACACATGACTGTGCTCCTAGCTACTCAGGAGGCTGAGGTGGGAGGACTGTTTGAGCCCATGAGGTTGAGACTGCAGCAGTGAGATGAGCCACTGCGCCCGGCCTCTTGCAGGACTTTTTAGATAATATTAAGGATTTGGAATTTAATCCTAAGGATTAGGAGACCTATTAAAGGATTTTGTGCATGGGGTGACACAAGATGTTTGCTTTTTGAAAGACCACTTTAGTGGCCATGTGGATAATAAACTGGAGAGAGGCAATGATGGATGCAGGTAGGGCAGCTAGGAACTATTGCCATAAGTCGCGCAAGAGAATGCAGTGATTTAAAATAAGCGGTGGCTATGGAAATAGAAGAAAATGAGCATGGTGGCTCACACCTGTAATCCCAGCACTTTGGGAGGCCAAGGCAGCAGGATCTTGAGGTCAGGAGTTCAAGACTAGCCTGGCCAACATGGTGAAACTCTGTCTCCACTAAAAATACAAAAAAATTAGGTGGGCGTGGTGGCATGTGCCTGCAATCCCAGCTACTCAGGAGGCTGAGGCAGGAGAATCACTTGAACCCAGGAGGCAAAGGTTGCAGTGAGCTGAGATCCTGCCATTGCACTCCTCCAGCCTGGGTGACAGAGACAGACTTCATCTCAGAAAAAAAATAACTATTGAGATACATATTGGAGGCAGGATTGTGATTATGATTGATTCAATGTGAATAAGAGGAGGAAATCAAGGATGACTTCCAGGTGTCTAGACTGAGCTATAAAATGGATCATAGTGCCATTTGCTAACAGAGAGATCAACCACTGGAGAAGGTGAGGTGGTGGCTGCTATAATGAGTTCATTATTGGAGACATTGGGCTGAGGGTGTCTATGTCAAATGGTCAGTCATGTAAGCTATTGGGCTATTGGGCATTTGAATGGCCTGGGGTGGAGATAAAGATGTGAAAGTCTTTGGAACCAAAATAGTGACAGAACCTGTGTGATTTTTGAGAGAGAGAGAAAGAGAGAGGGAGACAGAGAGGAGAAGGGAAAAGGTGCTAAGACAGAATCCTAGGATCTCTAGCCCAGAGCCAGTGGAGGAGACTCTGGCAAAGGAGAGAAACAACAGCCAGAAAGAAAGAAGGAAAGTCAGAGTGCTTCCAGGAGGGGATGGTCAGCACTGACAAAAATAGTCGAGGGGTCAAGCACAAAAATAGTTGAAAAGAATCTATTGGAATGAGTTACATGAACGTCACCAGTGACACTGATAATAAAGCAGTTTTTGGACAGATGGAGGTGCAGAGGTTGGCTCAGAACTCAGAATGGACTGAATAAGAAGTGAATAAATAAGAAATGATGACATAATGTAGAGGATCAGATCAAGAGATTTGGCCTTGAAGGGGATATGGGGCAGGAGTTGAGGCATAAGTGGGATGAAAGGGAGGTTTTTGTTTTCCTTTTGAAGATAGGAATAACTATCTTTTCATCTTATTTCCCCCCACTGCCTGCCCCCCACCACCCAATGCTCCAGCTCCATAGGTCTTTCCTTTCTTTGGTCCTGTCTCATTCACTGTTCCCAGTGCTTACCACACTTTTTCCTAAATCTTTGAACGGCTCACTTCTTTTCATTATTCATGGCTCTGCTCAAATGTCACTTCATCCAAAAATTATTCTGAGTTTATTCTTCTCCTCATTGTCAGTTACTGTCTTATCTTCTTCATGGCTCTGATTATCTGAAATGATTTTATTTGTTTATTGATTGATTATACATATCTTCCTTTTGTTTGTTTGTTGTTTGTTTGTTTTTGAGACAGAGTCTCCCTCTGTCACCCAGGCTGGAGTGTAGTGGCGTGGTCTCGGCTCACTGCAACCTCCACCTCCTGGGTTCAGGCGGTTCTCCTGCCTCAGCCTCCCGAATAGCTGGGACTACAGGCATGTGCCACCATACCTGGCCAATTTTTGTATTTTTAGTACAAAAATTTTTACTAAAGAAATGTTGTATTTTTAGTAGAGACGGGGTTTCACTATGTTAGCCAGGCTGGTCTTGAACTCCTGACTTCATGATCCACCTGCCTCCGCCTCCCAAAGTGCTGGGATTACATCACTTTGGCGTGAGCCACTGCGCCCAGCCTCTTTTGGTTTTTTGAGACAGGGTCTCCGTCTGTTGCCCAGGCTGGAGTACAGTGGCATGATCTCGGCTCACTGCAGCCTCCACCTTTCGGGTTCAAGCAATTCTTGTGCCTCAGCCTTCCAAGTAGCTCACACCCAGCTTTGTATTTTTAGTAGAGACAGGGTTTCACCATGTTGGCCAGGCTGGTCTCGAACTCCTGACCTCAGGTGATCTGTCCTCCTTGGCCTCCCAAAGTGCTGGGATTACAGGCGTGAGCCACTGCCCCGGCTTGGTTTGTTTTTTGAGACAGGGTCTCGCTCCGTCGCACAGGATGGAGTGCAGTAGCGCGATCTTGGCTCCTGTGCTCAAGTGATCCTCCCACCTCAGCCTCCCAAAGTGCTGAAATTACAGGCGTGAGCCACGGTACCCGGCCTATATCTCCTAATTAAAAGTAAAGCCTGGGGTAAACTGGATGAAGTTTACGGCCTGTTAAATACATACATGTATTATATGCGTTATTATATCCCATGTGTTACATTATATATTATTGTATATGTGTATTATATACTATGTACTATTCTTACAACTGTATGCAAATCTATAATTACCTCAAAGTAAAGTTTTGTTTTTGTTTTTTAAAGTAAGTTCTGTGAGAACTGGGATTTTGTTTGCTTGTTGACAGTTGTGTCTCCATCACCAGAACTGAGTCTGGCGTGCAGTGGGCACGAAATAAGTCTTCGAAAAAAGTGTGAATTAATGCCCGGCTAATTTTTGCATTGTTAGCAGAGACGGGGTTTCATCATGTTGGCCAGGCTGGTCTCGAACTCCTGACCTCAAGCGATCCACCTGCCTCGGCCTACCCAAAGTGTTGGAATTACAGGCGTGAGCCACCGCGCCCGGCTGATCACATTTAAAGGGCGGGATGGGGAGAGTACAAACAACAGAGGAAATCCTGAGCCGCAGAGGAAACTGGAGACGGCAGGGTTTAGCACTAGAATATCTGTAAGAGAGGTAGGATCGGAATCTGAATCTCCAGAACTCTTTCCACTACCCAGGCTCTCTCTCCATTAATGGACTATTGATTGGACGACAGAGTAATGATAGCACCGTCTTAGGAGACGTCCAATCATAGGTCATAGTTCAATCTTTGCAGCTTATTGTGATTACAACAGTGGAGGATGGTCCTTACAAGCGGCTGTTCTCTGATTACCATTAAGCATGGCCACGCCCGCACTTAACTTCTGACAGTGGGGAAAGAGGCTGTGTGTGACAGCTTGGAAGGTTTACTACTGCCTCAAGTCCTCTTCTCTGCAGTTGAGGTTTCAGGTTTCAATCCTCCCAATACCACAAGACAAAGCACCTGGCGGCTGCCGCCTCCGCCTCCGCGCCTTAACCTAGGCGGTTTGCCGAAGATTTCAGCCCCGCGGCCGCGCACTCGCCCTGCCCTAGACCAGGGTTGGGCGCATCGGCGGAGGTTGCTTCTTGGCTGCGCGAGCTGCGCGCGCTGGGAGGCGGCGATCGCAGCTGGGCCGGGACTTCCTTCCTCCACCGCACGACAACAAAACAACCCTGCAGCAGGCACTGAGTGCTTGGCAGCTGTCTGGGCGAGAGGCACAGCGATGGGCTCCGTGCTGAGCAGCGACAGCGGCAAATCGGCTCCCCCCTCTGCCACCCCGCGGGCCCTGGAGCGCAGGGGGGACCCGCAGTTGCCCGTCACGTCCTTCGATTGCGCCGTGTGCCTTGAGGTGTTACACCAGCCTGTCCGGACCCGCTGTGGCCACGTGTAAGTGCCAGGGGAGCTCGGTTTGGGCCCACCCCTAAGGAGGGCGATGTCGGGAAGCTGAGGGCATGGTGTGGGGAAGGAGGGGGACGGAAGACAGCGCCTTAGGAAACTGCTGCAGAGAGAAACCTGGACCCGTCGGGTGCGGGGCCACGGGGAAAACGCCGGTCGGAAGGTGACACAGGATTTCGGGAGGAGAAAAAAGAAACAATCGGGCCCTGCAGCCCCCTTGCGCTGCCTCCTCCCGAAGTCCAGGTGCGGAGCTCCAGAGAAGGGGATCCAGGCACGGGTCCCGCCCAGAGCCAGGGCTCGCCAACAGGGGAGGGTGCTCTTGGCTGGAGAACGAGCGCTCGCCCGGGCACGAAAAAGAAACGAGCTCCAACTGCAAGGCAGGGGCTCCCTCAAAGCGCAGGTACCCCGCTGAACACGGTGGAACAGGCTGCGCTTCCCTCTGCCCCAGAAACCCGGGTCCGTTTTGTTTTGCTGGAGCTGTGCACGTGTTCCCAGAATGCCCACAGAGGCTCGTCTTAAGCAAACAAGGGTCTGTGCAAAGTGTTTTTCCACCCCCACCCCTGCTACCCTTTCCCAACACAGACACCCATCCCCTCAAAGAGCAAGTCAAACTGGAGCTTCCGAGTGACTTTCCACAAGTCGTTAGAGTTTAACAACCTGCTAGGGTGGGGCTTGGACGTTAGCCGCAAGCCCCTGAATGTACTCCTCCAAAACCCAGCCACAACGTGACAGGAGGTGGCAGACTACCTGCTTTACACGCCGTCTCTCCAAACCGGCAGAAATTACAGAGTAAAATAACTTTCTCAAAACGGCATAGTACT